>NC_090444.1:1562230366-1562533396 GCF_031143425.1 Pleurodeles waltl | reverse complement strand
CACTGTATCTCTTCATTGTCCATCATTACACTTATCATCAGCATTTTTATCAACATTAATCTATTAAAGACATAACAGTGTGCTCGCCTTCCTTATTCTAATCAATTGAAATGGAACCAAACATGTTGTTGCACGGGTGTCAACCTACATGCTTTCATCCCCTACTCAAATCCATGTTTCAGTCTTTACCACTGTACTTAGGAATCTATATAGATTCCTTCAACATTTTATCAATCCTCTTCACCATCCCTTTAGTCTTGGGCTGATAAAGAGAACATGTTTTGCATCTTATACCTCACTCACTCAAAAACAAATGTATTTATTTATACCTGAGTTGAACCTCGTAGTTGGTAAGAATTGAAGTAGCCAGATTATCCTTAAAGCACACATCCATCAAAAACTAATTATGCTCTCGGTGTTTACTTCAATTACAATTGTTGCCTAAGACCTTCTGGAGTGCTTGTTGATTAATACAAAAAGATACTTTCACTTGTTCACATTTTGCAATCTTTCCACAATGTGAATAGCTATTTCTGATCAAGGCTTTCCTGGTAATGTTCTGTTCATGTTTGATTTTTCTCTTGTTGTATACACTGTTTCACTTTTTTACCCCCTTCTTTCCTTTCAATTTGCTTGTAGATCCCAGGTAACAAATAATCTATTTTCTTCTTTCTTTTTTCCTGCATATTCCTTGGTGTCCTTCATGCACCATAACAATCACTCTTGCTATTAGAGTCTCTAGAAATGTATCTAGTTCACAAATAAATAAATCCTTGCTTTTCAGATCGTTCACTTCTTACATTCCAAAACAAACATGATCCTTCACTACTCAATCTACTGTCTTTTATACATTTCCCAACTCCTTGAGGTATACAGTCATTCCTTACTTTACTTTTCCATTGTCCACCATCTGACACCTTCTCCAGTGATACATACACTGAACTGTTCATTTCAATCATCAATATCTTTGTCTCTATCCTTTGTCTTCTAATTTTACAACCTTGAACAACAATCTGCCACTACATTGCACTGTCCTGGTACATACTAAATCACAAAATCACACGTCTTTAGGTCCTGTATTTTCCTTTGTCAAGTTATGGGCTCAAACTTCCAGTTCCACTCTATTAAATATGCATTTGTTAACTGTAAAAGTTAAACCCTTCATTCCTAACCTGCTCACAATGGACATAATTCAGTTGCAACTCTCTCCCATGGCCTTTGCATATACCAAAATATCCTGGTATACTTTGACCACAGTTATTTTATCTAAGATAATATTCATCTTTGTAGCACTGGCACCATAGGTATCAAACCAAAGAGCATTCTCTTGAATCTAATGGTTCCATTTAGTGTAATAAGAACAGTGTAATCTCTTGAGTCTACATGCATATAAATTTGAGGATATCCTGATGCTGCAATGATTGTTGAAAACACTCTTGCATTCTTCAGCTTAGTTAGCAAACATTTATCCTGGGAAGGGAAGATTTGTCCACTACTAGATTCTTGTAGAAGCACAGCCTTATATTGCCACCCGGTTTGTGCACAATCACAATTGCCACCAACTATTCAATTTCTTCTACATTCTCAATTAGACTTGTCTCTTCAAATTTGTCTAATTCCAGAGTCACAGATTCTCTCAGTTCCATCAATTTATTTCTCACCTTGCCTGATACTGGAATGGCCCCCTTCTTAAGTGCAAAACTATGCATATATCTTCTAAGGCAGACCAAATGCCCTCTGAAAACCTCAGAATTGTTTGTAAAACTCCACCACCCAAGAATCATTCTCAGTGATCATTGCTCACTACATCACTTCCCTCAGTCAAATAGGGGGCTCTGAATTAGTGGCTATGATTGTGCCTAAATCCCATGGGTAAAAGCAATTCATAACAAAATCATCCTTCACTGCAACATAATCTTTCCTGGTGCATATCTTTTGAGACAAACATCCATTGAAATATTCTTTTAATATAAGGGCCTATTCCCCTTGACTAGTTGTCCTTTCAGGGACCCTTCCAAGTATTCACTTTATACCTATACAATGCTCTATCTGCAAGTTGGATCCACACATTTCCTATTCTAATGCTAGGAGTTCTCGCCCAGCCCTTTCAGAGTTATTGAAACATTCTTACTTCTGCATTATCTCACTACACTCATCCTAAACACAATCTTCTACAAGACATATGTTATGTTATGCTGTATTGTGTTGTGGTATGGTATGTTATATTATGTAATGTTGTGTTATGCTGTTTTGTTCAGATCACCATTCATTATGTACACGTCTAATTTGCTATGTTAGGAGACTAGGGGTACAATTCACCAAAAAGTAGCAAATCTACACCTGCAAGAGTATTATGAATCAGAGTAGGTTTACTACTTTTGGGATTTCAAAAACTTTCCCAATAGTACTCCTGGAAAGCTGCATAAGGTGCAAGGTTTCATAAGGATTACATTTTGCTGCATGGACATGTTGACTCACAATTGGATACATGAGAGCATGATTTAATAAAGCAAGCTAGAGAGCATTGTAAAATGAATTATGTATCATGTAAATATACTATTTATACTTATAACTCATTTCATCGGTAGCTAAGATCTATGTATTTCTACAAGACAATACACCCTTGCAACTAAGATACTTGGACCAATATATATCCTACAGCCTCTCACTCTGTTTTTCTTTCAACATAGACTTGGAACCCTATTAAACATGTAGCCCTGCCCTGTCTATAGTTGATTTTACTTCACTTTTCTTTCCAATCTTCTCACCCACTGACTGGACATACTTCCACCAGTCCAATTCTTCATTGACGATTAAAAGCTCTCCGGCAAAGAGCCCTCCAGCAGGTCAGGTTGGGCAGTGTAGCGTCAGCCCAATGTGGAGCAAGCCTGATGATGAAGCATGCCACCTTTGAGTGGGTGAGTGCCCTCTGTTTATGATAGGTGAATGTTTGTTTCTATGGGTGGATGAGCACTTTCACCTTTTTTGGTAAGCTAAAACATGTTGTGTGATTCACTGCAATAAGTAATTGAGCGCCTCTGCAATGGAGTGCCAACATTCTTATTAGATTATGTTGGGCATACACATATATGTGTGATTGAAACAAACAAAGCTTAAAGTGACGTAGTAGGTCTGCTAATAATAAATTAGCTTGTGTTAAAAAAAACTAGAAATTCACTGAAAGAAGCAAAAAAAAACTAAAGTGATAATATATAGTTAGTTTCTTAAATAAGGTAAATGCTAATGTTTCAAACCCAAAATTTCTACTTCCCACCATGCAATGCATTTCTTATGACCTCATATATTACATAACTCATAACATGTTAAATCACATCATTGATTAAACCCCAAGGCACCCCCTTCATGATACTTGGACCTGTAGAATATCAGAAGAGGACTGGACCTGTTGTCTGTGATCTGAAAGGAGCTTTGAAGAACCAGACGTGCTCTCTCTTGTGTGCAGGACAAAATGAGAACTTCAAAGGTTAGTTGGCTGATCTCCTGTATTGCCTTACTGTAAATGATCCAAAATGAATTTGTCAGGCCAATTCAAAGAAGTCCAAAGTCGTAAGCCACATTAAACTTGGACTCCCAGAGCTGGGGATATTTAGGGGAGTGTACTTTGGAGGTTAATAGTGTCCTTACGCATCTAACACTGAAACCCAGTTTGAAGTAGGCCCTGGACCCAAAACAAAAAATTAGACAGATGTCTAGTAAGAAAAAGTCGGTTCCTTTAGCAACCAGACAAAGGATACACAAGATGTTTGCCCACGTCCTGTTTTACAGGTGCCTCAGACAGGTCTTTCATACAGTTTTTGACACTGTTTTGTTGTGTCAACAGTAGGGACAGCACCCCAAATGTCCCCCTGAGCTCAGAAAAATCATCACTTACCCATTCAGGTTGACCTGTCAACCAACGTAATCTACTGTGTAGCTCCTAGAAGGAATAACACAACACTTTAAAGGGTTGTATGTTGGAACCACACATGCATTTATTACGCATACTGTTAAAATTGGGGTCTTTGGTTGGCAGTCAGGTTACCCCCTGTCCAAGCAAGGACCCTCACTCTAGTCTGGGTAAAAGAGAATCACCCTCAGCTAACCCCTGCTTACATCATTGGTAGCTTGGCATGAGCACTAAGCTTAACTTCAGAGTGCTAGGTGTAAAGTATTTGTACTAACACACACAGGGGGGAAACCGCCCAAAGACCGCACCGCAGTCAAATGACCACGGGGGTCATTTCAACTTTCCCGCTGGGCCGGCGGGCGATCTCCAAAAGATCGCCCGCCGGCCCAGCGGGAAAGCCCCTGCAAAGAGGAAGCCGGCTCCAAATGGAGCCAGCGGATTTGACGGGGTGCGACGGGTGCAGTGGCACCCGTCGCGATTTTCACTGTCTGCTAAGCAGACAGTGAAAATCTTTGTGGGGCCCTGTTAGGGGGCCCCTGCACTTCCCATGCCGGTGGCATGGGCAGTGCAGGGGCCCCCAGGGGCCCCACAACACCTGTTCCCGCCAGCCTCTTCCTGGCGGTGTAAACCGCCAGGAACAGGCTGGCGGGAAGGGGGTCGGAATCCCCTGGGCCAGGGGAAAACCGTCGGGAAACCGCCGGTTCCCCTTTTCTAACCGCGGCTTTACCGCCGCGGTCAGAATGGCCCGGGAAGCACCGTCAGCCTGTTGGCGCTGCTTCCTCTGCCCTCCACCCTGGCGGTTTGAAACCGCCAGGGTCGGAATGAGGGCCACAGTAACTTAATGAAAACACTACAAAATGACACCACACAGGTTTAGAAAAATAGAGAATATTTATCTAAAAGAAACAAGACCAAAATGACAAAAATCCACAAAACACAAGTTATCACTAAAAACGCAAAGAGTCTTCATGTAATTTTAAACACGATGCTAACATTGTTAGCGTGAAAATGTACCATGGGTGCGTCGAAAATAACCCCGCACGGACGAGTGTGCATCAGAAAGGGCTTGCGATGCGTCGATATCACTCATGAGCGAGACCTTGCATAGTTTCTCCTTTAGTCGGGTGGTCGTGCGTCGTTTCTTCTCTCTGCAAGAGAGTGATGCGTCGATCCGGTCAGCACTCTCGGTCCGGGCAGGCCTTGCATCGTTTTTACTTGCACAGCGGTGTTTGCATCGAAAATCCAGCCGCACGATGATCCGAAAAACATACAGCGCGGGATGTGATTTCACCAGCCTCTTTCTGCGAAGCTGCGTGACGTTTCTCCAGCCACAGGAATCGATCTTCTGGTCACCTTGCAGGCGAGCGCTGGTTTTCAGCCACGAAGCCGATGGCCCGTCGACTTTTCAGCCGCATATCGGAGTCACGTCAATCTTTTCCCCGCACTGCGGTCAGTGGTGGATTTCTCACTCTTGGTCTGCCAGCTTCTCCTTTCAGGGTCCCAGGAACTGGATGGACACCACTTGGCAGAGTAGGAGTCTCAGCAGAGTCTCCAGGTGCTGGCAGAGAGAAGTCTTTGCTGTCCCTGAGACTTCAAACAACAGGAGGCAAGCTCTAAATCAAGCCCTTGGAGAGTTCTTCACAAGAACGAAGGCAATACAAAGTCCAGTCTTTGTCCTCTTACACTGGCAGAAGCAACAACTGCAGGATAGCTCCACAAAGCACAGTCACAGGCAGGGCAACTCTTCTTCCTCAGCTCTTCAGCTCTTCTCCAGGCAGAGGTTCCTCTTAGTTTCCAGAAGTGTTCTAAAGTCTGTGGTTTTGGGTGCCCTTCTTATACCCATTTTCCCCTGTGAAATAGGCCCACTCCAAAGCAAAGCCTCTCTTGTTTGTGAAATCCTGCCTTGCCCAGGCCAGGCCCCAGGCACTCACTAGAGGGTTGGACACTGTATTGTGTGAGGGCAGGCACAGCCTTTTCAGGTGTGAGTGACTACTCCTCCTCTCCCTCCTAGTACAGATGGCTCATCAGGAAATACAGACTACACCCCAGCTCCCTTTTTGTCACTGTCTAGTGAGAGGTGGAACCAGCCCAACTGTCGAACTGACCCAGACAGGAAATCCACAAACAGGCAGAGTCACAGAAATGGTTGAAGCAAGAAAATGCTCACTTTCTAAAAGTGGCATTTTCAAACACACAATCTTAAAATCAACTTTACTAAAAGATGCATTTTTAAATTGTGAGCTCTGAGACCCCAAACTCCACATGTCTATCGGCTCCCAAAGGGAATCTACACTTTAATCAGATTTAAAGGTAGCCCCCATGTTAACCTATGAGAGGGACAGGCCTTGCAACAGTGAAAAACGGATTTAGCAGTATTTCACTGTCAGGACATATAAAACACATTACTATATGTCCTACCTTAACCATCACTGCACTCTGCCTTTGGGGCTACCTAGGGCCTACCTTAGGGGTGTCTTACATGTAATAAAAGGGAAGGTTTAGGCCTGGCAAGTGGGTACACTTGCCAAGTTGAATTTACAGTTACAACTGCACACAGACACACTGCAGTGGCAGGTCTGAGACATGATTTCAGGGCTACTAATGTGGGTGGCACAACCAGTGCTGCAGGCCCACTAGCAGCATTTGATGTACATGCCCTGGGCACCTCTAGTGCACTTTACTAGGGACTTATTAGTAATTCAAATATGCCAATCATGGACAAGCCAATTACATACCCATTTTGTATAGGAGCACTTGCACTTTAGCACTGGTTAGTAGTGGTAAAGTGCCCAGAGTAACAAAAACATCAAAAACAGAGTCCTACACACATCAACAACCTGGGACATAGAGACAAAAAGTTAAGGGAAACCACACAAAGGTTGAAAAGTCTAACACATACCTTAACAACACAGTCTGACCCACAAATCTTTACACCCCATTCCTTTACCACGGAAGTCGCTGCAACGACTTACCTTCGGGAAAGCGCTGGACTTTGGAATAGTAAAATTGACTATTCCAACTCCAATCTGCCAACAGTAGAGAAAGTTTTGGACTTAAAGTCCAACATAAGTCCAGCAATGCTTTTCTTAAGGCAAATCATACTTGCGTGGTAAAGGAATGCTTTGTAAAGACACATTCGTAGTTTGACCGTGGTTCAAGCTGTATTGCAAATGGTGTTTCCTGCTTAAAGGCTAAGGCCAGGCTGATCAACTGATGGGTAGCTAATGTAAATTTGCCTCAAGGAGCTTCAGGTAGGTAATGGTGACTTTCTAAAAGCTATTTCTCTTTAATATATATTAATAATATGATTTGACCATTGAATTGTATTTTAAATACCTATTACAAATAGTGCTTCAACTATTTTTCTAGCTGGTCCCAACCTGAGACAACAGTATCAATATTTTGAAAGTTTTTTCTCAACTGTATCTTCTAGTACATTTAGTAGAACTACAAAAGTTCTTATGAAGCACTACAAAATGCTATTCGCAAACCTACAAGAGTAAATCTGCAACTCCACCTCTATTTTTCCTTTGGGGAAACCCTCATATGTTTAAGTTAGGGAGGAATACCCCACAGGACATATTATTTAATTTAATTATTCAACATATTTAACATATAAATAAATGCATGTTAATTATAAAATCATTTATAAATAAAACCTATGTATGTTTCAGTTATGCACTATTTTAACTTCATTTTGTGAATTTATACATTAATGTAGCATTTATTTGTATTAAATATATACTTAACCTACAAAAGTAATTCTACACACAACTTTATAATAATTATTCATGCATAATCCAATTGTCTTTGGGAATTTACTTTTGGCTATACCCCCTTTTTCAGGGGTTGACAAATGTAAGTCCACACTTTTGAGAAACTTAATACTTGGAATTTGTGAATACCCAACAGTAATAGATTTACTCAAAAGTGTGAGACTAAATTCTGAACATAAATTACTCACAATTGTCAGTTACCTTTCTGAATAGCCTTTTTAATCTGTGCTCTGGTTTTCTGTGTAGTACAGACATGCCTGCCACAATAAAATAGCTTTTGGGGCCTTGTCATGGTAGGGACATGCTGACATTATTTTTTCGACTTATCTCACTATTACATACTATGCACCCTACTTTGTGGACAAGATTTGAACTAGACACTTTGACAGGCCACACTGCAGGTTTTACATGCAGTAGTCAGACTACAATGGTTGGCTTGAAGCCATGTATTATAGGCCCACTCTGTGGATAGCACAGTAGGTGCTGCAGTCTCCAGGTGGCATTTGTTTTCTAGACCCTCTGAGTTATTTTATGTTATTCTGTGTTACTTATCTCTGTAGGGTGCGCATACCACCCATGGGGGTTTCATGGCACTTGCGAAGGAGCAGCCTGTCCTGTCTGAAGGAGCTGTACTGGAAGAGCGAGGTCTTCCATTTCTTGCTGGATTTGAGGACAGAGGTGGCTGCTCTGAAGCGGAAGTGGAGATTATTCCAAGCATTAAGGTCAATGTGTGAGAATGAGCATGCCCCAGCTAAGACTCATTGGATTTGGGGGACATGTTCGAGGAGAAGGCTGGCTGACAAGAGATTTCTGAAGGGGGGTGGAATTGCATGTGTTTGCCGAAGAAGGTGGGTCCTAAGTCATTTAGAGCTTTGTAGGTGTGAGTGAGGAGCTTGAAGAGGGAGTGTTTATGAATTGGTAGACCAAGGAGTTTGGCTGTAGAGTTCAGTGAGGAAGGTTGTGCATGAGTCTGGCAGCCACATTCTAAATCCCTTGAAACCCTTTAGTGAGCTGGTCTGTGATACCTATGACGAGAAATTTGCCATAGTCTAGACAGATTGTGATGATGGCTTGTGTCCCTGATCCTCACATGTCCAATTAGAACCATTGAAGATTTTTCTGGGTATTTTGAGGGTGTGAAAGCAGGTTGATGTCATTGCATTGATCTGGTTGGCCATAAAGATTTGGTGGTTGTTGGGACAGAAAAGTCACCTGCATGGTGAACAATTGTACCCCTGCCCTAAGTGCCTAACCGTATAGTTGTCTGGATCCCTAATGCAGATTTTTTGTCATAAACGATCACAGATCTTGTGTGCTCACCATGACTTAGGCCTCCCTCATGGACTGCGGCCTTGTTGGACTATAAGGGGTGCCAAAGCGCTACCCTCACAGTGGTGGAAGGCTACTGGCTTCACCAGGAGTTAAACATTGCAAGCACAGTGGTGGAAGCATACCATGTAAATATCAGTGAGTAGTCAACAGATCAACAGATCCTTCTTATACTGTGACGCTAAAGTGAGAGTCACAAATAACAAAAAAGGGGCTCCACAACCAAAGGGAACAGAGTGTCTGTAAATATTATAACAAAAGAGATTCCCCTTGGGAATAAAATACCTCATACCTGGTTATCAGTCACCATCTGTCATCTACCATTCTGACAACAACTTTTACACCTTCATCAAGTACATACAATTTGGTACCAGAAAAATGTCCAAGTGTAGATGGCCTTTTATCTCAAAAAAATATGAAAGACTATTACATAACAAATACTAGAGGTGAGGCCTATAGGCTCACTCACCTTTTTAAATGTTCCACTGCTGTGTGTTTAACTCACCATTGCCCTACATCAGGTTGATGTGGAAGTGCATGTGTGATGAAAACGTGCTGAATGCATGTGAGCAAGCAAGTCATTCACTACACAAAGGGTGAAATGTGGTACAGTCTACACATGGTGAACTTGTGTTTAAAGTGGCAGACTCTGGTACAGAGAGACTCTCCAGGTGTGATTCAAAGAGTTCTTTGATTCAGTGAAAGATCACGAGGAAGGGGCCTCGATACATTTCATGAAGAGGGAGATGGGACTGATATGAGAACCATAAAGGGTAGTGCTGAGGGCCCATGATTAACCCGTGATGCACATTTCACTGTCCAGGTGTGAACTCTGCTCACTCCCATGGATCTTGTTGTGGGTTAAACAGTTTCAGTGCTGTGGCAGACATCTTTCTGGATGAAGGGTGAAGGGGAGAGATGTCTATATCAAAGAACCAAAACCCCAATATAAAATTCAAAGATCCAGATCCTAAATCACATTTTGTATCTAAAAAGAATCTATAAATAGAGGAGTCTGAGACACCATGTTTTGTCATCTGCTGAGCAGCCAGCTGAGGTGTGTGAGGAGGGGAAGCTTTGCAAGCTGTTTGCCTGTGACTAGGACTTGAGGCTCAGCCTGCTACTCTCGCTGCTGGGTGAGGAGACATCAGACAGGAAAGTCAAGATGACCTGCCTGGAACCTGGAATGCCAGCGCCTGCCTGCTCACAAAGACTAGTGTGGCTGTGAAGAAGAAGAGAGCATTGGAGGGAGCAAAGCCCTGTAAGGAGCCCTCGTGTGAGGACTCTATGTGCGAGGTGTATGGAACACAGCCTGGAGCGATCAGGCCAGAGTTTGTGTAGTGGAGTCATTGGTGACCCCATATGGACTGATTGCAGGAGCAAGGCGGGAGAAACCCACTTCCTAAACCAATTGGCCCATTGCCCATGTGCTTACTAAACTGGGTGACCCATTATGCCAGAAGGGCTGCCACTAAGTGCTAAAGTTCTTTAGTGGGAGAAACCATCTCAACACTAATTGGGTCATTGCCCATGTTACTACTTTGACTTGGCACCCCATTATGTGGGGGGGAGGTGCTGTTGCTTGGATTCAAAGCCTGTGCTGGGAGAACCCCATCTGCAAATCGATTGGGCCATTACATATGAGTTCAATTTGCTTGGCAACCCTAGATGCCAGGAGGAGCCTCCGTTACCATCCACGTAAGGCTAGCGTCACGGAGTGTGAAGTTCGAGAGGTGACCCCACATGCCAGGGGGAGTCACTGGAGACACCAAATGCCAAGAGGTCTAAGTACTCACGAGGGACAGAAAAACCATTGTGGCCATAGTAGATTCAAATTCAGCTTGTGGATTGCCCCCATGTAAGAAGTTAGAGCAAGGAAACCACCCCATACTCCTTTGAAGAAAGGAAAGGCTTACCGCATGACCACCGGAGCCAGAACACCTCTGTTATCTAGATTCTGCAGGTAGCCCAGCTCAGGGAAGAGAGCCAGCACCTGTCAGTTGCTGGCACATGTGACCGCGTGTGACCCAAATCATTCGATCCAGAACAGGATCACACTGCACTGCTACAAGGTACTTGGCCGTCATAGCATGTAAGCCAAGAACTGGGCCTCAGGGCCCCTGGGGGACATACACCCATTGGTGCTGGTAATCCCTAGACTCTAAAAACTGAACTTATGTGCTGAGTCCGTGGGAGGAACTCGTGAGTACAGCCTTTTAGTTTACAGTCCCTGGATGCAGCCATGAGTGAATGGGAATAACAGCGAATCTGTCGTACTAGAGGTGGGAAGAATGGGAGTGGCTTGAAAAGTACTAGAACCCTGACTTTAAGGGAACTGTGGTATTGCTTTTTGAATGTTGTTTACCTTCGCATTTGTAGAGTTAGAACTTAAATACTTCTTTTTATGCAAAAACAAGTATTTGACTGGACATTCATTTATTGTGTGCACTGTTTACAAATTGAATTATGATTTGTGTTCACTGATCTGTATCTACACTACCATCCGAGGGAGCCTTGACTGCTCATGCAATGCTACCTAATTGAGAATCAGGTGCAAAAGGGGGTACTTGACCCTGTTGAGTCCGATCCATAGTAGGGAGAGCCCCAGGACATCAAAGTTAAAAGGCCTCTCCCACCTCTGTTGGGCCCAGCAACACCTGCATGCCCAGTGACCTCCTGAATGCGGTTATGACAGTGGTTGATTTTAATGTATAGGTTCCTGGTAGCATTGGAGGGGGGACAGCCCAAGCATTGTGGGCCAACAGGCCAGGGACCAGCATGCAGTGTATTTGCCAAAAGTAATTACTTTGTTTCTTTTGCCATTGAGTTTTCTACACCATATGCTAGGAACTTGCAGGCAAAATAAATGTGTCAATTAAGACTACGCCAATTTAACCATGTTTAAAGGTAGAGAAAAGACACTCACTCCTGATTAGCAGGGTTAAAGTGCGTAGAGTTAAAAAAAAAACATAAAAAATGGGGTCCAGGAAAAGGCGAAACCTCCAGCATGATCCTGATGAAAAGACAGACTTCCTACAACTATCAAAAACATCTATTAGAGCGCTATCTGACATGTAAATAATGTAATTTCCTTCTATAGCTTGAATCATCAGATTGCATGCTAGGTCAAAGACCTCCTATACATTCCTAAAACCCTGCATGAAAAACTGACCTTGATTTATAATTTATGATTATTACATTGTATTTTTCTTTTGAGTGTCTCTCTCTTTAGAGTGACTTTATCTTTATTTTCCATCCTTTGCATGCCTGAGTAAAGCCTTGTATTAGCCACATGTATGTTTGGCCTAATATATATAATTGTATTCCTGCAACTCATTTCAAATATCACAACCTCTCCTTCTTTAAGCGGCTTACCCCAACAACCTGACAATACCTAATTGGTCTAGCACATCAAATAATCCAATCAAATAATCTGCATGACCGCACATACCTTCACTAATGATCACACCTAGCTCCTATTAATCTATTCTAACTCAAAGAAAATGAGTGAATGCATGGAATGGGCTCTTTAAGAGCACAAGACTATTCTCAATAACTAGCAATAATCAGTAACTAAGCACTTCATCACCTCATCAGGGGTTCTGGCACTAAATAAATGCAATTACACTACAAGATAATGCATTTTGTGCATTGTAGTAATAGTGTGGCACTGTGAAAGAATATGGGATTACTTTACAGCCATACTCACATTTTTGTAGGATATGGGGCTGTGGGTGAAATATGTATCATAGTGGTTTGACTTTACCTACAGATTTATCCTTAAAAACCCTAGTTTTCACAGTTGTGCTCTAGTGCATGTACACAGTATTCATCCACAGAACCCAAGACATTGCAATAAGAGGCAAAGGTGCCAGCATAACCACACTGGAGGACAAGTTGGTGTCTCCAGTGCAATATGTCCCTGGAAGACACTACTGGATATTTAATGCAGACAAAGAAGTTAAGTACCATCAAACTGTGCCTGCCATACAATGGGTGGGCTACGGGACCTATGACTCCTGCCCAACCTGTTGATTGGTTTGCTTGGAAACATCTAGAACACTCCAATTGAACAGAGACTGACGAACGTACCCTCACAAGTATACAAGGATTTCACGAGTGATTTTCATGGCAACCAAGATCCAAATCGCCCACAACGGGAGCTCAAAGATGGTGATCATTCAAATACCTATAGAAAAGAGGATGGGAAAGGAATAATGGAAAACTTGCCTATCACTGAGAAGGAAGGCTTAGCTGCCATGAAGGGCTTGTCTGAGTATGCACATTTGCAACTGCAA
Organism: Pleurodeles waltl; assembly: GCF_031143425.1. Classification (NCBI taxonomy): domain Eukaryota; kingdom Metazoa; phylum Chordata; class Amphibia; order Caudata; family Salamandridae; genus Pleurodeles; species Pleurodeles waltl. The sequence continues at coordinate 1,562,520,086 of NC_090444.1, read as the reverse complement.
GAGCAGAGGGAGCTTCCCAATCTTGAAGGCCATCATTTCAAGGATCAATCTCAGGAATACAAAGACAGCTTACTTGCTTCAAAATCTATTGTAAAAATGATGTTCTCTATAGTGAACCAAACAATTCTGAACCTGCAACCCCTAGGAGATTAATGGTACCCCAGTGCTCCAGGGGTATCCTACCAGAACGGTTGACGATATCTCTTTGACTGAGCACACTGGCATGACAGGGTCCAGAACAGACTCCTAGCCCTTTCTTATCGGTCGCATATAGGAATGAAAATCAAGTTATTCTCTTCATTCCATAAGACAAACAATCTGATAATAGGAAAGCTACCAGGTTTGCGTACAAATGTGGTCAAAAGGTGGGCACAAGATGACTGGATTCTTGCAGAGAAGTGAACATCCACAGAGAGGTACAAAAATATCAAAAACATGTATTATTCATGTAAAACTCATTGTTACAATCATAGATAGTTACAGCATACCAGTCGTAGAATATGTAGAGGCTATCATATAAGTAGGCCTGGGTGAAACTAAATAAAGTTGGTGCAACTTGCATGATTTCTGAAATTATGCCATTTTCCACTTTGTATAATCACTATCACGAGTGGTATCTATTGCAAATCTTCACAGGAGCAGAATTACACCTTGAACCCAAAGCCTCTCTAAAGTCCTAAGTTCCCAACTATATTCTTATCCGGAGGCTAAAAAAACTCTTAGACGGGAGAGGGATTAGGGATGAAAGAATAGACTGCCTCGTCCTCTACTCTGCGCTCGTCTATCACTTTGCCTGTTGTTTTTGAGGGCTCAGTGGTTATGTTACTCGAGCTGTAAGATAAAGTAAAACATGAATACTCTCTCACTAAGTCTTACCTTCTCTATTCAACTAGGATTTATCTTTTCTTTATAAAGGTAACTTTTAGTGTGACCTACCCCAGTGTAGAGAGGCATTAGCTTCTCTTCTGTGTTTGCATTTAATAGTAAAAATTGCAATGAAATTTTACTTGTGGATTTTTTTGGTATGAGATTACACAGCTTTTGTTTTCAAATTCTTTTTTCTCTTCTTCAGCACACTGGATTTGATTGAAAATGAGTATTGTAGGAGAAAACCTGGTCTTCACAATTTTCACATGACAGAAAACGAATGTTCTTAAAATAACTGCTCTTCCTGCTTTTCACAGTTTTCTCGTGACTAAAATGAATGTAGTTGAAAATACTGCTCTTCCTGTTCATTAAAGTTTTCTCATGACTAAAACAAATGTTCTAGGAATTACTGCTTTTTACCTTTTGCATGTGACAGAAAATGAGTGTTCTTGAAATATCTGTTCTTCCTGTTCTTTACAGTTTTCTCATGACTAAAACAAATGTTCTAGGAATTACTGCTTTTCACCTTTTGCATATGACAGAAAATGCATGTTCCTGAAATATCTCTTCTTCCTATTCTTTACAGTTTTCTCATGACTAAAACAAATGTTCTAGGAATTACTGCTCTTCACCTTTTGCATATGACAGAAAATGAGTGTTCTTGAAATAACTGTTCTTCCTGCTATGTACTGTTTTCTCAGGACTAAATGAATAATCTAGGAATAACTGCTAGTCACTATTTCTAATATGACAGAAAACGAATGTTCTTGAAAATACTGTTCTTTCTGCTCTTTACTATTTTCTATTGACTAAAACAAAATTTCTAGGAAGTAGAGGTTTCTATGGCCTGATTCTGGAACTCTTAAAAATGTATTCTCTCTCTCACAATACTTATGTGACTGCAACATTTGACTAAGGTAAACAAATACACAACTTCACTAGAAAGGCTTCTGTCTCCTAAAATTTCCTCAGTGAAGTGTGCCACTTCAGAGGATGCACGCACACTTCACATCACTCAACTGTCCAGAAGAGCTCCTCCAGCCGCAACACTAGAGCAGCAACCTTGACTCTCAGCGGCCGCCATTTTGAGGGCCCTCTGCTTCCAGGAAACTCTCCATAACGAAGTCTGCAGACTGTGCGGGTGTTGGGTGTTTTGAGGGGGAGCCAGAGATACCGAGGATTTGCTGACAGTACCCCTCTGCAAGGATGGCTCCCCCAATTAAGGCTTGTAGGGGTATTGACCATGAAAGGCTTTAACCAACCTTGGGTCATGGACTTCAGTTTGCGGTTCCCAAGATCTTTCCTGAAGGCCGTAACCTTTCCATTTTGTTAAATAGTATAGTTTTCCACAAACTTTCTTGGAATCTAGAATTCTTTTCACCACAAATTCTTCACCTCCTCCAGTTTGTATCGGTTTGGGTGGTGATTTTCTTGCCAACATGGCCAAGTCTTCTTCAGCAAAGATATATGAAATACTGGATGGAATTTCAGTGGGAAGGCAACCTAAGCCTATGTGTCACTGGATTTATTTTCTTCTCAACTATGTAAGGACCTATGAAACAGGGTTGGAACTTCAGGTTCCTTTTTAGCCTCAAACATTTTGTACTTAACCAAACTCTATCTTCTGGCTAGTATTCCTTTTCCACTCTTCTTTTTCGGTCAGCATATTTCCTATATAATTCTTAGACTCCGCCAGATTCTCTGTAGCTAACTCCTGAATGGTCTTTAAATGTTGTACCAAGGCTTAACTGCAGGTACAGAAATCTCTTTAGTGCTGACCATGCTATTCAGGTGCCTGCCATGATTTAAGAAAAATAGGGTGTAACCTGTGGAAGTGTTCTTGGCATTGTAATGCACAAACTCAGCCACCCAAAGGAGATCTGGCCAGTCCCCTTCGTGATCTAAAAGGAATAGCCTCAAGTACTGTTCTAGCTCCTGATTTACCCTCTCATTCTGCTCATCTGTCTCTGGGAGATAACTAGTGGATTATCTAGTCTCTATATCTAATCCTAGGTGAAAGCTCTCTAAAAATGGTACAGGAATTGGGAGCCCCTGTCAGAGATTATGAACTGAGCCAACTCATTAGCACTTGGTACGTGCTTTAATGCAACAAAATGAGCGATCTTTGAAAAGGCATCTACCATGACCAAGATAGTGTTTTACCCTTGACTAGAGGGTAAGTCAACAATTAGATGCATGGGAACGGTATGGTAAGGATGTGGGGGAACTGGTAATGGTTGTAAAAGCCCCTGCGGAGCTTGTCTAGTTGATTTTCCTTGTGCACAAATTCCACAGCTGGCCGCATATTGCTTGATATCTTCTCTCATGCCTGGCCACCAAAATTGTCTCTTAGCCAATTCATCAGTTTTCTCTATTCCTTTGTGACCTGCCAGAGGACTATCATGACAAACATACAGCACCATTTTTCTTAACTCTGGAGTGGGCAGATACAAAGCTCTATCATGGTACAGCAATTGGTTTAAAATTTCTCATAAAGGATTCTCATCCACCCTCACCTGCATCTCTTCTAAGGTAAGTGCCTTTGTAGTTTCTCTGTCCAAGGGCTCTCAAAACACTGTTCTCGAAATCTTTGATTCCAGAATGATTTATTTTTATCTTCGATGAGCACCTTTTGTCCTTCAGTGTTTATTCTTCACAAGGCATCTGCTTTCCCATTTTTGTTTCCAGGTCCGTAAGTGGTTACAAAGTTGTAATCCGCAAAATAGAGTGATCAGTAAATACTATTTCTGTGTGTTTAGGTCCAAGCAGGTAGTGTCTCCATTCTTTGAAGGCATCTTTTATGGGGGACACTTCCTTTTCAGTGAATGTATACTTTACTTTGGCTGGTAACAGCTTGCGAGATCTATAAGCCACTGGATGCAGGTGACCAGACTCTTTGTGTCTCTGTGATAAAATTCCCCCAATTGCCAGATTGGAAGCATCTGTCTCCAGATAAAACGGTTCTGGAAGGAGAGCATGGAGCAGGATAGGGGCAGAAGTGAAACTCTTCTTCAAGGACTGAAAAGATTCCGCAGCTTCCGTTGATGAGACAAATGGAACTCCTTTTCTCCACAATCGTGTGAGTGGAATAATCTTTTGGGAACATTCTTTAATAAACCTTCTATAGAAGCTGGCAAACCCAATGAAACTTTGCATTTCCGTCACTGATGCTGGGGACGGCCAGTTGATTACTGCCTTGATCTTTTGTTCATCCATAGTTATACCTTCTGGGGAAAGAATAAACCCCAGGAAATCTACCCTTCGAACACTGAAGGCACCTTCCTGCATAAAAACAATCAATGGAGGAGTTTTCAGAATTCAGCACATATAGAAAGAGGAAACAACGAGGAGAAAGAGAAATAAAGTTACTTCTCCTCGTTACACCTCCTACAGATCCTTGTAAATCTGAGAATGTGTTAAAACCTATGACATACAGTAAGGCAACACAGTGCGTTGCACTACCTTGGATTACTATGTATCTTGAAGCCATGCAAAGCCAAGCAGGGTGGCTTTGCATCACCTTATAGATAATGCCTGCACCACTAGAGTATAAAAAGTGATGCTCCAGCGGTGCAGGTCTCTTGTAAAGTAGGCTCCTCGGATTCGCGCCAGCGATGCGTCAAAAATACTTGTGCTTAAGTAAAACAGAATCCTACGCTAAGGAAGAGCCATATTAACAATACGGTGGACCATGGTGTAAGGATCCTGCAGGCGTTAAAAAAAAAATGCATCAGTGTGTGCCTTGACACAGGGAAATATGATGCTACTGCTGCAAAAGTGACACAGGGCTGACTTGTGGCACATAAGGTAATGCAAATCGACCCTGCGTCCTTTGTGAGTGCAGAATGCATCAAAAAAGTAGAAAAAATGGTGCTGCAATGGAAAAAAATGCCATACTTCACAGAAGACAACCAGGGGACAGCCAGCAGACGCAAGGACAACAACCCCAGCACCACCCAACATGTCCAGACAGACTCCCATTAGATGAAAAAGAAGAAGTGCAACTTCAGAGAAGAGGAGAATGACATGTTGATCACTGAGGTGACAGAGCACCAACCTTAGTTCTTTTTCAGTTTTATATTGCCACTAGGGAGGCTATTTGGCAGTACAAAATCAACAAGATCAACAGCGTGTAACAAGCAAAGAGGACCGTCATCGACTGCAAGAAACAGTGGCACAATTCTAAGCGCCAGACAAAGGAGAAACTGGCCAACAACCTGAAGGTAACAATGGAGACTGGAAGAGGGAGCCCAGCATCCCAGGAGGAGCTGGATGCCTTTGAGGAGTGAGGAGTTGGTGGCTGGAGTCCCAGGACATGAGGAACAACCATAAACACAGGGTAAATATCAACAAGGGGCAATGGGTGCAAAAAGTCCTGTTGTCCAGTGCAGCTTGCTGTATCACATTGCTTTACTGTGCTGTCTGCAGGGCAAAGGGCAGGAATCTGGAACATGCTCATTAAATGCCACTGAAATGTCACTCACACTGCCCGCTAATATGACGCACAGCACACTCAGGCTCCGTCACATATATACATTGAAGTACAGCACCAGTCCCGGTCAACCAGTGTATACTGGCAGGTATAGTGCAATGCACAACATGAGTCACCAAAATTATAAGTCACACAAAACAAAGTCCAAAATATGGGTGCCTAATCACAAGCTAAGTGGTGCAGGGCAGCAATGCAAGCCCCCTTGCTGTGCTGCCCTGTTCCACATGGAAAGAAGAGGAATGGCCTGTACAGACTAGATTATGTGCTTTCCTGTCCTTTACCCCTGCTCTGATACACACTGGGCAGAACAATGTCAAATTGTCAGCACCGTTGCACCAATTTGCAAGGATGCCTCCATCACAGACAGAATTGTCCCTTTGCAGGAAAGGTTACCGTCTTGCACAAAAACAATCATGTCTGACTTACTTCTCTCCCTATGTGTGATGTAGAATGCTGCATAAACATATCATGCCTGGACACCTGAACCCTATACAACCTGACGGGAACAATGCAGTCCACCTTGCACCTGAGGCCACTGTCATAAATATGCACTGTTACGGAACCTAAGGGCATGTGCCTGTCAGAGAAGAAACAGCTCACCTGAGGGGGGATCAGGTGTGTGGTATGTGATGTATCAGCACATAGCTACATGTCAAGAGCAACATGTATATTAACTGACATGACAATACATTGCACATGTCTACCCTGACGTGTGTGATAACTAATGACCAACCATCATAAGAAACGTCATTATCATAAAGTAAACTGCTACAGTGCTAATGTCTTGTCCTTCTTAGTATATTAAATTGCTGTATCTGGCCCATTAAACTAATACACATGCCATTATTAACACATAATCTGGGCAATGATGTTTTATAAACATGTACTTGTAGATAGGATACTTCTAGCTATTCAATGCAATAGGATGTAATAAATGACAAGTAACCTATGAGTAATGTGTAGCAAGTACGTATGTCATACCTCACCACAGTGCCACTGTGATGGGAAAGACAGAAGCCCACACACATTGCGGTATTGGCCAACTCTGTGCCAGGTAGTTATAACATGGACAAAGTGTGGCTAGCCTCTTCCAAATCAACAGACCTGTTGGTCAGTTCTCCAATATTGACTCATAGACCTACCAAGAGCACTTTCACATAGATCAGGACATGAAATTGAAACTTAAGTATGTGTTCCTTTGAATATCCAAGTGTCTGTCCAGATGTATCTGCACGTGTAGCTATCTAGATGCACATCACCTAATACGTAATCCATGTGATGAGTGTGTGCATGCATTCTCTAGATCTCAGATGTGTGAGTATACATTGCTCTACCTTGCATGTAATTGCCTGGACAGTTTTAATGGTAACTAATCCTTTGGAAGTCAGTGGGCATGATTTACATGGAATACTCCATCACAAATGTGATGGAATACTCCATCACAAACATGGCAGGTATCCCGTCTGCAATCATACGATCCCCAGAGGATATAATGGGATCGTAATACGAAGGGCAGGATATCAAGCACATTTGGGACAAGTATTCCCCTCTGCGAAGTTCCAAATCCAGCCCAGTAAGTGTAAAGACAGCAGTAGGTGGAATGTGAAATGGCCTGTGTACAGACAACAATGTGCATAGATGGCTGTGGGAATGAACACATTGTCCTTATACCTCTCAAAACACTACAAAGGTATGAATACTTGTCTGTTATAGGGCATTGTGTATATGGGGATTTGAGTCAGGCATGTAACTGCAATGGCATGGGTGGACCGCTGACATGTCAACCATATTCTGTCTGCTGTTAGTTTGGAATAAACACAGCCAGTGCAGAACTGCAACACAAAATGGATCATACATTGCTACGTGGACACCAGTACTAGAAACAAGCATTAGACAGTCAAATTGAAGTTCACCCCTCAAAATTGTAGTTCATATCAAATTTAATAACAATATCCATAGAACAACAATGCCATTTTGCCTATTGATCCTTAGACACCCTATCTAACATGTCATTGATATGCAGGACTCAAAGGGATGCACATGTATCCATGATGCGGGGATGACATTTGCCACATTTTGGGGGTTATTACAAATTTGGAGGAGGTGTTGATCCGTCCCAAAAGTGACTGTAAAGTGACGGATATACCACCAGCCGTATTCCGAGTTCCATAGGATATAATGGACTCGTAATACGGCTGGTGGTATATCCGTCACTTTACCGTCACTTTTGGGACGGATTAACACCTCCTCCAAAGTTGTAATAACCCCCATAATGATATATGTGGGCTAAGGGGTGAGTAAGTTATTGCTATGGACAATGGACTTACGCACTCACTGTAAAGACTGGGCATGTGACTTACACACTGGTTTTGCAATAATGAATGATACATGTTGACTATGCCACAGCAGAAATACATCTGCAGCAGCTATACTAGTAGGGAATCATGTTTAGGGATGCTGAGCCTGCTCACATGGTCAGCCAAGTCCATTACTGTACTAACATTGGTTAGGCACTGAAGCACTTGTACATGTATGTATCCTAGAAAAATTTGCATTTTGAGTTGCATGAATGTCTAACATGCCTTCAATCAATCAGACTGTATCATACGGCACTTATGTCACTTATTTCGCGTAGCATGCTGTCACTTACTGTCCACACTATGTACGATATACTTTTGAACTAATGCACATATGTTGTTATCTAGGGCAGGTGATGGTACATGTTCCATAAGCATTAACAACATAGCTGGCACAACATCAGCAGTTCAGGTTCAGAGGCATCCCCCATGTGGGCCTGCATACACAGGAAATTGTTCTACATTGCATAATAGCCTTTACTATTGCACATGCCGCTTTGTATATCTACATGTGAGCTAAAGCTGGTTTCTGCTGGCATATGTTACCCCTTACAAATCGCACGAAAATCAATATATGTGAACACACAGATTCTTTACAGTGCACAATAGCAATCAGATGACACTGACTGGTAGCATCAGGATCCCTGAAGGTGTCCACCTCACCACGGGTGTAGTGATCAGGTCCACCTAAAACACAAGAAAAGGTACAATGCTTTGTGAATGTTGAACATCTACACTGTGTAGATATGAAGCACAGTACATTGACTTCAATAATGCCTTGCATTGCCAGTACATTGGACATGTAGAGGGGGCTAAGATGGAATGCCCAGATGATTAATGTATGTCATGTTGCGGGGTATTTAGACAATATCTTGCACATCATGTATATGGTGCACAGAGTGCAGACATGGTACAAGACCAGCCTAGCTTGCTACATCGGACAAGGATGCCCTGATTTGAAGGTGATGTGAACAGGCCGTTTGTGTGACTCTGAATAGCATGATGATGCTGGGGCCTTCTTATGTCAATATGTGATCTTCACATTGATATACAAATCAGACACTATCCATGCTTATTAGCCTTCTTCACTTGGGGCCAGATGTACGAAGCTTTTTGCATGGCGCAAACAGCAAAATTCACTGTTTGCGCCATGCAAAAAGCCCATCGCAATGCTCATTCCCATTTTGTGAGTTGGTAACCTGGTAAAATGGGAATGCGACTCGCAAATAGGAAGGGGTGTTACCCTTCCTATTTGCAATTCGATCGCGATGTAGAATTGCTTTGTGACCGCGGTCGCAAAGCAAATCACAGTTAGCACCCATTTCAAATGGGTGCTAACCCATTCGCAAAAGGGAAGGGGTCCCCATGGGACCCCTTCCCATTTGTGAATGGCCCTGAAATTTTTTTTTCAGAGCAGGCAGTGGTCCTATGGACTACTGCCTGCTCTGAAAAAATGAAACACAAACGTTTAATTTTTTCATTTGTGTTGCAACTCGTTTTCCTTTAAGGAAAACGGGCTGCAATACAAAAAAAAAACTAACTGCTTTATTGAAAAGCAGTCACAGATATGGTGGTCTGCTGTGTCCAGCAGGCCACCATCCCTGTGAGTGCTGCGAATCGGAAGGGGGTCGCAAATTGCAATCCACCTCATTACTGTTAATGAGGTGGGTATTTACGACCCCCTTGCGATTCGCAGATGGTGTCAGGGACACCATCTTGCATCTGGGTTTGCGACTCGCAATTTGCGACTCGCAAACTCGGACTTTGCTACATCTGGCCCTTAGCTCCTTACATGTAAACAGTGCACTGTAAATGAGCAATGTTCATTCAAGCCCTGTACAGGTTCAAGAAGGAATTATAACCACTTCTCTCAATATTTACATATATGTTGAAATTTGGGGGGTGATCGAAACACGCTGCTTAACTTGTCGCATGATGACATGTGAGTGTGCTCCCCAGTAACAAGCATGCAAGCTGGACCCCAAAGTTGTGAGTCAGTAATGACCTATCAGAATGGCTGACAATACTCTCTAAACAGTGCTGGATGTCTTACAGAGCACCTATGTGTCTGGCCTTCACAGCAAGGTCTGTTTTTGCAGTGTATTGCCACTGTGAACAGGCCCCTGTGGCATGCTATGTTTATTTATCATGGTTACAGGGTATCATGGTATCCTAACCAAATTAAACCTCCGAGCCTTCCAGAAACTTATTTAGGGGCTTATTTACAAGACCATGTATTCCTTTGGAATGTCATTTTTAATGATCTTCCAGCAGAGCACACTATAGAGCCTTATCCTCAAGGTCATGTCAAGCCACCCTGTGTGGCTTTCCAAGGCCTTGTAGACATGGAGTGAGGAAACGCAGAGAATGTCTCTGCATTGCCTCACACTGCAATATGTAGGCATTCCATGGGCATTACAGTGGGTGTTCCCACATAACACCCATGGCATTTGAGGCATTCCCCAATTTAAAACATGCTTTAAACCTAGGAATGCATCGAAAGCCTACGCTTCCTCAGGAGAGGCGTAAGGGAGGCGCAACATGGGGAAATAATATATTTCGCAAAAACAACAAGTGATGGACGGAATGCTGAACATTGTCAAACATTCACCCCCAGTCACAGATCTGGGTTTAATCCATCGTTTTTTTGCTGCCCATGCCATTCCAGTTTGGACCCAGCCATATGCAAATCAGTCTTGACCCTGTTCCCCAGGGGAACAGTCCAGCCCGAACTGCTAGGCCAGGTCTTCCCTGGACTGGAAACAAGCATCCTGGGACCGGTTTCGGGGTTTCACCCCTCATCAGCCAGGCTAGCTTGGATCCAGTGGCATGGGAAGCATGGAGAGATAGCATAATCACTAGGGTCCTGGTTAGCAGGATCCAAGTGAACACAGTCAAACACTGACATCAGGAAGAAAAGGGGATAACATGCCAAAAAAGAGGGTACTTTCCTACATCAACAACAAACCAACCCTTCCCCCACCCCAAGAACTACAAAACCCCTAAATGTACAGACACCTGACAATATAATAGACAATACTGGACAAAATACAATTATAATTCACAAATGACAGTTAATATGCACAACAAGGACAGCCCCAGGACCAAACAATACACCACTTCTACAGAGCACACATCAAACACCTCCACAAGTCAGCACAGAGACTGTAAGTGAAAATGAAAGGAACCTCACACTTCCTGGTTTGCAACATGGTTAAGCTATGTCCTCATTTCCTGGGTGGATGGGTCAAAGTTTTCACTGAAGCATCACTTTTCTTACTGAAGCGTCACAGTTTGGACAAAAGCATTACTTTTTATACTGACGAAAAGGTCACTTTTCCTACTAAAGCGCCACATTTTGGACAAAAGCGGAAGTTTTCAAACGCAAGCATTCAAAGTGTCATGTTTAGTATATGACTTCACATTTCCAGCTCAAGCATCCGAAGAGTCACATTTTATTGTAAAGCGTCACTTTTCCAACTAAAACATTAAGATTATTAAGAGCATCATGTTTCATGATAAAGCCTCACATTTCATACTAAAGAATCATATGCATGATAATGAACAATGGAGACCACAGCACACAATGTAAGCAGCAGTACTATATATGTAATCGCATCCAAGGTATGCACAGTTCAAATGAATAAAAGGTGCGTAGAAATCCCAAGTTCTCAATAGAAAGTCTCTTTATTTGGAAATGTTTGCTTCATTGTGAGGTAACGTCCATCCAACACAGCCAACACGTGTTTCGTCATGCATGTGACTTTTTGATGTACAACCCCCATTGAAATGACTCCTGTCTTAGCAAAGACAGGAGTCATGCCCCCTTTCCCAATGGCCCCACTATGCCACTTTAAAAGAAATTATAATAATACTTACCTCAACTTACCTGTACTTACCTGGGATGGGTCCCCCCATCCATGGGTGTCCTCCAGGGGTGGGCGAGGGCAGCAGGGGGTGTCCCTGGGGGTAGGGAAGGGCACCTTTGGACTGCTTCCATGGTCACAGACCATGGAAGTGAGCCCACAGGTCCCTTACCGCCTGCCCTGACCCAGGTGTTAAAACATGGCGCACATCAGGTTGTGCGCCGTTTTTTAAGGCCCGCCTCCTCCTGTGCGTCAAGATGACACTAGAGTATAAGTAAGGCGCACAGGCCTTAAAGTCATTTTTTGGATGGGAACACCTACATTGCATGTCATTAACGCAAGGCAGTTTCCCGCATCCAAAAAATTATGCACACAGAGGAATTTTGACATCTGCAGGGTCCGGCGTCTTAGTATAAATATGGTGCACAGTTTGCGCCAAATGCACGTCAAACTTTTTGACGCACATTAGGCACAAACGGAGTATAAATATACCCCCCACTCACATCTGCATTCATCTGCATACTGACTGGGTCTCCTTGGGCAGGAAAGTTGGAGGGGCTCTCCCTTCCTTTTCAAAGGCCCTCACACAAAGGACTGATAAAGCCCCCACAGAGATCCTAGTAGACAGGACTTGGCTCAAATGGGAACTTTTGCACTTAAAAAACACTCTTTTAAGTTTCCCTCACTTCAAAGGCATTTTTGGATATATAAACTGGGTCTCTGACCCCACCAAATCAGACACTTCTGGATCTACACCTGACCTCTGTCAGAGGAGCTGTCTGGACGTCTAAAGGACTGTTTGCTGAGAAGTACTGCTGTCCTGCTTGTTGCCCTGCTGGCCTCTGACTGTGCTGGAAGGACTCTGCCGTCCCCAAAAGTTCTTTCCAAGGGCTTGGATTGAGCTTGCCTCCTGTCCTGAAGTCTCAGGGTCAGCAAAGACTTTATCTACTAGTTTTTGGCTGGTATTCTGGCTTCATTGACACCAGGAATGACTTCAGCGATGCCAGCACAGACACCGCAGCCTACTACTGCTTTGTGGACATCCTTGCACGCAATGACCGTGGCCTGCAACGCAAGTAAGACATTGCCGTGACACTGCTGTTCTCACACAGTATCTTTGCAACACTGTTAATTCAACACATCACGTCTTGACTGACTGGATCCATTGATCCCACTAGGTCACAAGGAATCGACCCATCGACAGCACACTAGCTTCCCCTGCAACCATACTGAACCAACACCTTATGTCCCTGATGCCGTAAGGGACTAATGCAGAACCTGCACCAGCAACACCTCACTTCCACGACTCTGTGCAACGTCTTTGTTTCTTCATTTTCAAGGGTACTGTACATGGGGGCCCATGCCACTCCGTGACCAGTGCCTGTGACGTAGGACTATTAGGAATGATTCCGCCAATGACGCCATGATAGCCCCAGTTGGGGCTATTGTGTTTCTAAGCGCTTTAGTGTTTTTTAATCTTAAAAAGTTCATAATTTTGCTTGTGAACATTGGATTTTCATTGTTCCAACCTTATTTTATCCAGATAAATATTATCTATTGTTCTAAACCTGTTTGGTGTATTTTTGTGGTGTTTCACTGTGTTATTGTATGAGTTATTGCACAAATACTTTACATATTGCCTTCTAACTTAAACCTGCCTGCTCTGTGCCAAGCTACCAGTGGGTGAGCACAGGATAATATGTTTTATGACTTACCCTAACAAGGATTGTGGTCTCTACTTGCACAAGGGTGTATCCCTCTGCCGACTAGAGACCCAATTACTAACACCTGTGTTGTTTATAGTGTTAATCCATTGGTGAAAGATAAAAAAAGTCTCATAGGTTCATTAGGAAAAGTTATGTCAGATTCCTTAGGCATGACCTGTTTATAATGAAAAGATATAACAAAGTAAGTAGGCCTTTCATATTGTGAAAAGCATGTAATAAAGGCAATAGGTGTGGTGAGAAGCCAATGACAAAGATTAACACCCTGATTTTTATAATGAAAAACTACTATAAATGCAGAAGATCTGATATATTGAATGTTAAACGTGTATGTTAAAGTCATTAGGTCTTTATGGGTAGATTGTAATCACTCTGTATTAAAGGCTAGAGATAGGCATTGTATTTCATTGAATCTCTCAGATTATGGTATAAAGCAAGGATGTAGGTGCTGATACCCCACAAACAAACCATGGATATAGAAGATGTGCAATGTCTGAATTCTTGTTATGCCCTACTCTGAGATTTAGGGCCTAATTTACAACTCAGCATTGATGACGGATATCTTGACCACTGAAATCTAAATCCCATAGCATATAATGAAATTTATATTTTTATGGACAGGATATCCATCACCTTTGGGATGGTGTAACCCGTCCATCGAGTTCTAAATCAGGCCTGTAGTGTTTTGTTTTGCCAACTGTACTTTGCTATTATATGACTTTATGCCTGATAGTTGCTTTGTTAAAAGATTAAGCTCAGTACAGGAGGACTCAGTTGATTATGGCATCAAGCTTCAAGCCAATAATAACAGCAAGAGGCCTGATTGATTCGCTAGTGAAGCACTGCTACTGTCTGACCTGTTTATTATTAAAAGTTATAATAAACAAAGTAGCCTGACAAATTGATTATGAAAAGCATATGTTAAAGTCAATAGGCATTTTAGGGTGTTTTGTCATTTCTCTGTATTAAAGCTACAAAGTAGTTAAAGTGTTTCCTGCTACATGAAATGTCACCGATTATCTTTATAGGTAAGGATTTTGGTGCTGCTTAACACCTCTGAAAAGACTTAGGGGGAGAAGATTTGCACTGAAATGTTTCTTGCTGGAACCTCTTCTTAGCTATCTGCCAAGATCCTGTAATAAAAAAATCAATACTACATAAATCTTTTTCTATAAATATGTATCCATATATATACATAGAGGACCTTTAGGTTAGCTCTGGTCTGTCAGCGGTCAGTCTGAGTGTCAATTTTGAAGTGTCCTGAATGATTTAAAACAAAACCTTTCTGGCTCCCCGAAGACTCCATATCACTTGAATAGAATGTATGAAAGCTTTCTTTAGAATGTGTGAGTTCACAGATACATGTAGAGGAATAAACATGTGTGAAGAAAGTGCTCTCCTGGAAAGGTTGCCTTGGTCCAAGCAAGCTGCTCATGCATGCCATGTGTGGCTTTGCTGAAGTACTGAGTTGACGGTTGGTGTGTGTGGAGTCAAAGCACAACTCTAGCTGGTATGAAGAGTGTGACTGAAAAGAGAGCTTCACAGAAAAGTAAATGTATTGTTGGTCAAGAAACAATGACAAAGATCCACCAAAAAGTGAATGTGCTGTAATGCAAAATAAAGCTATACGATGTACGGAGCATTGACATTGAAGGGGGGTCCGACTAGGCTTATAATAAACAAAGTAGCCTGACAAATTGATTATGAAAAGCATATGTTAAAGTCAATAGGCATTTTAGGGTGTTTTGTCATTTCTCTGTATTAAAGCTACAAAGTAGTTAAAGTGTTTCCTGCTACATGAAATGTCACCGATTATCTTTATAGGTAAGGATTTTGGTGCTGCTTAACACCTCTGAAAAGACTTAGGGGGAGAAGATTTGCACTGAAATGTTTCTTGCTGGAACCTCTTCTTAGCTATCTGCCAAGATCCTGTAATAAAAAAATCAATACTACATAAATCTTTTTCTATAAATATGTATCCATATATATACATAGAGGACCTTTAGGTTAGCTCTGGTCTGTCAGCGGTCAGTCTGAGTGTCAATTTTGAAGTGTCCTGAATGATTTAAAACAAAACCTTTCTGGCTCCCCGAAGACTCCATATCACTTGAATAGAATGTATGAAAGCTTTCTTTAGAATGTGTGAGTTCACAGATACATGTAGAGGAATAAACATGTGTGAAGAAAGTGCTCTCCTGGAAAGGTTGCCTTGGTCCAAGCAAGCTGCTCATGCATGCCATGTGTGGCTTTGCTGAAGTACTGAGTTGACGGTTGGTGTGTGTGGAGTCAAAGCACAACTCTAGCTGGTATGAAGAGTGTGACTGAAAAGAGAGCTTCACAGAAAAGTAAATGTATTGTTGGTCAAGAAACAATGACAAAGATCCACCAAAAAGGGAATGTGCTGTAATGCAAAATAAAGCTATACGATGTACGGAGCATTGACATTGAAGGGGGGTCCGACTAGGCTTACAAAGTACAGTTAAAGGCAATCATAATTTGCTGTATATCATTACGAATAATAGAGCTGGTTGACAGAACAAGTAAAAAGGAATCATACTGCTATTACTCCTACCTGCGTCTTGATAAGTGGTGCACTTTGACTGCAGCACCAGGCAGAGAGACCCAAGAAGAAGCATTGGGGTTGTGCTTACTGAGCTGTCCTATACCTGAACAGGCATACCATCAAAGCTGCTGATCGGCGTCTGAAAACAACTCCAGAGGTCTCCCTAAGTGATGGGGCTCTGATCGAGACCACGAAGAAGGGCAAAACTTCAAAGACTGTCTTGGATAACCCAGAGATGGAAGCATTGTTGGGCCTCAGTGATGATGCACATTCCCAGGGACAGTGAACAGCGTTTGGCAGAGGTCCACTCTCAACATCAGCCACTTTCATGAAAAGTTACACTACTGCTGCCTTCCTCAAACCACCACCACCATTTAACACTGCCAAAACATAATATTGGTGACAGATGGACTGCATGGATAGAGACATTTGAAGATTTCATAGATGCTCTTGAAGAGGCTGATAACAGGAAGATTATCAAACATCTAAAAAAATATTGCTGGTGATGATGAGAAAGAAGTCATGAAGAAAATGCCAAGAACTGATGAAGAAGTCACATATCATCAGCTAAAGAACACATTGAATCGCAAGTGTAATCCAGTACTAAATGTCAATTGTGGATGATATGTTTTCAGTCAAAAACGTCAAAGAGTTGGCAAAACAATCGATGAATTTGTAAAAAGATTCAACATGTTTATCAAAAACTGTAAAGTTCATTATATTTCATCATGAAGATGCCATGGGGCTTAGAGTGACCAACTGATACTTGTCTGATTAGTTCAGACAACGAGTGCTGAGAGAAACTTTTAATCTGGAGTTAGTGTTGATGGCTGCTAGAACTAGGGAACATGCTGAGAGACAAGCTGCTGACAAGGAGGCCACATGCGCCCATAGCAAGTCAATCATGAGTGTCAAAACAAAAGATTGAAGGACACAAAGGGATGTCTACACGCAAAAAAAGTTGTGTTTCAGATGTTGATTTGCTTTTCCATATAACGGAAAGTGTTACCCCATTGGTCAGATATGCAAAGGAGGAAGTAAAAAGAACCATTCTGTGATGATGTGCAGAGTGGAGGAAAAAGTAAGTGCATCACGGCGCAAAGACAAAATGCCCGACAGAACGTTCCAGAAGCAAAGTTCGACATGCGCCCACAAGGCCAAGCGGCGACAAATAGATACTAAATGAAGTTGATTATCATCTAAGTAATTAATCGTCAAACAGTTCTTCAACCTCAACAATAAGTGAAAGTGAAGAAAATGACTGTGCCATGTCAATGTTTACCTCAGAAAAATGTGCACATGTTGGACTGATTGCTTGTGAGAAGAAAAGTCAGGCAAAGAAAAGGTGACATGTCAAATGAATGAAATCATAAAAACACTGACCAAAGATTACATGGGAAATAAATGGATGTTCGATGCATTTCATTATCAATGGCTTTGCATCAATAAATATAATAACTGAAGAAAAGTACAATGAACTGTCTCTGTTACCATTGTTTACCATCAAAGACCAAAATGTACACTTGGGGGACATCAACACCAATGAAGAGTAAACTTTCATTTGTAGTGTTAGTGCAACATAGGATAACAAAAGTACAAGCACTGATCCATGTACTTCAAGTTACAGCAGCAAGTGTCTGCTTGCTCAGTTTTAACATGGTTGCTGACATGGGACTGATTTTAGTGAACTACAACTTGATTGCGCATCACAAAATAGTAAGTCCGTTTTCTTCATTGTTTCAAGGTTTGGATAAGTTAAAGACTATGGAAGTTAAACTGCATAATAATGAGAATGTCCCTCCTATTGCTCAGAGACACAGATGCATTGCTTTTCATTTCAAGAAGCTGTTGAAAAAGAACTTCAACCATTACTTAGGCATGACATTATTGAAAGTTCCTTATGGGTTTCTCCTATAGTAGTAGTGCATAAAAGGACCTTGAATGAGCTGTGTGCATATGCGTTGACATGCGCCAGACAAACAAAGCAATTGAATGAGAGCAACATCCAGGACCGCAAATTGCTGACATGATCACGCAATTGAATGGTTCCAGAAAATCACTTGATTTGAGTAAAGGTTATCATCAGGTAGAATTTAAAGAACGCCACTGAAATATTACAACCTTTGCTACACATGTTGGTATGTTTAGGTAAAAGAGATTTAGGCCCTCATTACACCCCCTGCGGTTGGTGATAAAGTGGCGGTAATACCGCCAACAGGCCAGCGACAAATTATGACCATGGCAGAAAGATCTCTGAAAGACAGCCAATGTACCACACCGACCGCCAGGGTGGAAACAACAGGCACCACGGCGGTAGCCGCCTACAGCCAGGCGGAAATGAAAGTTCCACCCGCCATATTATGACCAGACAATCCGCCACCTTTTCTGGGGCGGTACCAACGACATCAAAAGCCTGGTGGAAACACTGCATAGAAGTGAAAGGACTCACTATTGGAAACAGAGGGAAGAACCGCGCCGCCATGTAACCAGAACTACAAGTATTTTCAAAGATATTCTACGTTCTGCTCCACCACTAACACCAATGCAGACCACGACTGTGAGTACAGCAGTCTAGCACACAAGGGGGGAAACAACAGTGACACACACATGCACCATACACACCCCACACACACACACCATACACACAACCAGCTGCACAAGAAAACAAGTTAATCCCCCTAAATTGGCTAAATAATGCCAGGACAACAGGAATGTACCAAAGTGATTGTAATAAGATCAACACAGTATAAATAATAATTTAGCCAATGCTATAGATATGAACAAATGTACAGAAAAAGGGACACTGCCTAGTCCTGAGTTTGCATGGGCCACATGGCAACAGTGCAAAGTCCAAGGCCCCTCTTGTCACCTGCATCAATATGGAGAGAACACTGCAGGGGCATCAGTGTGCAAATAGGCAAGCACCTCAAGGGGAGGGGGCACCTCAGCCAGAAGTGGAAACAAGACCAATTGTTCTGGAGGGGGCAACATGTCCTTTGCTTGGTCCCGGGGAGTGCAAGGCCACAGTCTCTCGAGTGGGTGTCTTCCTCACTGGTTCTGGAGGGGGCAACATGCCCTGTGCTCTGTCCTGGGGAGTGATAGGCTACAGTCTCTTGAGTGGGTGTCTTCCCCACTTGTTCCGGAGGGGGCAACATGCCCTGGGCTTTGTCCTGGGGAGTGATAGGCCACAGTCTCTCAAGTAGGAATCTTCCCCACTGGTTCTGGAGTGGATAGTCCGCACAGTAGCCCATGGAGGCAGGATCACATTGCGTTCACCTGCAGTGACGGCTACACTGTGGTGGTGCTGGTGGTGGTGTTGAGAATCTCCTGCACAGCCCCTGCACCCTCAGATGGCTGCACTGTGGTGGTGCTGGTGGTGGTGGTGGGAGGCTCCTGCGCAGCCCCTGAACCCTGGGATAGCTGCACAACCATGGTTGGTGGTGGGGGGCTCCGTGACAACTGCTTGTGCCGGCTCCTTCTCCTTCTTGCCTACTGGTGCAGGCTCCTTGCCCTTCTTTCCTGCTGGTGTAGGCTGCTTCCTCTTTCAGGTGGCAGGTGAGGGCTCCTTCCCCTTCTTGCCTGCTGTTGCAGGCTCCTTGCCCTTCTTGCCTGCTGGTGCAGGCTCCTTCCCCTTTTGGATGGCAGGTGCAGGCTCCTTCCCCTTTCGACTGGCTGGTTCAGGCTCCTTCCCCTTCAATATATGTGGCTTGGAATCCTTTCCACCATGAGTAAGTGCAGATGGAACTGGGCCCGTGAAGTGTGTGGCTGTGGTGCCTGGTTGGGTTTGTGATACCCTGGCCATACGTGCAGGACAGGGGGGAGAGGTAGGGAAGAAGCCAATAGTGGAAAGGAAAAGCTTTTTAGGGACATTGAGGCATAAAGAGGGAGAAGTAATGGGAGTGGAGGATGAGGGAGTGGTTGTTAGAGGTGTCTGTCTCCTGGATTTGGGTGCAGGTGCATGGGCTGTATGCCGTTGTGAGGTGGATGGCTGTTGGGTGTCTGAGTGCTTGTGTATGTGTACTTTAGGAGGGGGGATAGAAATAGTGCGAGAGGACACAGGGGATGTGTGCATGGCTGTTGTGGAGGTGCCTGCCAGTGAGGTGCGTGTTCTGCTTGGTGTTGTGATAATGCAGGTAGTGGATGATGATGCAGTGCATACAGGTGTGAGTGTGGACGTAACTGGGTGGGAGGTGGAGGAAGAGGAAGAGGGGGAGACAGTGGAAATAGTGGATGTTGTTGTGTCTACAAATGGATGGTGTTTGTGTGAGTGCCTGTGGGATGAAGTGTAGTGCATGTGTTTGCCTGTGACACTCTTGGGTCCTGTGTGCATGTTCATCTGGCTGTGTGCTTGGGGTGCGTTGGGGTTTAGGGGGATGGGACTGGGAAGTGGTAGTTGGAGGGGGGCAGTAGAAACAGGGACAATGGTTGCCATCAGAGAGGAGGCCAGAGCCTGGATCGATCACTGTTGGGCCGTCAATCCAGTGTGAATGCCATCCAGGAATGCATTAGATTGTTAGATATGGGCTGCCAGTCCATGGATGGCTTTCACAATGGTGAACTGCCCTGCAGAGATGGATCTCAGGAGGTCAATAGCCTCCTCACTAAGGGCAGCAGGGCTCACTGGGGCAGGGCCTGAGGTGCCTGGGGCGAAGGAGATGCCCACCATCCTGGGAGAGTGCGCATGGGAAACTCGCTGAGGAGCTGCTGGGATGGCAGTGCTGGTACGGGAGGTGGCACTGTACCTGTAGCTAGGGTGGTCACAGAAGTGTCTGCCACCACCAGGGAGCTTCCATCGGAGGAGGTATCTGAGTCTCAATTGTCCCCTCCAGTCTCCGCCGTGGTGCTCCTCTCGCCCTCCATCCCACTGGTGCCCTTACCGTCGGTGGACTCTGCCTCCTGAGTCCTGTGGGATGCAGCTCCCTCCGTCGCCGGTGCCTCTGCTCCTCCGCAAGATGATGCTAAATGCACATAAGGACAGGATGACAATACAAGAAAGGGTACAGTTGGTCAATGGCTGCACCAATACCACCGTTGGCTTACACAGCACCCTCACACACAGGGAACAGGCCTACACACTATGCATTGCACCACCACGGATGTTGCTATCCACCATGGCATGAGGAGGGGCACATACCACCAACTGCAGCACACCATAGACCCACCAGCCCTGACCAGTAGTGGATGTTTACAAGCTAGGTAAGCAGGATTATCCCTTCAGAACCCTAGCCACCAGAGGACCTACGCTGCTATGTCAGGCCTGGCCTAGGGGCACCTACTAGCACACATCCACCACCCGGATACAACCCCACCAGCCTTAAGTTGTAATGATACCCACTGTACTCACCCCCTTGTGGCTCCTGTGATGCCCTCAGGTGCCCATCCAGCTCTGAATAGGTCACCGCCAGTATGCGGGCCATCAGGGCGGTCAGGGTCTGACGGGCACCCCTTCGTCGTTGGGAGGCCATCCCCAGCTGGGCCTCTGCCATCTTCCGTGCCCAGCGTCTCAGGTCCTCCCACCATTTGCGACAGAGGGTGCTCCACCTGCCATAGACCCCCAGGGTCCGCACCTCCTTTGTAATGGCATGCCATATACCCTTCTTTTGATGGCCGCTGACCTGCAGAGGCAATACACACTGGAAAACACCATTAAACAAACAGTCCAGCCAGTTACACATATGGCCCACCATACCCGTTTCCATCACCATTGGCACACACATAGCCCAGCAGACAACGTGTACACTGCAAAGAGGACATCCACCCACCCCCCTTACACGAGGCCTTCACACACACAACTTCATGCATTCATGCCATATGCTTCGTGCCCAGGGTGTACTCAAATGTTGGTCTGGAGGCCCATACAGCAGTCCGTACTGGTGTAGGACCCCATCCACCAGTCGCTCCAACTCCTCAGAAGTGAAGGCTGGGGCCCTTTCCCCGGTCACACAGGCCATTGTAGGTTCCAGACACAGGTCACAGAAGCACATGCAGTTTAGGTTCTCTCCTATTGAAGGTCAGGTAGCAAGTGAGGAATCAGACAGAAAATGACGGTCAAGTCTGCGGCGGTACATACCGTCACCACCGGCGTAGATCACCATTGGCCACTGTACTCCATAGGGCCCAATTTTAACCAATGAGGAATTACACAGCGTTTCCCACCTTATGGAATCATGCTGTGTCACAGGATAAATAGGCACATACTGGACAAATCACACTGACCCATTGCATGTTTACAGAATGAAAACTACTGTTGTGGCTCCAATGTTCAGTTTGTGACAGCCTCCTCACTCTTGTGTCCCTTAGATACCTACCGCTGTGGATGAATAGGAGATGGAGACATACCCCAATGTACAGACCCCTGGTGGACTTGGCTACAATGGAGGCAGGCACATTATCCTCACCTATAGAATTGACAGGGCCACAACCACAGAGCTGTGTGCCCAATTGGAGCCTGGCCTGATATCTGCTATCCGTCACCTCACTGGGATCCCTCCTCTTGTGCAAGTGCTATCTGTACTCCATTTCCTGACAACTGGTTCTTTCCAAGTGACAGTGGGCTTGGCAGCAGGAATGTCACAGCCAATGTTCTCAATAGTGCTGACAAGAGTGTTGTCTGCCCTGATAAAACAAAACACATGTGTAGCTACATTGTTTTCCCCCAGGTTGAGGATTTGGCCACAGTGAGTTTTATGCAACGAGACATATCCCCAACATAATTGGGGTGATTGATGGTACACATATTGCATTTGTCCCCCCCCGTCAGAATGAAAAGGTGTTCAGGAATCGTAAGAGTTTCCACACCATGAATGTTCAGATAGTGTGCTTGGCGGACCAGTACATCTCCCACGTCAAAGCTAAGTATCCTGGGTCGTGCATGATGCCTTTGTCCTAAGGAATAGCAGCATCCCAAATGTGATGGGCCAACTTCAGAGGCACAGGGTGTGGCTAATAGGTTCCCACCTATTATATGTTGATGTATGCCTCTGCTGTTGGCCATATAGGATAGTGTGTGGCTAAATGTTGTCAATCAATATTTGCAGGTGACTCTGTTTACCCAAACCTACCATGGCTGCTGACCCCTGTGAGGAATGCCAGGACAAAGGCAGACAAGTGTTATAATGAGGCACATGGGCGAACCAGAAGGATAATTGAGAGAACCTCCTGAAGGCCAGGTTCCAGTGCTTCCATCTAACAGGTGGATCCCTGTGCTACTCACCCAAGAAGGTCTGCCAGATAGTAGTGGCATGCTGCACGTTGCACAACCTGACCCTCAGATGCCAAGTCCCTTTTCTGCAGGAGGAAGAAACTGGAAATGCCCCTGTGGCAGCAGTAGACCCTGTGGACAGTGAGGATGAGGAGGCCGAGGATGAGGATGAAGACAACAGAACATCTGTGACCCATCCATACTTCCAATGTCACACATGTAGGACAGTGTAACTTTACATTTCATTGACTTTGGTTGTAATCTGTGTGGCAATGGCATGCTGATATTTCCAACTTCTATGCCCACTTACTGTTCCCTCTGGCAATTCATTTTGCAGATGTTGGTGATTCGACAAATACTCCTGGTGTGATCATTACAGCCAGCTACAGGTCATTGATCTACGCTCATTCTATGTACAGTTCATTTGCAATGTTTTTACCTGTTTCAAAAAAATACATATTTGATATACAGACATACTCCAAATGGATGTATTGAAGTGCTAACATATAGAGGGAAAGTGCAATGGGATGAGGTGATGATGGAGGAAAGTCTAGGGTATTGTTCTAGTCTGTTTGTAGCACAGGTGCATTGTTCAAAGGGACATCGGAAGGGGAGCAATGGCAGTTCAAGGTGGACAGGGTGACTGAGTGGGACACAAGGGGGACAATCAGGAGATTCTCATTTCCTGGTGGGGGTCCTGGCAAGTGTCCTACTGGCTTCTGTCTGGATCGCAGGGAACGTTTGCGGGGTGGTTCACCTTCTGCAGGGGGAGGGGTGCTGGTGGCCTGTGAGTCCTGTGGCGGGGCCTCCTGGCCACTAGTGGCAGCAGATGGGGAAGGCTGTTCAGATGTCTGTCTAGTGGCAGGGGCCCGCTGGTGTGAGACTGCCTCCCTCATAATTTTGGCCATGTCTGCCAGCACCCCTGCTATGGAGATCAGGATGTTGTTGATGGCCTGCAAGTCCTCCCTGATCCCCTGGTACTGTCCTTCCTGTAGCCGCCTGTTCTCCTGCACGTTGTGCAGGATCTGTCCATCATGTCCTGGGAATGTTGGTAGGCTCCTAGGATCTTGGAGAGTAGGTTTCCTGGGCCTGTCATCCCCCAGGCGCACAGCACTCCTTCCAGTTTCCCTGCTGGCTTGTGCCTCTGTCCCCTGAACAGTGTGCCCACTGCCACTGACCCCAGGTCCCTGATTGTCTTGTGTGCGAGGTGTGGCCTGGAGTCCCTGTAGAGGTGGACACACTGCTGATTGACGTATCCTGGGGACAGAGGTGTGGGTACGCAGGGTTGGTGCTGTGGTGTTGTTTTCTGATGGGAGAGGCTCTGTGGTGTCTGTGACAGTGCTTGGGTAACCGGCTGTCCAGTGGTCCCTGATGGGCCAGTTAGATTGTCCAGATCCTGAAGACCAGAGTTACTGTCATCACTGTGGGCCTCTTCTGTTGGGGGACTGGATAGTGCTGACACCTCTTCTCCGGTGACATTGGCTGGGGTACCTGTGGGGATGTAAATGATGTGTTATGGTTTATGTGTATGACATTTGTACATCCGTGGCTTCCCCTCTATGGTTGGATTTGCCCTGCCAGCTTTCACTTTTGTATGTTAGTGTCTGGTGGGATTGTTAGTTCTCTATACTGTGCATGCTTTAGTGATGATGCAGGGCTGTGAGGGGTGTCCATGCATTGGTACAGCATGCAGGGCTTGTCACTGGGATAAGTGAGATGTGATGGTGGAGTGTGTGTGGGATGTTGTGGAGAGGTGGGACTGAGGGTGAGGGTATGTGATGGCATGCATGTATGGGGGTGATAACAATAGAGAGTTGACTTACCAGAGTCCAGTCCTCCTCCGACTCCAGCCAGGCCCTCAGGATGCAGTATTGCCAAGACTTGCTCCTCCCATGCTTTGAGTTGTGGGGAGGAGGTTTGGGTCCACCGCCAGTCCTCTGGATAGCGAGCTGGTGTCTTGCAGCTATGGAACGTACCCTCCCCCTTAGATCGTTCCACCTCTCCCTGATATCATCCCTAGTTCTGGGGTGCTGTTCCACGGTATTGACCCTGTCCACGATTTTCCGCCATAGCGCCATCTTTCTGGCTATTGATATCTGCTGCACCTGTGCTCCAAATAGCTGTGGCTCTACCCCAACAATTTCCTCCACCATGACCCTTAGCTCCTCCTCTGTGAAATTGGGGTGTCTTTGTGGTGCCATTAGTGTTATGTGAGTTGTGTTGGTGAGGGTGTGTTGGGTAATGTATTGGGGTGTGTGAAGTGAGGTGCATGAGGGATGTATGGGTATATGTGGTGTGTGTATGTAGTTGTGTCAGTAGACTTGGTGTCAGTTTGGTGGCAATGATTTGTATTCGTAAAGGGTTGTTGGTAATGTGGGTGTGTGTTTTATAGTGGTGTAGATGAGTGGGTGTGGTGTGTGTATGTGTGTCAGCTGTGTGTTGTTTGAATTGCCCAATGTGGTGTTGTTTTGTATGTGGGTGTCCATTGTGAGCGCGGTGGTATGTACCGCCAAAGGTTGACCACCATTGAATGTCTGCTGTGGTGATTTGGGGCTCATAATGTGGTGGGCGTTGTTCTGTGGTGTAAGGGTGTGGGTTTGATACCGCCACTTTATCACTGACCTTTGGACTGGCAGATTTGTGTATGTGGCTGAATCCTGTTGGATTGGTATGTGTGTGTCATAATATGGTGAACGGATATCCGCTGCCGTGGCGGTAAGTTGGCGGCCGTCAGCGTGGCGGTAAGTGGGATTTACTGCGAATGTCATAATGAGGGCCTTGGTTTTGGTATGTCATCAACTTTTCCAAGGCATCATAAGATGCATCATGCAGCCTGTTGTGAATGCATTTAATTATAGCAATGACATACTGGTTTCTGGAGCTACACAGATGGAACACAATAGAACCCTCACACAAGTATATCAGTTACTCAGTGATGCTGGTTTGACTATAAAGGCAGACAAGTGTGAGTTCTTGTGCCAATTCTGTGGCCATATCTTTTCTAATGGGTGTATGATGCCTGATCCTGCAAAAGTTCAAGCCTTGACATATACTGAACCCTCACAAGTTGTTTTCAATGATACGTTCTTTTCTTGGAAAGGCCAGATACCTTTTACGATATATAAAGGATTTTTCTACGTTCAGTGCTCCGTTATGAGAGTTAACAAAGAAAAATATTTTCACAAGAATGTATATGTCGCGACCTTGGAACCCAGCCCACCGTGTTCAAATTATCCGAATTCCACTCTGGAAGAGATAGTTGGGGAGGTAGTTAAGAGCGTGATGTCTTCTGTTACATTTGCATTGGCTCATATTATGACTCGATTGGAGCAGGTGGCGCTAGCCCTGAGCAAGTTAAGTGATGTTGTTTTGGGACATTGTTCAGAAGGTCCCCTGGTATCTGGTCCCTCTATTCTTGCCCCAGCCGTTCCTACAATTCTTCTTGCTCCTACCATTTGTGCAGCTTCATTGGCACAACCTGTGCTTCAGGGCAATATGGGTGTCACCCCTTTGGGATCACCAAGATGCCTTAAGCAGGATAGGCCTACTATAGTATCTTGGGTGGCTGCATGAGGAAGGGACGTGGAACAGTCACTGTCATAAAAGCCACTAGGCTGGTCAGTACCTCTTTTATTCAGTCCCTTGTAACCCTTCAGGTACATGTGCTGCATCTCCCACCACATATGGCTCCTTTTGTGGCTATATTGAAAATGCCTCCTCCCCCCTGAGTGGTGGTATGCGGGAGGATCATGATCAACTAGTTAATAAGCTAGGTCACTGGTTCAATAGTAAACTAGATGGGGCATACTACTTCACATCCACATTAATCTTGTTAGTCAACTACCTTATCTTGGTAGTAGATTCCATGGGTCGGTAACACTCCTCAGCCTGATGCTTCTGACTGTGTTGTAAATAACTTTAGAGACAGGAAAGGGGCTGCTAATATTTTAAACAGATTACGTTTTGCCGTGCCCCAGCTGCTGCAATTGACAAAATCATAAAAACACAGGCTATTTCTATAAACTGCATGCAGAACACAGGTACTAGGTTGTAATTGATTTGGGGCATGCCCTGGAGAGTTTTCTGTTAAATCACAATAAGGAGGTTTTCATCATTTCGGCAGGAGACTTTAACCTCCCTAAATATTTCAAGTGTTTTGATAATGTATGTGGGCAAGAAGATTTTAAAGATGAAGATTTGGATGATTTTAAACATTGACCTTATGGTACCTACCTTAATAGGCTAGCAGCACAACTCAACATGTACATTATGGCCCCTTCTTCTAGGGGGAGTTGATAGCCAACAACAGGCAAAAATTGTGTCAGTGATCACAACCCTCTTTAGTTATCTCTTGAGTTCCCATTCCCTGCTAAAACAAGATGGAAGTCATTGCACATAATTATCTAGTAAAAAAGACATTGATATGGATATAGTGGGCAGGCGCCTACCCAGACCAATTTTTTTGTGATTTTTTGAGAGACAATAATGTTGATTTCCATTTATGCTTAAAGAATAATCCAGAACCTTCTGCAGTTATTACCTCACATATTATTTCAAAATCTATTGACCATCTTCTGAGCAAAGAGATGAGGGTTAACAGCAAAAAGAACAATGGGTGGTTTGATTGCCAGTGCTCCAAGGCCTGTCCGAGTTTCTTCAAACACTTAAATGCATTTCCAAGGGATTGTGATGCCATCATAGAGGGTAGAATCAGATACAAACAGGCCTTAAAGCTAATAAGCTGAATTTACATCCTATAGCCTGACTCAATCGGACACAGGCAGCCATTACTAGGGACAATAACTTTTTCTAGACAACAGTAAATGCCTCATTCCTCAATGATAAATCTGGTCTGAATTTAGGAAACTTGATTAGGGCAGAAATATGGGTAGACTACTTTTTCACCATGTTTCATCCATAACTGACCATTCTGGGGTAGAGTGCCAACCACCCAACATCGGCGATTTTGATATCACATTCAATACGGAGGTAATTCAAAGAGCATTAACTAAATTGTCACAGGGGAAGGCTCCCAGACTTGATAGGGTACCGACAGATACATACAAGCAACTCCCCGATTTATGAGTGCCTTTGTTAACACAGGTATATAATGCTACTCGAAAACGATATGTACCACCCACTTGGACTGAGTTAATCATCATTCCTACATTAAAAAGGCATAAAACAGGACCCCAAGTGTTATAAACCAATCTCACTGTTGAAGGAAGAGTATTACTAGAGGGATTGGAGGAATGGGCCAAGGCCAAATACATATTCTGAAAAGCACAGCATGGTTTCAGAAAGGGTCTGGGTATGGCGAACAAGGCCTTAATTTAAATCTTTTAGTAGGTAAATATCTCAATGTGAGGTAATGTAATTTGTATATGTCTTTTATGGATTTAAGTAGTGCCTTTAACCTGGTTAACCATAGCAAGCTATGGAGGGGTATGTCTGATTTGGGTGCCCTCAAAAAGGTCATTGCACTATCTGCTCATTTTTACAATAATCTTTCTGCCAAGATACACAGGGAGAAATTACCAACTCTATTCACATTTGAGTGGTGCGTATTGGCCCCATTTCTCTTCACAATGTATCTCAATTGCATTGATGAACAGCTTCAACCACTTGGCACTTATGTTCCAAAAGTAGGGGCCAGATCGGTACCACTTTTGTTATATGTGGATGATGCTGTCCTAGCCTTAACCCCAGCCAGCCTTCAAGCACTTATCAATTCTTTCAGTGACTTTATGGAAGGAATTGATTTGAAGATTATCAAGGGTAAGACATTTACAATGTCATGTACCACCACAAAAGGGAGATCCTTTCCTATCCTTTCTCCATTTAGGGGAGAAAGGATTTTAAGCACACAGCACTTTAATTACCTTGGTCTTATATTTTTAGATAAATTGGATTGGAAAATGCATAAAGTTTTTAATGTCACTAACATGGTCAGAAAAAAATAGGCTGTTTTTAGATTTGATGCTACCCTTAGGTCAAAGAGTATACCAAACATGATAACATTATATAATGCTAAGACTATTGCCGCTGCTACATATGGGGTGGGCCGTTCTCTAAATATGCCATGAAGCAACTGTTTAGGGAGAACTGGTTAAGGAAAATGGGGAATAAAACAAGAAGCAGAGTTTGGTAGTCCAATGTTAGAGTGCAGCTGGCAGTGAGGTATCATGCAGAAAAGGCATCCAGTGAGTCATTTATGTCACCCAGCAGCAGCAGCAGATAGCAGATAGCAGAGCAACAATAGAAGAGCAGTTCAGATGAGTCCAGTATGCAGCCCTTCTGACAGAGGTTCAGTCCCAGTTCCGAAAGAGCTTTCAAAATCATGGGGTCAGAGCCCCTGTACTTATACTCAAAAAATGCCTTTGTTCAGGGGGTAACTTCCAAAGAACTCTTTCAGATAAAGTACAACACTCTTTCAACCCAGCCCTGTTTCCAGACTCAGTAAGGAGTAATTATCCCATTTTGTGAGGGTAGGACACAGCCTATTGACATGTAAAGTGTGGACAACCCTCCCTCTCCCTAGCCCAGGAAGACAGTCAGTATGCAGATGACTCTTCTGTCACACCCATCCCCTCCTGTGTGATGGCTGTCTGAAAAGTATGCACCTAGTGGAGCTGTCACTCTGCCCAGACATGGATTGGAGTCAGGCTACAAAGCACTGGAGTTATAAGTACAGAGAAATGCCCACTTTCTAAAAGTATAATTTCTAAAATAGTAAAGTAAAATCCAACTACACCAGTAAGCATGATTTCTCACTACCATTTCAAACATACCAAACATGCCCACGCTACTCCTCACAGAAATTTCCACTTAGACATATATAAAGGAACTCCCAATGCAATCCTATAAAAGAAGCAGCACTCACAGTAGTGAAAAATGAAATAGGCTGTTTGTCACTACTAGGACATGCAAAAACATAAAAAGTACATGTCCTATCTTTTACAAACACGACAGCCTGTTCATAGGGCTATCTATGGCCTACCTTAGGGGTGACATAGGTCTAGTAAACAGGAAGTTTAGGCCTTGACAAGTAGTTTGACTTGCCAAAGCCAGTGTGGCAGTAAACTGTGCATGCAGGGACAGCAGTGGCAGAAGTGACACAAGTTTGAAAGACTACTTCTGTTGGTGACACAAAGAGTGCTGCAAGTCCACTAGTAGCATTTACTTTAAAGGCCCTGGGTGCATGGTATACCACTTTACAAGGGACTTACAGGTTAATTAAATAGCCAAACAGGTGTAAGTCAATTATACCACGTTCTAGGGGAGAGAGCACATGCACTTTAGCACTGTTTAGCAATGGTAAAGTGCCCAGAGTCCTGAAGCCAACAAAATGAGAGTCAGAAAAACAGGAGGAGAAAGGCAAACATTTTAGTGATCACCCTGCAGATAGAACCATTTCCAACAAAGTTTCTACCAAATAACACATGGTGACTGCCAAACGAGCTGGGAAATCACTTACCAGAGACTCTTCTCACCTCAGGCCTGTGTTTCTTCGGTCTTCAACTCAAGATGGTGAAAGAAAGACTGCTTTTGAAAACTCAATGACTGTTGCTGATTCCTTACCATTATTTGCAATTTCTGACATTGAAGATGACCATTTCAGATCAGGTCAACAGGTCAAAGTGCAAAGAAGATTAATTGAATAGATATAGTTGTACATGTTTTTATATAGGTAGATATTTGTATCTGTTGTATTTTTTTCATATAACAGAAGGGGAGATGTAGTGTCTTTCATAATTCAGAATGGAAACTTACTGATTACCAGAGGACTTCGTATCAATGTGATATAGGGCCTGATTTGACCTTGGCGGATGGGATACTCCGTCTCAAACGTGGCGGATATCCCACCTGCAGTAATATAAGTTCCATTACATCCTATGGAACTTGTAAAACGGCAGGTGGAATATCTGTCATACTTGTGACAGAGTATCCCAACCCGCCAAGGTCGTAAAAAGGCCCAGAATCTCTAAAATAGACTGTATGAAAGCTAGCTTTAGAATGTGGGAGCTCACAGATAACCACACAGGAATAAAGACGTGATTTACAGCTCCATGTTTGGCCTAGACATTCAGCGGGTACCAGGTTGGGGAAGACGCTACAATTTATACACCGCATCATACTGCATGGGACAAACAAATCAGTCCA
This sequence comes from Pleurodeles waltl, assembly GCF_031143425.1. Lineage (NCBI taxonomy): Eukaryota > Metazoa > Chordata > Amphibia > Caudata > Salamandridae > Pleurodeles > Pleurodeles waltl. Next base: position 1,562,488,853 of record NC_090444.1, on the reverse strand, counting down.
CATCAGTTATTGACTCACATGCATGCACCCACCTGAAAACTAGTATGTTTCAGAGTCAGGGCTGGTTAGACAGTCCATTTGTTTTCAGTGTTTTCCTTCTATAGTAGTTCACTTCACTTTTCATCTTTTAATTTTACTATTTCTGCATCCAGCATGGCCACCTCCTCTTAACCAGGAGACCAATATGGGATTCTGTGGTTCATAATGTAACATTGTTTTAGTGTCTCTAGATGATCAAAACATTTGTTGTGGTGATGATAGAACTTTAAAAAATAAATATACTATTCACAATACTTCTTCAGGATGGATATCTGCTGTTATGATTCATCTCATTATTTCAAGCACATGCCCATCATCTTCAGATGACAACATATTTTTATATTCTATATGTATTTTTTAATTATATCTTGTTTATGTTGTTGAGACTGTGGATGTTTTACTGTGGTTGTGTCAGAGGGCCAATACAAGAATGAGTCAGTGAATAGACGAATGGATGCAGGAGCACAAAGGTGATTGACAGAGTTCGTGTGTGATGAATTATTGAATACCTAAACCCATCAATGACACAAAATACACTTTAATTCATAAACCACAACTATCGCATTACCAGTGATTGTTTATTATGAACACTGCTGCTGTTTCACTGTCAGATATAGCTGATCTTGTTACCCAACGCAAAGATACTCAATTTGTTGACCCTGGAAAGAGGGTCAGCAGAAAATACTAGTCGAATTCAATCTTCACTATCAAAGTGTAAGAATTATTAGTATACCTCAAAGTTCCACATTATTTTGTTAAAAAGCAAATACCTTCCTATTTTCTTTTCTTTCTACCTTAAGCAAATGCTGTCACAAATTGTTATAATCAATAAGGTTCACAGGAAATTACGAGGTTAGTCAAATAACATAAAACATGTAAAAAGGATAGCAAAGATCATTATCATTAATATGTAAATATGCTACTCACCTCACAACAAAGAGTTCTGCACTCAGTCTCTTTGTATTGAAGGTCAATTTGTCATTTGACCAGACAAAGCCCCACCATTCTATTCAACCCTGAACTTGTGGGGCCTAGAAGGACGAGCAAAAGGGTTAGGGATCACACTGATGAAGCTGCTCTTTGATTGTCTAATGTCAAGTTCACTTTTGACGAGCTAACTGGAACAGTGCACATGAGTCTCCAGGCGAACTGCTTTGCACTTAAGCACTTCAATTATCTCTAAAACTAGGGGTCTAATGTATGAGGAAATGGCGCAGTGTGGCGCCGTACTGCATAATTTTGAAAGTGCAGGGATGCATCGGATTTACAGAAATACAACGCAATCTTGTACTTTCCACAGCACTGGTTCACAAACTGCTGCCTGGCGTCAACACAGTCACCCTTGCACCATGGTGATGCCTGGTGCACCGTTGTGCAAGGGTGCCTGAATTGCAGGGATGATTGTTTATGTACAGGAAGGGACACTTTTCTACACATAAACAATCATTGATAGCGTTTTCCTCTTTTAATGTGTGTTGCAGAATGCAGCACACATGGAAAAGGAAAACATAGGGAGAAATATTGTTATTTCTCCCTGTTGCACCACTTTAACTCCACCCGTGGGGTGGCACAGGAATCTGATGCATTCCCAGCCTTGTAATCTGGAAATGCATCATATTCCGTCAGGTTCCCTGGGTGGTGCATGGGAACACCCACAGCAACATCCATGGAATGCCCCTTTCCAGCAGACTTATGTGTGAAAGGCGGCCATATTTACAAGGTGATGAAAAGCGACACAAGGTGGCTTTGTGTGGCCTTGTAAATATGGGCAAGAACACTACACCACCCGAGGGTCAAAAAAATTACACTCCAGTGGCGCAGTGTGCCACTAGGGCATTGTAAAAGAGGCCCTAAATATATTCTTACAGACTGAAAATTATTTTATTTTAAGTTGAAAATACCTGACTGGTTGTCCTTTTTTATCTTCGTGTTCATTGGAAACCCCATCAAATGTAACACAAAAACTCAGGGACAGTTACAGACACAGTGAGAAATTGAACAATATAAAAGGTACGACAATTAAAACAATTAAGTGTTCTTTAGTCACTCAGGTTTTACATTGTTTCTTGTTATATACTACTTTCAGTTTTCCATTTGGCTATCAGCCCTGGTTTGAGAAACAGCTACACGAGGTGTGTATCTTAAGAAAATGGCCCTAGAATACATGGCAGCATGTAAGCGATTCGCCTTGATACTTTGGCCCACATTTATGGATGGTTAGCGTCACTTTAGCCCCATTCATTTTGGCACCAAAACTGCGCTAACCTAACTCCATATTTATATTTTGATGCTAGACCCGTCAAGAGTCAAAATATTGGGGTTAGCGCCATTTCTAAGATGTCCAAAACCACCTTGCATCAATGAGATGCAAGGTAAGTGTTCCTGTCCTAAACATGACGCTAACCTCCTTGCCCATATTTAACTCACGACGCAAAAATTATGCTAATTAAGGAAGCAGACTCAAAAATGTAGCTATAAATGGAGCTAATGCCTGTTCAGACCAGGTGTTAAAAAGAGGCTCACACACCAACACTCAAAGGAAACACACAGAAGGAGCTTTGGAAATGTCCAGGACGACATAGGAGTCATACGGCTTCAGCTGGGTACACACCGCAGACATCTGCAAAGACAGCAGATCCCTCCACCACCATCGGAGAAACCCCAAACACCACCAGAGCACCCACAAAGGCAGCACAGAAGGAGGGAGAGGATAGTGAGACAGCGGACAACCATTCTTGGAATGAGGGAACTAGATGTGGTCCTGAAGTACAGACTCAACCAGGGGTCCATTGTTCGCCTGCTGCACCATATTGCTCCACACATCACAGCTATTGTGCAAACTCCCTGTAACATTCCACTCATGACAAAACTCCTCGCCGTCCTCAGTATGATGGCATGTGGATCATTCCAGATAACGGGTGAATGAGTGTCTGGCATCTCCCAGTCATCCTTCCCTGTCTTCCTCACAAAGGTCCTGGACGCAATCCTTATCCTCACACCACAACTGCTTCCTAAACACCTAGCATCTGCAGCAGGAGACCATGCAAGGTTTCTATCAAATTGCAGGGTTTCTGCATGTGCTGGGTGCAATGGAATGTACCCATGTCCAACTGGCGCCACCTGCATCAACAGAACACCTATATAGGAAACGCAAGCACACACATTCCATCAATGTGCATGCCATTGTAGACCACCATGGGCTCTTCAGTAATACCCTGGCAAAACATCCTGGCATCGTCCATGACACATACATCGTTCGTCATTGTACCATCAAACAGCGGTTCCAGAATGGCCAATATTGCAATGGGCTACTCATAGGTAAGCCACCATACCAATTATTGCATACAACACACCATCTATCTAGGACAAACAAGAAAAACACCACACTAAATATTCAGGGGCAGGGCCACAGAGATGTACAGGCAACAATACATATGCAACATGCCACACTACACTTCATATATTGCATGTCACAAACACATACACCCGAATGTTCATAACACAGCCACACCCTGACTGGCACACCACATGTGGAAGGTGGCGCCAAGTCCCCTTTGCATACAGAAGTTTCTCACAAACCATTACAAATGTCCACAGGTTAACAACTAGAGATCTCACACACACATCACACCAAACAGAGTAGGGCACAGGCATGTCAATGGCATAGGATATGGTCATTTTGAGGAAGTCACACATAGGTACAGTTGCACGTAAACCATGGTGTGCAAGCCTCTGGCAGAACCTAAATCAATTGCCACCTAAGTGGTTCCATAATCAGCTACACATACCTGACATACCTGTAATGTGCACATACACCTGTCTGCTGCATTGTGTCACACACTTACAAATACAAATTTACCTGTTATTAAAGACCATGGGGCTGAATCGTGAGAAATGCCCCCTAACAACACTATGGGCCTGATTCTAACTTTGCCAAAAGTGGCGGATATACCACCTACCGTATTACGAGTCCATTATATCCTATGGAACTCGTAATACGGTAGGTGGTATATCCGCCACTTTTGGGACGGTTTAACACCGTCCTCCAAAGTTAGAATCAGGCCCTATATCTGTAGCAAATACCAGAAACAGTCCACCATGGTGCTGAGTCTGTAAAAACAACGCTAGCAATCAAGAATGTCATAGTAGGACTCGTTACGAGTATAGAGGACATACCTGACCATATGTGCACCATACTAAGGCACCAATGTTAAAAATAGCTGTGCCCCCTCACAAAGCCTGCACTGTGCATGTGTAGAAAGTGTCTGTCAGAAATCATGTTTTGGAAGCGAGGAGAAGCTACTGCACCAAATTACATCATCCTACTAATGTGTTATACATACTCATGTACACTTGATGGTTGGCACAACCATCATCTGCCACAAAGGGCCACAAAGTGTCACACTGCATGCATATTGCCTCATGGTAACACGGACTGCACAGTCTGGTTCTGTAGGGCAATTATGGTGTTTCAACATCTGACACCATTGTGATGCTAGGAGGTAATAGGTTCCATCTAACAATAGAACACTGCTTCAAATATGGACACACAACACATTTACCTAAATCATAACCATCATTTTGAGATCAACATACATTTACCCAGGACCTTGAGCCACTACCCAAGATTGTCATTTCCATTAACAGTTTAATTAAACCATTTCACAAGAACAAGAACATTCACTAAACTCAAGGAAGTCTGTGTCACCATTCCAACTAAAAAGTACAACTGCCATGGTATGTTCCAAACCACTATCAACACTTACCAATACATCTTCTCTCTATTCTTTGCAGCTGATCAAGGTTACGGTATACAGCTGTGGGTGATGGCCCCATCTACCAATCCGACAATGGTGGAAGAGTGGGCCTGCAACAAGGGACACAGGAAAACTCACAATGTGGTAGAGAGGACATTTGGGCTCCTGAACTCCAGGTTCAGGTGTCTGGCCCTGACAGAAGGAAGCCTCTTGTCTGCTCCACCACTTGTTTGCAAGATCATTCTGGCATATGCAACCTTGCACAACATTTATGTCCAGGCAAATATCCCCGGCCTAGAGCAAATCCAGGCAAACATGTGAAGACTGATGTACAGGTGTTTGTCCTAGGTAGCAACGTGTTTGCCAGTATCAACAATTCTTGACGTGTCTGCATGTATACCTAATATGCTGTGTATAGATACATCACACAGCACAAAGCAATACACACCACTCATTGCCACTCACATGACAGAACAAGCGCATGATAGCAACAATAACAAATGTTCCCATACATGCAGTGGCCTCCAACATAACAATCAGTTATGGGATGTGATACTATGTTCAGAATTGTTGAAGAATATCTGAACACCAATCTGAGTGTGAGTAGACCCAGCCTAGAGCAAATCCAGGCAAACATGTGAAGACTGATGTACGGGTGTTTGTCCTAGGTAGCAACGCGTTTGCCAGTATCAACAGTTCTTGACGTGTCTGCATGTATACCTAGTATGCTGTGTATAAATACATCACACAGCACAAAGTAATACACACCACTCATTGTCACTCACATGACAGAACAAGCGCATGATAGCAACAATAACAAATTGTCCCATACATGTAGTGGCCTCCAACATAACAATCAGGTATGGGATGTGATACTATGTTCAGCATTGTTGAGGAATATCTGAAAACCAATCTGAGTGTGAGTAGACCCAGCCATATATGTAGCAATTGGCAAATTATGGTAAGAGTTACCTAGGTTGTGGCATGCTGGAAGAAATGCATTCCCATTTTCAATGGCGGTTGTGGATGGACAGCTTCAAGACACCCACAGATACTTGCAAATATAACACAGGAGTTGAAAGGGAAACAACACAGGTGCTGTGGCAAGAGTAATGTTGCATGTGTGGAACTCATGACATCTCACAAATACCGTCACTGGAACCGTAACAATCAAGTAGCCAGTAGAAGGAGATGTGTATATCTTCCAATTACACAAGTTACATGTTGCATCATGTCCATGTATGACCAGACAATTTTGCTATAGAAAATGTGTGCAAAGTGCAAGCAGCCTAAAGAATAGGAGCAATCTATGTGACAATACATGTCTTACCAGTAGTGCAGGAATACATGGTGAAAGGGCATACATAGACCAACACTGACTGTACAACACATCATTGTCTACATGTCAACATTTCACATGAGTAATACAGAGCATGGGCAGGTCAGTACAAAACCCAGTAATGTTGGGCAGTAGCATACTATGGTATTTGCCCATCGCATGCCACCATGACAGGAGGCTGTGACAGACAACATCATCTGTACCCTGGCACGTTCCAATATTTAAGTCAAAACAGATATTCAAGCCCAACAAGCTGTCCAAGGAAACAACTAAGGACATCAAATAATGTCACATGTCCCACATGTGCAAGCACCTGAGCTCTGTACATGAGAGTGGAAAGCTGACATCAAGTACTGCAGAGGAAATGTGATATCCTGGTCTGTATGACCACAATTGTGCATGTGTCTGTCTGCTGGGGAGTGTGCATAGTTCTGCTGAGTGGCAATCATGAAGAGGCTAGGTCCCTGCTCAATAATCCCACACAGCACTGCTCTCGCTACATTAACAGATTACATTGTCAGGGGCCTGATGCATGTGCACAGGGGGCTGAGTAAACTGGAGCTCCAACAACTTGCCCCTTCACATGTAACCATGGGTTTGTGTTGCCATACAAACTCACACAGTTGTGATGATGAGTAGGCTGCCATTTATGCCAGACTGCAAGACTATTACACAGTGGTATGCCATTGTTTGTGACTGTCATAACAAACATGAAGTGAACAAATGTGAGTTCATAGTTAATAGCATGCTAAGATATGGCACATTTCTCAGCACACATGTAACACTGTAATGGCTCAGGCATGGGAATGTGTATGGATTCTGAGCAAAAGCCAACCTAGCACAATAGTAAGGACATAGGTGTCACAAGATCAGTGAGTGTAAGAAATTACCTTCACATGTGTTCCGACATATAGAAACATAGGTGCCACTGTTGCGACAACGCATGCATTTGTCAAATGCCAACATGTGTCCATACAGGTAGATAGTAATGTGAGGTTTCACATTCCATGAGCACAACACTGTTGTCATATGTTACAGATATTACAAAACACATGTCACCACACACACGGCATATGCCAATCTTCACCAACACGTGCCCAGAACATCTCCTTCAACTAAGATGCATGGGGGACCAAATGGTACATGTGTAGCAGAGAAACACAAAGTAAACTCCAGCAACACACCACTGGGTGGACACACGTGCAAATTGGCATGGTTTCTGTGATGTCATTGTAGTACAAGTCTACTAAATACTGCGAGTAGAAGCTGGCCTGGACACAAGCCACCATGTATATTGTGTTCTAGATATGTGTACATTTGTATCTCAGATATAGCAATGTAGGCCACCCAAAAATTAGTATACATACACATGTGTACCCACATAGCCCACATTTGCCAACATGTATGTGGACACAGTGTAGCTACACATCCACATATGCACAAAGTGTGAGTAGTCACATTCAGCAGACTCGTTAACAAACCTATAGATTCAACATACCATTGTCACCATAATGACAGTACTGGACATACACGCACATGTTGCCTTATCAGATATACAACATTCTTGCACAACCCATATAACATGTTAAGTTAATCAGGGTGCATTCAAGACCTACAATGCAAAAATCCACGCAAATTCATCATGCATCAAAAAACATTGATGCAAATGCATAAACCACACATTGCAGCATTTGACGCCTGGGCACTGAGAGGCATTTACACGTACACACGCCTCTGAACGCACCATGGGGTATAACCCACGCATGACCTGCATGCGTCAAACATTTTTCACGCATACGCATATAACATACAATATCCCTAAGCTAAAAGACGCCTAGTCCTGAATGTCTATCGCACGTCCACAGGCCTTTTCACGCCAATGGTGAGAAAAACTACATATGACCGTCATTCGTAAAAAAACGCATGACTTGAAACGTGACGCACACGCCCAGCAAGTGATAAACAGGACATCCTACCTCCAAACATGGTACAGTGAGTTTACTTTCACTTCACAGTCCTATTGTCTGTGACTGAATGAGGGTGTGTGGAGGTGTTGTAGTTGGACCGGTGCTTTTTGAAGTGTTTGTAGTGTTGCTTGTGCTGTGTCTTTTAGGTGTTGTCCTTAGTTGTCTTTAAACTTGTCTTTTATAGTTTAATTGTACTGTATTTTGTCTCTGTATTGTGGAGTGTTTGTCTGGGGTAGAATAGTTGTTGGGGTAGTTTGGTTAGGGGTTAGATTTACTTTCATTTTTCGTTTAGTGTGAACTGCATTTGTAGTATGTCTGGGAAGGACAAGATGTGGTTGATGTCTGCGGATGAGCTGGGGTGGGTTCATCTGGCTCGTACAGCACTGCCTCCCTTTGATGCTGCAACTAGGTGGCCAGCTAATCCTTGGATACCCCACAGAGGCACAGCCGTTGTGGTGGGGCAAGGTGCTCCACCACCTTACCAGGATATTCAGCAGTGGAAGGAACAACCACAAACTAAAACATCAATGGGCAGATATGGTGACAAGGGAGCAGGATCTGATGGACCATCTTGGAATTGAGATTGGTGGAGCAGTTGGTAAGTCTCACACTTCCATACAAAGTCTTTACTTTTGCATGTGCATGACAGTTGCAGATACGGTTGAGTGCAAAATGTCATGCATGTGGATGTGGACATGTTGTGTGCTACCTGTATGATGAGTCCCAGCGCCAACTCATGCCTGCAAGTCAGATGTACAATGATGTACAATGATGTACCATTTTCACTGCACAACCATTGCAAAGTGTTGTGATGCATGCATAGGACAACTCGGGAATAAGCAGCACCAAATGAGGCCTGCGCCATGCATTGTGTATGGAAGGGGGTCCCAAAACCTGCATGGGTCGCATATGTAGAAGCCACTGAGTATGTTGGAAAATCCCTTAGTATAATTGTACCGGCATTCTGGACGGCTGCTGAGAGCAGGTGTGGTATGGGGGGATGAAAACATATGAGATGGGCCCCCAATGTACTCAGTAGAAGTTGTTAGGTTCTGTTGCAACTCCTGCTGAGTACATCATTTACCTACACAGAAATAGATCCATTTCGACCCTACCGACATCCTGCTGTGCCTTAATTCTCATTAGGCACACACCTGGCGGGGGTAAGGGGTGCACTGATGGCCACAAGGACTGTATTAATGCAATTGGTGCTGCCCCCCTTGCTGTTCTATTGGTCCCTTTGTCTCATTGGACAAGGCCATGTAAGGGAGCTTGACCATGCACTCAGTCCAGACTACTATCACCTCTCTGTTCCAGTTCCTTGTGCATTACATACACCCTATACTATGTCTATTACCACACACATGTGCTGAATCAGTTCCACAAGCCTGCTCCATTCACCGACAGTATGGGGCTGCCCTGCATCTGCTCCTTCATTGGCACATCACTCAGTACCTGCACCAACAATGGCATACTTGCACCACAGAGCAAGTGGTCTGTGTTGAGGCATTTTCTGTGCCCACACCCTTATCCCTCCCTAGACAAATAATGGTATACCATAGCAACAATACCTGGTCACATACTGTTGGAAAATGGGTCATTGGTAAGGGTAGGTACCTACACTTAGCAATAGGCCACTAACCTCCACTAAGGTCCAGTTAGGTCTCAGGAAATTAACCCCAGCTCAACCCTTGGTAGCTTGGCAACGAGCGTCAAGGCTTAACTTAGGAGACAGAGTGTAAAGCATTCAAATATCACAAAACAGTAATTAAATAAAACACAGGAAACAGTTTAAAAATCCCAAACTGATTTATAATAATAGATTATATTTTTATCTTTAAAATGACACCAAAACGAATAAAATCGGATAAGGGAAACCGGAGATATGAATTTTTAAAGAATTATAATTTGTTTAGCGCCTAGAAACAAAAAGCTCCAATCGGGTCATCTGGTTGCACCTCGACCGGGGCAAAGTCAAAGTTTAAGGCCGACCGCGATGGAGCCCTGCTCGGCTACAGGCCGCGGGAGGCCTCGGTTAAAAGTTTACCTTCACACTTAGGGGGTCATTCCGACCCTGGCGGTCCAAGACCGCCAGGGCCGGGGACCACGGAAGCACTGCCAACAGGCTGGTGGTGCTTCCCAGCCCATTCTTACCGCGGCGGTAAAGCCGCGGTCAGAAAAGGGGAACCGGCGGTTTGCCGCCGGATTTCCCCTGCATGGGCTGAATCTCCATGGCGGCGCTGGAAGCAGCGCCGCCATGGAGATTCCGACCCCCTTCCCGCCATCCTGTTTCTGCTGGTTTTTACCGCCAGGAACAGGATGGCGGGAACGGGTGTCGTGGGGCTCCTGGGGGCCCCTGCACTGCCCATGCCAATGGCATGGGCAGTGCAGGGGCCCCCTAACAGGGCCCCATAAAGATTTTCACTGTCTTCTTAGCAGACAGTGAAAATCGCGATGGGTGCAACTGCACCCGTCGCACTCCTGCAACTCCGCCAGCTCCATTCGGAGCCGGCTTCCTTGTTGCGGGGCCTTTCCCGCTGGGCCGGCGGGCGTTCTTTTGGCGGTCGCCCGCCGGCCCAGCGGGAAAGCCAGAATGCCATCCGCGGTCTTCTGACCGCGGAGCGGCCATTTGGCGGTTCCCGCCAGGCGGACGGCTCCTGCCGCCCGCCATGGTCAGAATGACCCTCTTAGTCTTTTTTTCGAAGATTTTCTTCAGCGGGACGAACCTGCCAGTCCAATCCGACCTCCTGGAGCCCTTCTCCGGATACGCAATGCTGGCATCCTCGGTGGAGATTTTTACCTTCGGACTTCGTCGTTTTTTCGAGGTGAAAATCCTTCGACCGGGGTAAATCTGGATCTTGATCCGACGTCCCTGGAGCCCTCCTCAGATACGCTGGCTGGGAGGTCCCGGTCAACTTTTTACCTTCGGACTTAGGGAGACCGCCAGAAGACCGCACCGCGGTCAAATGACCGCGGCGGTCATGCTGGCGGCCTTTTGGCGGTAGCCCGCCCGCCCAGCGGGAAAGCCCCAGCAACGATGAAGCCGGCTCCGAATGGAGCCGGTGGAGTTGCTGGTGTGCAACGGGTGCAGTGGCACCCGTCGCGATTTTCAGTGTCTGCTATGCAGACACTGAAAATCATTATGGGGCCCTGTTAGGGGGCCCCACGACGCCCGTTCCCGCCATCCACACCGCCAGGACCAGGATGGCGGGAAGGGGGTCGGAATCCCCATGGCGGTGCTGCACGCAGCGCCGCCATGGAGGATTCACTGGGCCAGGGGTAAACCGACGGGAAACTGCCGGTTGCCCTTTTCTGACCGCTGCTTTACCGCCACGGTCAGAATGGCCCAGGAAGCACCGCCAGCCTGTTGGCGGTGCTTCCGCGGTCCCCGGCCCTGGCGGTCATGGACAGACAGGGTCGGAATGACCCCCTTAGTCTCTTTTTCTGAGATTTTCTTTACCGGGACGAACCAGCAAATCAGGCCGGGTCGCGGTTGAGGCAAGCTGGCTAGAGTTGCCGCGGCTGGTCGGTCCCTCTATGGAGCTTTTTTTCAAAAGTTGTCCAAACTTCTCCAAACTTCTGGGGCTTCTCCCAGATGTCCTTTTAAGGTTATTTTGGGGTCCACAGCTCACCCCAAGGGTCCAGAAGTTCTGAGATGGTCCTTGGGGGGTGCGGACTACAACTCCCAGAATGCACCTGGCGCAAACTCCTTTTTGGCCACTGGACAGTGGTCAGCTGGTCGCTTTCTTCAGGAGTTGGTGCAGGGGACTCTGGATAGCAATTTTTCACCTGTAGCAAACAGGGAGTCCCTCCTTGAACCAGTTAAATCTAGACAAAGTCCTTCTTGTGGTGAAGCCCAAGTGTGCAGCTGGTGCAGTCCTTCTGAGTGCAGGTTCCAGGTGCAGGCCAGGGGTCCAGCAGGACAGTCCTTCTTCTTCTGTTGTTCTTCCTTGTTGGATGTGGTAGGGAACTGAGGTGTGGGTGCAGGTCTGCCAGTTTTATCCTTGCTCCTGGGTGAAAAGCAGGGGGGTCCTAGTTCTCCAATCAGGTGCAGGGTCCTTCCCCCTGTGACGACCACTTCCTGGGAAGTGTGGCAAAATCAATCCCAGGAGGCAACATCCTCCAAAAATCATGGCTGAATCTGATTTTTGGAGGTTACATCTGGCTGAGCCCACCCACTGGTGTGGCTAAAAATCATAAACACACCCCTCTCCTGCCCTCTCCTAATCTAATCAAGGGGGCACCTAGTTGTCTGGGGTTGCAGGATGTGGGGGTGTTGCTGGTTGCTCCAAATGTCCTTCTCTGCCTTTGAAGACCAGTTTGGCAGCCCTCCCCCTTCCTGCCTCACCATCTGTTAAGGGGAGATTCCCTCCCACAGGCACATTCTTTTTTGTGAAGCCAGGCCACTTCACACCTCATCAAGGTAACCTGGCCAAGCTGCTAGAGGATGGCCAATCAGGGCACAGCAGCAAAAACAATGCAGGGCTGAAATTGGCAACTTTTCAGGTAACGTTTTAAACTCTTTACCTGAATAAGTTATATTAAATCCAACAACTGGAAGTTGTGGGATTTATTACAACAATTAATTTGATACCAAATTCTTGGTATGCATCATTTAAGGAGACTTTAAAAATTAAAATAAAGTCCCCCCATTCTACCCTATGAAGGCCATTTACTACAATGAGGGAAAAACGAATGTGGCTGTTTTTACCTCACCAGGGCTTACAAAACAATTTTTATAAAGTCCCTGCTTATAGTTACATGGCACCCAGCCCTAGGGGCACATAGGGCACACCTTAGGGGTGACTTATGTGTAAAAATAAGGTAGTTTAAGACTTTGGAACTACTTTTAATTCCAAAGTCGAATTTGCATATAACTTTAATTTAAAAGCAGCCAGCAAGGCAGGCCTGCCTTTAAAATGACACTGGGCACCTCATCAGTGCACCTATGGGTGCACTACCTATGCTGTGGTCCCTAAACCTACATGCCCTACCATATACTAGGGACTTATAGGTAGGTTCACTTAGCCAATTATAATTAACCTAATTTGCATATCCATTTTACACAGAGCACCGGCCCTGGGACTGGTTAGCAGTACGCAGGGCACCATCAGAGTCAGGAAAACACCAGCAAAAAGTGGAAAATGGGGGCAAAAAGTTAGGGGGCCTCTGCAATCAGCCCTGTTTTCTCACACATACTATTGGCAAGACATCCATGATTTCAATCAGTCAATGTGCAGGTAGGTACAACTATCTTTATATTAGTTTACTCCCATAGCATTATTGCTAGCATGTGCACCTTGTGATGGCACACAACCATTACTTACTTCACTGAAGGATGTACCACGTCATTCCTCAACACCTTGGAATATCCACACAACCCCCTGGGTGGTAGTTTGTCAGTTTGCTGTGACAATGAGGTAGATGTCTACAACATCTGAGGCAGCCTCAATTGCTATGAGTGTCACTGTGGGAAAGCCACTGCAACAACCACTGCATGCCCCTCATAGGCAATATACAGTGTTAAGCAGGCCCATATGGTCATGGAGGTGTACAGGAGTGTCAGGGACAGTAGGTGTGTGGGTCTACATTATCTGAGACTATGTGTGGTTGAGTGATCACAGATGTTTGTTAGTTGCTCTGCCCTACACTAAGATGACGTGCTCACTCAGCATAACAAATTAACAGTATACAATGTTGTCCTTTCACTGAAATGTACAAATCGCACTAACCAATATTTTCCAGCCATGTCTTTCAGGTGGACCTGCACCTTACACCGTGGGAGAGGTTGCACGATTCAAAGACCCTGATGCATCCAGTAAGTGTCATCTTGTGTGTCAAAGTGCTAATCTAAGGTTTGGTGTGAGTCGGTCTGAAGTGTGGAATGCCATGAAATATTTTTTTGCCTGACCAATGATCTGATATCATTAGAGAATGGATGATGACATCATTTATGTCAGAATGTTGTGCAATGAGAATGGCTTGCATGTAGTTCAAGGGGCAAGGTGTGCTGGCATGGAATTGTATGAAATGGGAATTGTCATGGCTGGTTAGTTAGTCATTGGTGTCTACCATGATAGGTCTCAGGGCAGCTGTCTACATACATGGCATGCCTGTTTACAGCCAGTTGGTCACAGCACCATTGTCAGTACAGTGTTCCACACATAGCTTACACTCACTGACAAGACGGTAGAGATGTGGGTGAAATCTACAGAGGTCTCTAGGGGGCTTCGGTAGCAGATACATATGCCACAGGTGCCTCAGGACCCTTCAGATATACAGTGAGTCTGTAGTACTGCAAGGAGCCATATTGCTATGTACAACAATCAGTAGTGTACACATTTAGTAGACAACTAACCTCCAGATGGTTATGTGAAATGTCTGTGATTCTTCCCACACCAGATCTCAATCAGTTTTCACAACACGGTCCTGCCACCATGATATTTGTGAATTATGTGGGTCACATGACATATGCATATGATGTGAATACTGTGTGCGTACCTGGTTCTTTGCTGATGTCTGACATGTATGTGCAAATGATGTACAATGTTGCTGGATACTGTTGTTGCAACCACTGTAGTGCCACACTCACTGTGGGCCTAAGGTCACCCATACAGGGACCATGTGTGTGCTGTTTAACACATGTAGTACTACATTGCACAGGGTACGGGGCTTCACTTCTGGAATATATTGAGAACTCTGATATGCAGCTCAGAATTAAAGCCAAACTTTCAGGGAAGTTTCAATCAGTTGTACATGTAGGCACATCATGGGCAACAGCCGAACGGGCAAGGGATGTGATGGGAAAAAGCATCAGGGGAATGGCATACCCTTCCCCTTGGGGGATCTCCAAGGCAGCCACAACAGGACACTGAAGACAACCCATCAGGGGCGCAGGGGGCCACAGCTGGACCACGGCCCTCAACATCAGCTGCACCAGTGATAATGCAGCCACCACCACAGCCACCTGCAGCAGTAGTCCCTAGTCGATTCGAGCAGGACATGAGGAGGGACACTGGCCAGATTTTGGAAGACTCACCAAATTGGAGCAGGATGCTGCAGAGGACTGAAAATTATTGAAATATATAAAGGAAAAGTTAAAGAAAAGCAAGAAATGAACAATTTAACTGGATCATTCAACATCCCAGTTCATTCCCCACCCTTTTACTGTTTTCTATAGTTTATATGTTTTTTTTTTATGATAAGTGTTAGGTTAGGGTAGGCATAGGTTAGGTTAAGTATGGTGGGGGGTGAGTTTTTTTTTCACATTTTTTCATTGTTGTGGGTCCTGCTATTTCAATTTTGGTAAGTGTGGTACAGCTGACAACTCCCAATTTTGGAACTGTATTCTGCAACACTGACAGGTAGCCTTCAATGCTTAGGTTTGCTTTTCTTGTTCCACACAAATCAGTTGTACTGGTACTCTCATCTGGGTTAATTATAATTAATTGGGTAATGAGCCATACATGCTGTATGTCTTCTTCAAAGTATGGGTTTCAAAGCATTTATAAAACACAGTTAGTTGTTGCCCACAACACCATCATTCAGCTTCCTCTTGTTTGGATCCTAGTGTGTGGATTAGTGTCTGACAGTCATGCACTCATGTACTGATATTCTTACACATTGACAAGGATTGATACAATGCAAACTTTAAGCTGAGTAGATGGATCACAGTAAATGTAGAAATGCTACATGTGTACAAGGTGCTTTATTTACAGGTGCAATAGATATGGTGATTTCTATACAATATCCTTTTCATAGATCCCATGAGTGAACGTTTGTCATATGTAGCACAATTGAAGTCCAGGGTTGAAGGACATGACATGAGACATGGTTAGGAGTAGTGTGCATTATTGAGGAGTGCCTAACATTGCCATTTGGGATAGTAAAAACAATGAAAGCACATTGAAGACATTTCTACAATGGTTACGTAAAGTAGGTACATTTCATACTGCACAGATTGGTGCTACCGGGTGGTTTTTCTAGTGAATGTTATTCCTTCCACATCTTTGTCCTCTGATGTGTGTGGTGCCTCTTATGACATGGCTGATGCTGCTGTAGAGGTAGAGTGGGCCACACACACTTCAGGTGATAGAAATGTAGAGTCAAAGGACCCTGCAGCTGCCATTTGTGGCAACACGAGTCATTACTACTGCAAGGAGGAACTGCTGATTCTTCCTTCAAGACCGCTACAACATCACAGTGGTAGGCAGGCAAGGCCTCCCTGAGGGAGGCCACTTCCCGCTGTATGCAGTCCTGGGTATTTTGCATGCCTCTGGAATCTTTGGAGGGCATTTGTTGTGCCCTCTCCTTCATGACAGCAGCTATGTCTGCCAGAGACTGCTGAACTTCATATAGTGGGTGCCTCTGATGGCAGCTAATTTGTCCTTATGTGGACTTAGGCATGTCCGCACCCACTCTAGGCTGCCTGCCATGGTCTCCATCACCACCTGAACCTGCCTTGCCAGCTCCCGCTGGACTCCTACCACTGGCCTCTGAAAGCTGATCTCTGGGTCCTTGGAGTTCAGGGCTGTGTGAGTACTGGCTGGTGGCGTGTCTTGGTGGTTGGGTAGTTCCTGTGGAGACCCGCTACTCTGTGTTTCCTCCCTGCAACAGGAAGTGGTGTATGGAGTTCTCCTGGAACATCCTGAGGGTCTGTTCATTGAGGCTTGGTAGCTGGTCATCCATGTCATCAGGGAAATCCAGGACAGGCAGGTCGAAAGAAGATAAGCCATCATCCTCTGCAATGAGATTGTGTAAAATCAATATTGTATTGCATCAGCTGTAGACTTGGGACATCATGTATTTGCCACTGGAGCCTCACTGACATGTCACTGACCCAAAGTTGTGGTTGTACTTATATATATCATTGTGCATCACACATGGGTCAAGCTTACTAGTAATGGAATAAGACGGAGCGCAATGCTGCGCTCAGAGTGCAGCACCCGCTGCCTCAATTGCACAAAGCAGGGATGCGCCGTATTCATTTGCATACAGCAGACACCTGTGTTGTTTCCTCCACTGGCACTACATAGAGCTGCCTGGTGCCAACACAGACATCCTTGCACCATCGTGCAAGGATGTCTGTGTTGTAAGGTTTTATTGTTTATGTGTAGGAAGGTGGCCATTCCTGCACGTACACAATTACTCATGGCAATTTGACAACAAATGAGTGTGCTGCAGAATGCAACGCCCATAGAAACGTATAAACAAGGGGAAATACATGTATGCCCCCTCGTTGGGCCTTGCTGACACCACCCCTGGGATGGCCTTGGGTTTTTGCACTGCCACAAGTTCACTGATACTCATAAATCTGAAGCAGCATCCAAATGCAATGGGTGTTGCCGTGGGCGTACCATGGCAACACCCATTCGGTTTTTTACACTGCCTCTGATTTTTGACTATTTGCATTCCGGAGGCTGGCCCAATATCTGACACCAGCCCAGGGGTGGGTTTCGCATGTCAAGATCTAGGAGTGATGCTTACATTTCTATTGCATTTCTTGCTTTTACTATGTGTGCTACATTATGCAGCACACAGAGTAAGAGCAAATCACACTTTCCGGTTGTTGGACAGGACGGAGTTCCTTTCAGCACAGGCACATTCTTCCCCTCAACGCAGTCATCCTTGCACTATGGTGCAAGGGTGGCTGCACTGGCGCACAACATCTGATTACCAATTGTGCAGGGAGGTATAAAGGAGAGCGGTGTATTCCAATGAATATGGTGCATCCCTGCTTTTTTTAATCCCCAGGGTGCCGGCGGCACGCTGGTCTCGTCCAGGCACACGGTTCCCATGTGCCTGGGATGAGATCAGCTCGTCCTGAACCCGGCCCGCGATCGTGGAGCAGGAATCCCCAATAGGCACCAGGGATTTCCTGTGGATTTTATTTTAGGGAGCGACCCCTTGGGCAAGGGTCTCTCTCTGGGGGCAATAATAAATCCTGTTTCGGCCCCCCTGGGGGCAGATTGGCCATTTTTTCAGGGGGGGGGGGTCAAAACCCACTAGCAACCAGGGTTTTTTTTTTCATGATGTTTTTGGGCAGCCACCTCTTAGGCAAGGGTCGCTGCCCTGGGGGTAATGATTTTTTATATGTCCCCCCCCCCCGGGCTAGATCAGCATGTTTTTGGCCGATCTCGCCCCCGGGGGGGTCAAAACCCACTAAGCCCCATGGATTGTATGTTGTGTGTGTGTGTTTTGGCTCTTGGGGGCACCCCTTGGGCAAGGGTAACCCCCCCAAAGGGGGAAAATTAGTGTTCGCCATTTCTGTCCCCCTTGGGGGCTGATGGGCCTATTTCTTTTAGGCCCATCTGCCCCCAAAGAGGGCAGAAACCACCAATACGACAGGGATTTTTTTTGTTTCCCTTTGTTTCTTTGTGCTGGGTGCACCCCCATCCCCCCCCATTGGCAAGGGTCACCCCTTAATGGGGGCACAGAGCTGTTGGCCATTTGCGGATCGGCCTTTTTTTTTCATGCCCATCTGCCTCAAAGGGGGTTATAATCTACTTAGGCACCAGGGATCCTGTGTGAATGTGTGTGTTTTGTGTTGGGGGGTGGCACCGTTGGCATGGGTTGCTCCCCAAAGGGGGCACATCACTGATGCCCATTTTGTTTAGGCCCATCTGCCCCCAAGGCGGAAAGAAGCCACTAAGACGTGAGAGATTTTTTTTTTTGGTCCCCTTTTGTCTTTTTGTGTGCTGGGGTGCCCCCTTTGACAAGGGTCGCCCCCTGAAGGGGACACAGAGCTGTTGGCCATATTTATTTTAGGCCCATCTTCCCCCAAGGGGGGGCAGAATCCACTTAGGCACTGGGGATCTTGTGTGTGTGTGGTTTGTGTGGGGGGCACATTACTGATGGCCATTTCTGCTCCCCTTGGAAGCAGATCAGCCTATTTTTTTAGGCCTATCTGCCCCCAGTGGGGCAGAAGCCACCAAAACGTGAGGGAATTTTTTTTGTTCCCCTTAGTTTTTTTTGTGCTGGGGGTTCCCTATTTTTTGCCCCCCCAAATGGGATACAGAGCTGTTGGGCATTTCTGCTCCCCTTCTGGGCAGATCGGCCTATTATTTTTAGGCCCATCTGCCCCCAAGGGGGGCAGCATCCACTCAGGCACCAGGGATCTTGTTTGTGGGTGGGTGTTTTGTGTGGGGGGTGGCCCCTTTGGCAAGGGTCGCACCCCCAAAGGGGGGCACATTACTGATGGCCATTATTTTTAGGCCCAAGGGAGGCAGAAGCCACTTAGGCACCAGGGACAATTTCTAAGTTCTTGGTGATGGGGTGTTTGTCAACTGGCAAAGTATTTGTATTTGTATTTGTGATTATCACAGTTTATTTCCTCTTTTTATTCTAGTTCAAAGCATTTGCTTCCTTTGCTGTGGATCCTTGTGGTTTTGGCAGTAGTTGTCCTGTGGTTTGCATAGTTGCATGTTTTAGGTAAGTAAAAGCAATTTACTCCAAAGGAGTATTGTTGAAATGCATGAATGACATGTTTGTAGGTGGTGTACTAAATGCAGGATTGTGTGTGAATTTGTCCTTAGATTTGAGCACAATGATATTTGTGTTGCCATATGTCTAATTTTCTTTTTTCTTTTTTCTTTTTAGTGGGATATCATTGGTGATTGCTGTGTCTGTGCAGAGTAGTTGCTGGTGAGTAGCTTTTTCAGGCAAGTGAGTGGTATAGTTTTTTATTACATAACTCTTTGTGATAAAGCTACACTTATTTTAGTGCTGGTTGTTGTCGGCAATCCATTTGTTGTTAGAAAGGATCATGGCTAGCCGCAGAGTGACTGCTCAGCAGGTTGTTGGCATGCTTTTTGAGTCGTCTTCTGACCATGATTATGAGACTGACTCTGCATCTGAGGCAGAGGAGGAAGTGAGAAATTCTGGCAGTGAGTTTTCTGGCAGTGAGTTTTCTGTCCGAGAGGATTCTGCTGATAAAGAAGCCACTCTCAGTTCAGATCAAGGGCCTGTTTTAGAGGAGGACATTGATGTGCCAAGAGTGCAGCAGCCTGGGGCTGAAGGGTTTCCCATTAGTAGACCTGTCACCTCGATTGCCCCAAACATGGAGCAGCCGCAGTTACCTGCATTTACTGGTCTACCAGGGTGCAGAGTCAATACGGAAAACTTTTTGCCTGTCAATTTCTTTCACTTGTTTTTGGACGATGTATTTTAGAAGAGATTGTTGAGAAGACGAATTTGTATGCGGAGCAATATTTGAGGGACAACGCTGCCAGACTTCGGCCTCAGTCTAGAGCTCCTCAGTGGGTTCCCACCTATCTGGAAGGGATGAAAAAGTTCTTAGGTTTGACTTTTTTGATGGGGTTGATAAGGAAGCCGTCACATGCTTCTTATTGGTCTACTAGTCCCTTGATGGCAACGGCTAAATTTCCTGCAACTATGATTCATAATTGCTACTTGCTTCTTCTTCGTATGCTGCAGTTTGCAAACAATGCTTTAGCCTTGCCACGAGATCACCCTGATTGAGACTGTCTTTTTAAGATTAGGCCTGTCCTTGATCATTTTGTAGATCAGTTTTCAGAGGTGTATGCTCCAGGCAAAGAGATAAGTGTGGACGAGTCTTTGGTCCTGTTTAAGGGGCGTTTAGTTTTTAAGCAGTACATTTCTAGTAAGAGGGCACGGAATGCAATTAAATTGTATATGCTGTCAGAAAGTAGTACAGGATATGTGTATAATTTCCGGGTCTACACTGGTAGGGATTGCAGTATTGATCACCCTGGTTGTCCGCCCACTTTTGGAGTTAGCGAGAAAATTGTGTGGGAACTTGGTAGACGACTGTTTAAAAAAGGTCACCATTTGTACGTAGATCATTTCTACACTGGAGTGCAGTTGTTCAAGGAGTTGTTTAGAGTGGACACTGCTGCTGGTGGCACAATCCGTTCTAACCTCAAAAGGCTACCCAAGGGAGCTTGTCTGTAAAAAACTTGAGAGGGGACAATGCAATGCCTTGCTGAATAATGAGCTGCTAGCTCTGAAATTTTCAGACAGGAGGGATGTGTACATGCTATCTACCATCCACAATGAGAGTACTTCCCCTGTGACTGTTTGGGGTCAGGTTGCTGAAGTGTGCAAACCTACGTGCATTTTAGACTACAATAGGCACATGGGTGGTGTTGATAGAGTAGATCAGAGGTTGGAACCTTACACTGCTCTTCGTAAGTCTTACGTGTGGTATAAAAAGTTGGCCCTACATTTATTTAATTTGGCGACTTTTATTGCATTTATTATGTTCAAGGATTGTTCACCTGAGTCAAGGTTGAAATTTTTTAAATTTCGGGAGTCAGTGATAGAGAGCCTTATTGAGGTGGAACAGGCAATAGTTCCTAGAGTAGCAGTGGTGTAGGATGTGGCTAGATTGAAAGAACGCCACTTTCCAGATCACATACTTTCCACTCCCAAAAAAGACTTGCCCACTAAGAAATGTAGAGTATGTGCCAAAAGAGGTATCCGGAGGGAGAGCCGGATGTACTTCCCCGATTGCCCTTCAAAGCCTGAGTTGTGTGTGGCCGGCTGTTTCAGGAGCTACCACACCAAAAACTTTTTGGGGAAATACAGTGAGCGTAAACTGCCTGTTTTATATTTTCAAATGTTCAGTTTCAAATTTCTGTCATGTTTTCAGTTAAAGCTTTTGTGTTTGTAGTTTTGTACTTATTTTATAATTAGTGGTTTCTTTGTTGCTTTTAAACGAAAAAAGTGATGGCGGTGTGCGTGGGGTGGAGCTTGGCTGGCGGTGTGTGTGTGTGGTGGCGCTTGGCTGGTGGTGTGCGTGGGGTGGCGCTTTCCTGGCGGTGTGCGTGGGGTGGCACTTGGCTGGCGGTGTGTGTGGAGTAGCGCTTGGCTGGTGGTGTGTGTGGAGTGGCACGTGGCTGTTGGTGCCAACCAAACGTCAGTCCACACACTCCCATCAGATAGTATGATTGTTGTATCAGGCATGTGGGTGTATGTAAGTGATGGGCCCTTGAGTGGTGCTGTCTTTTGATACGAGTGTTGTAATGTGCTGGGCTGTGGCTGATGGCGGGAATGGTCATGTGCATGACATGTATGAAAAGTGTGTGAATGGACTGTAAAACCGTTGGGGCCTTGACGCAGCTCATGAGCTGTGAGTCATTGGTTCAGTTTTTTGGCCTTTCAGTTATTAACAGTGCATTTTACTTTCATGAAATTTCTTGTTAATAAAATTTGATTTACTGAACCATCACTCACCCTCATGCCAAATCCACCCAGTGTGGTAAAAATGACAAAACCTGCTCTGCTGTAATCAGGCGTCGCAGCAGATCTGTGACACGCTAGGTGTCCCAGGTGGGACCCTGATGATGAAGCATGCCACCAACTTGGTTGGTGGGTGAGGGGTCTTTTTAACATAACCTAAGTGCACTTCTTTTCACAATTTTAGTGTTTGGAACATCACAGAAGTACATGGGCACATCAAAATGATATATTACAAAACTACCTGGTTTGGGGGGAGGGGGCACCTATGTTTTTGGTCCTGGGTGCGGCCTTCATTAAGGGAAACCTACCAAAACCCAGACATTTTTTCAAACTAGACACCCCAAGGAGTCCAAGGAGGTATGGCTTGTGTGGAACCCCCAACATTTTCTTACCCAGACTCCTCTGCAAACCTCCAAATGTGTTTTAAAAAAGCATATTTTCCTGACTTTTCTTTGTTGGATCACCGCTCCGGCACAGAATTCCTGCTCCCCAGCCTTCCCCTCAGTCTCCCAAGTAAAATGACATATCACTTGTGTGGGCCTCCAAAGCAGAGTCAACCTAAAGATGTATAAAAGAAAAATATGTGCTTAACAACTCACTGTGCTATCCCGTCAATCTCTACAGGTTTATTGTCTTTTTCTGTTGCAGGCACCTGGCCCACCCACACAAGTGAGGTATAATTGTTATCGGTAGACTTGGGGGAAAGCTGGATGGAAGGAAATTTATTGCTCCTCTAAGGTTCCAGAACTTTCTGTCACCGAAATGTGAAGAAAAAGTGTTTTCTTTTAGCCAAATTTTGACGTTTGCAAATGATTCTGGGTTAGAAAACACTGAGGGATCAACGCAAGTCACACCTCCCTGGACTCCCTTGGGTGTCTAGTCTTCAGAAATGTTTGGGTTTGGTAGGTCTACCTATATAGCTACTGAGGCCAGGACCAAAAACGCAAGTGACTCCCCAACAAAAAAACTGTTTTAAAAAAATAATGTTGATGTGTCCACGTTGTGTTTTGGGGCATTTCCTGTCGCGGGCACAAGGCCTACCCACACAAGTGAGGTATAATTTTTATGGGGAGACTTGGGGAAACGCTGGGTGGAAGGAAATTTGTGGCTCCTCTCAGATTCCAGAACTTTCTGTCACCGAAATGAAGAGGAAAAAGTGTTTTTTTAGCCACATTTTGAGGTTTGCAAAGGATTCTGGGTAACAGACCCTTTTGAGAGCCCCACAAGCCACCCCATTTTGGATTCCCCTAGGTGTCTAGTTTTAAAAAATGCACAGGTTTGGTAGGTTTCCCTAGGTGCTGGCTGAGCTAGAGGCCAAAATGCACTGGTTGGCACTTTGCAAAAAATACATCTGTTTTGTTTGGGAAAATGTGACGTGTCCACGTTGTGTTTTGGGGCGCTTCCTGTCGTGGGCACTAGGCCTACACACAAGTGAGGTATCATTTTTAGCGGGATACTTGGGGGAACGTTGGATGCAAGAAAATTTGTAGCTCCTCTCAGATTCCAGAACTTTCTGTCACTGAAATGTGAGGAAAAAGTGTTTTTTTAGCCAGATTTTGAGGTTTGCAAAGGATTCTGGGTAACAAAAACCTGGTGGGAGCCCCACAAGTCACCCCATCTTAGATTCCCCTAGGTGTCTAGTTTTCAGAAATGCACAGGTTTGGTAGGTTTCCCTAGTTGCTGGCCGAGCTATATGCCAAAATTCACAGGTAGGCACTATGCAAAAAACACCTGTTTTCTTTGGGAAACTGTGATGTGTTCATGTTGTATTTTGGGGCATTTCCTGTCGTGGGCACTTGGCCTGCCCACACAAGTGAGGTATCATTTTTATCGGGAGACTTGCAGCTATGCTTGGTGGAAGGAAATGTGTGGCTCCTCTCAGATTCTAGATCTTTTTGTCACCGCAATGTGAGGAAAAAGTGTTTTGTTTTAGCCAAATTTTGAGGTTTTCAAAGGATTCTGGGTAACAGAACCTGGTGGGAGCCCCACAAGTCACCCCATCTTGGATTCTCCTAGGTATCTAGTTTAAAAAAATGCACAGGTGTGGTAGGTTTGCCTAGGTACCGGCTGAGCTAGAGGCCAAAATACACATGTAGGTACTTTGCAAAACACAGGTCTGTTTTCTTTGGGAAAATGTGATGTGTCCACATTATGTTTTGGGGCATTTCCTGTTGCGGGCATTAGGCCTACCCACACACGTGAGGTATCATTATTATCAGGAGACTTGGGGGAACATTGAGTGGAAGGAAATTTGTGGCTCCTCTCAGATTACAGAACTTTCTGTCACCAAAATGTGAGGAAAAAGTGTTTTTTTAGCCAGATTTTGAGGTTTGCAAAGGATTCTGGGTAACAAAACCTTGAGGGAGCCCCACAAGTCACACCATCCTGAATTTCCCTAAGTGTCTAGTTTTAAAAAATGCACAGGTTTGGTAGGTTTCCCTAGGTGCCGGCTGAGTTAGAGGCCAAAATCCACAGGTAGGCACTTTACAAAAAAAAGCTCTGTTTTCTTTGGGAAAATGTGATGTGTCCACGTTGTGTGTTGGGCATTTCCGGTCGCTGGTGCTAGGCCTACCCACACAAGTGAGGTACCATTTTTATCAGGTGACTTGGGGGAACACAGAATAGAAAAACAAGTGTAATTGCCCCTTGTCTTTCGCTACATTTTTTCCTTCCAAATGTAAGACAGTGTGTAAAAAAGATGTCTATTTGAGAAATGCACTGTAATTCACGTTAGTATGGGCACCCCAGAATTCAGAGATGTGCAAATAACCACTGCTTCTCAACACCTTATCTTGTGCCCATTTGAAAATACAAAGGTTTTCTTGATACCTATTTTTCACTCTTCATATTTCAGCAAACAAATTGCAGTATACCAGGTAGAGAATGAAAACGCACTGCAAGGTGTAACTCATTTATTTGCTCTGGAAACCTAGGGTTCTTGATGAACCTACAAGCTCTACATATGCCCACAACCAGAACAGTCCAGCAGATGTAACGGCACATTGCTTTAAAAAATCTGACATTACAGGAAAAAGTTACAGAGCAAAACGTGGAAAAAATTGGCTGTTTTTTTCACCTCAATTTCCATATTTTTTTATTTCAGCTGTTATTTTCTGTAGAAAACCCTTGTAGGATCTACATAAATTACCCATTGCTGAATTCAGAATGTTGTCTACTTTTCAGAAATTGTTAGCTTTCTGGGATCCAGCATTGGTTTCACACCCATTTCTGTCACTAACTGGAAGGAGGCTGAAAGCACAAGAAATCATAGAAATGGGGTGTGTCCCAGTAAAATGCCCAAACTTTGTTCAAAAATTGGGTTTTCTGACTCAGGTCTGCCTGTTCCTGAAATCTGGGAAGATGGTGATTTTAGCACTGCAAACCCTTTGTTGATGCCATTTTCAGGGGGAAAACTACAAGCCTTGTTCTGCAGCCCTTTCTCCCTTTTTGTGAATTTTTTTTAATTTTTGCTGTATTTTCGCTAATTTCTTGGTCTCCTTCAGGGCAACCCACAAACTCTGGGTGTGTCTAGAATCCCGAGGATGGTGGAAAAAAGGATGCAAATTTGGTGTAAGTAGCTTATGTGGGCAAAAAGTTATGAGGGTCTAAGTGTGAACTGCCCCAAATTGCCAAAAAAAGGCCTCGCACCTGAGGGGAAAAAGGCCTGGCAGCAAAGGGGTTAATATGATGGTCCGTGATGCTGCCTAATTTTGCACAGCAGCACACACTATAATTTTCTGTTTGATCTACCCTTCTAACTTGTCAAATGGTGAGATTGCAGCCACTTGTACAGCTTCACACAGGATGTTGCTGTGGCCATTCCCATGTGACGCACATGGTTGTGTGTGAGTTGTTGTGGGTTCAGCCTGTATGGGTTGTGTTCCACAGGTTGCAAGCTTTAGGGCAGATATTTTCTCATTTAGCATGGCGGCTCAGGGCAGCTGCAAGATGTGTTGCAGTACACTGCAGCAATTTTGATATGCAGTGATGTGCCATATTAACCTGTATACAGTACAGCCCTCAATTCCCACTGCGCTTGCACAGATTAGTGCTCACTGTACCAACACAGGCATTGTTGCAGCATGATGAGGGGGTGGCTGCCTTAAAGTCATAATGTGCTCATGTGCAGGGAGGTGTCCCTTCCTGCATGCATACAAGATATTTTGGGTGAGATGGCATTTCAATGTGTGCTGCAAGATGCAGCACACGTGAGTATAGGCAATGCAACATTGAGTTAGGGAAGCATTTTGTCATTATACACCACCCTGACATCCCCCATGGGGAGTTATTGACTTTCATCCTAGTCTTTGATGTCTACGTTGTGCTGGTACAGGGTCTTAGACTGTATACAGGGGGTCTTGTGATGGCAGAACCACACTATTTGCTCATGCCTTCCAGGCAATGTGGTGCATATTTACATGGTGGAGTTTAGCCATAGTGATTGGCCTAAGTTGACGTTGTGTATATGTTGGTATGCATAGCACAACCACAGCAGCAGTACGTGTGGCTTGGGGGAGGTTGGTACATCTTTACTCAGAGCCTATGTGTCTGGGTGCAACCCTTTAGCATTCAATGAGTATGTCCTATGTGCCTCCCCCTTTTGCCATTAGTGGCCCTGCCTGCAACTTACCCTGCATTTGTAGTGGTTCCTGGTAGTCTGTGCTGTCCTGTCCTACGATTCCAGTGGCCACTTCCTCTGGGATGACCGTTACAACTATCTCCTCCAGCTCACCCAGGTCCTCCTGTGGTGCAGGACTTCCACCTCCAGTCTGCAGTCCTGCTTTATAGTTCCTGGCAAGTTTCTCCTTAGTTCTGCGCTTGCAATCATGTCATCGCTTCTTGACCTCAGTGACAGTTCTCTTCACTTCTGCGACACTGTTTATTTTCTCCACTATTTGCTGCCTTATTGCATCTCTCTTCCCAAATGGCAATTTGGAGGTGACAAATAGCTGATGTTGGTGCTCCGTCACCTCTCTGACCATAATATTGTGTTCTTCCCCACTAAAGCAACACTTGCTCTTTCTCTTCTCCTTCTCCAGTGGTTTTTCTGTACCCCCCTGGCTGGTTCTTGGCTGTTGGGGGCCTCCCTGGGCTCTCTCCTGGCCTGTTGATTCTATCTTCTGTTGCAATTGCACTCTTTCCTGCTTTTGCATTTTATTTTGATGCTAATGCGGTGTTAAGATGGCGCTAGCCCTTTTGCAACATGTTTACGTGTCGCAAAACGGTGTTGCACCATTTTCACAACATTAACGTAATTTTTAATTACTGCATTACGCCTTTTTTTGGGCGCTATCCCTTCCTTAATGTCATCTTACATCATTTTATAAATATAGCGCTGTTTTTTCTAACTTTTTTTATAAATCTGGGACTTTATGACTTGCTGTGTGCACACGTTGATATTGTTATCCTTACATTACAAGAAAACAAACAGCTTGCAAATTGTCCCTAGAGGAGCCAATATATCTTCTTTAACTTCACGATTTTATGGTATATCCAGGGAAGTTCACATGGAGAGACTGTCATGCGAGCTGGCGGGGCAATTCCTAAGAGTCACAATATAAAATGTAATTACAAGGGAAACAGCCATCTATGGTATGTGCCAACTAAAGCAGGTAGCCCCTGAAGCCGTTAGATTCAAATT
This sequence comes from Pleurodeles waltl, assembly GCF_031143425.1. Classification (NCBI taxonomy): domain Eukaryota; kingdom Metazoa; phylum Chordata; class Amphibia; order Caudata; family Salamandridae; genus Pleurodeles; species Pleurodeles waltl. The sequence continues at coordinate 1,562,460,887 of NC_090444.1, read as the reverse complement.
CAGTTTCCAAAACGTCATTGAAAATGAAACCTGTAATTAAATAGCTGCTGTTGCCCGCTGGTTATTACCTTTTTTTGAATTTGCATTACTTGAGGTCATTATGAAAATAGGTCAGTTAAGGTGTTATTTGCTCTAGCGTGCGGTAAAACATTTTATGCGAAACCCATGTTTTTTCAAAACCAGAAACTAACAGTCCATTTTATTTCGAGGGCTCCAAGGATGCCAATTCAGATTCTGAATAATAATCTGACCTGAACCTAATAAACAAACGCCCTTGGGATATGATTTACATGGCATTGATTGTAAACGCAGCTTTTTTGATAGTTTAACATCGGAAATGTGTTCAAAGGTGACGCACTCAAATCTGCTTATTTTAAGTGCGAATTGCGCTAAATCATAGATTCGTTTTGTAGGGTGGGGGTTTTGACAGGCCTATGTCAAATGCAGTGGTATATGTGCATTAGTGATATAAAACTGGCGAGAGTTGCCCTACTTAACTGTCTGTCCCGAGGGTACCATTAAATCGGTGTTTTAAATGTACAGGATAAATGCAAACTAACGTTTGCGTTTTAATAGGTGTGCGTATGTATCACAAAATGAAGTGGTAAAATTGTGTTTGTTCTTAGCTCTTGGTCTGCAGCAGCGTTTCTAACTAATTTTTGTAGGTCTTATTATTCACGTGGCCCCGAATCTTTCGCAAGTCTTCTGCAAGTCGTACATGGTATGCATTAAGGGAGTGGAGGGCATCATATTCCCAAGAGCCTACATGCGTTTTTTTAAATAGACATTACTCGGGTCTTACCCTATCACCCTGAGTAATCTATACTTGATTCATAGGAGTGACCAGAACTAACATAACTTACACCTCTCACATACATGCAAAATACTAGCCATGGAATGTCAACTATCAACGAATCTGTGGTTAGAGTGTTACAAGGTGTGTTCCTGGTCCTTAATATTGGTAGTTATAATGCCTGTGGACTGAATACTTATCAGCTACCCATGTAGATCCCCCTGGTGTGAACAATTTAATGGTTTCTTATCTGGATAACTTTTATCTATTTAAAGTTAAACAGGAGTTTGGGTCTCAAGAATTTTGGGATGGCCCTCTTCTGGGTGATTTTAGCAAAGAATATTGTCAACTGTCCTTTCTCATCTACGGTGTACTTTTGTCTTAGTAGAATGACTAAGCTTTTTCTCTCTCTACTTCACACACCGTTGTGGTCACCGTCATGGTATTTCTGATTTAGGTATCTTATCTGGGTAAAGCTATCATTGCATCTAAGGGCTGAGCTGTTGTTGCATGGATTGGTGGATCTGCAAGACTTGTATGGTCAGCGTTTTGAATGTGCCCTTTCAGTTTCCCTGGGTGGGAACGTAATTGGACCTGAAACAGGAGCAATAATCTAGAATGGAATTTGCGTATTTCTGCTGTCACTCATTTTAAATATGGGTTACCCTAGGAAGTAATAGGTTGCAATGTATGTGGCACAGTAACCTGAGTGATTTCCATGATTTCTCTTCAAAGCAATCCACCTTTCTAAGATCATCACCTTGTTAAGGTTTTGCATGGTCTGAGTAATTCTGCACTGCCCTTTCAGTTCTTCTCTTGATATGCCCAACACACAACTTTTGCTCAAACCTGCCTTTGACTTCCTAGACAAAACTATTAATCTATTGGCAATTCTTAAGTCCAAATATTTATTAAGCATAGCCTTGTGAGGTATGCATGAATTTTTGTTTAGTTTGTAATACATGTTTCGGTCAGATCACTATGCTAGCCATGGTCCAAGTTTACATTAACAATTTCCGGCTCTTGAGCATCCTCTTTAAGGGCCTTTCAATCATACAGGAAATGTGTTGCTGCAAACTTCCTGTGACATCAACATGTGTGACTCTGGTGGTGGGTTTGCCACAAAATAACTTGAACACCATTCTGGCATTTAAACCACAGCGGTTCCCATAGATGATACACACTCCATTGATGTTGCGAAACAGTGCCTGCGAGATACAATGCCCTTTTTTGTAAGGTCAGCATGCCTAACTGCAACACCAAGTTGACAGGGGCACCATTGTCGCACAACTTTCTGTCTCATGCATCACATACAAGTGCTTTCTTTCGTGACATACTCTACTGTGCACATTCCAGCACGCAGTAAATTCTTGCTTGAAATCCGTGGGACCAAGTAACAGGTCAAGGAGGTCACACCAATGATATATATACATCAATCAAAATGGCAATGAACTACAGGTCAGATACATGACTTCTGAAAGAAAATCACTTGTACTACTCAACCATAAAATGAGTTCTGCAGCCACATTGCCCCACATATATCCAGGTCCTCATGTCATCAGAGATAAACCTAAGTGTTGCTTTTTAGTTACTTTTGCCCCTAGCCATTTGAGGCCGGATTTGTTCCTGGGCTCAAGTAAGAAGGCCAAATCGTCAATGATATCTTGCTTGACAAACTAAGGTATGTGTTTAAATTGTTCCCACATGACACCAGTTTAAATCCTGAAAGAGTTTCTCATGGTGGTGCAGACAGAATACCATTTTGCACAGAGTTTTGCTCTCTTCACTACCGAGCGACTCCTACTTCCCATGGTGCATGTTCTGCAATGAGACATGAATTGGCAGGCAGAGATCGCATGGATCCCACTGGGAACACGCCCATAAAAATTAGAATGATTAGAATGCAGTACAAAGGCTTTCTGTCTGTGCATTACATATTTCAGAATGAGATGTTACAAACCCGCGTTGTAAAAATGAATGTCAGGGCTGCTATATGCACAAAGTCCTCCTAATTCTGAGCTACAATGTATTCTTTCACAAATGATTAAGGCTGTTTGCTTTCATGCAGGCACACCTTTTTGTCCAGTGAAAAGATTGATGCAAGTGCACAATGAAAATCGTATGCAAATTGTTTCAATACATTTTCTTCCAATACATACATTCATGCCTTGATTTATTTTTCCTGCATTCACTGGATTCTAGCATTTTTCATGATGGGTAGCATGTCGTCCTCGTTTTCACACACAATGAAGGTATTCGTGCATTTATTTGATATGGTATGAGAGACATGAAACTTTGAAAGAGAATTGCTCAGAAAATTAGATAAAAATATTTTTGCCTGGTTCCACTTTTTTTTTCATTTTGTTTTTGTGGACATCTTGCGTTTACATCTCTGGGAAGTGTGAGACTGATAATCAACGTCCTGCTGCATGCATTCAATTTAAAATACATCGTGACAACTAGCAAAGTTGGCATAACAAATGCACACATTTCAAAAACATAAAAACATGAAAATCAAATATCTTATGTGCTCAGGTGCTCATTATGAGTTTGGTGGTCACTTGAACGCCGCGGTAGTGGAGGTGGTCGCACCGCCGCAGGGCTGGTGGAGTAGACCAACATATTATGACAATGGCAGTGATCCCACCACAAACACAGCCAAGGTTCCGCCAGTCCTGCTAGTGCAGTCGGACCACCAGAGGCGGTAGACATCTCCAGGTTGGAGGGGACCAGTTCACCGTGCACCACAGTACGAGTCAGCAGATCAGCAGGATTTTCGGGGTGGTCCAACAGCCACGAAAAGCCTGGAGGAAATGGTCAGTATAAAAGAGACACTCACCTCCAGGTACACCATGAAGGCCGCCATGGAACTCGAACTGTAAGTCTTCCCACTGCTGTATCTCACAATACACTTCCAGGACCAGCAACAATGAAGAAGACGACAAGCGTAAATACCCCGCCTAGCACACACTGGAGGGAAGGGCAGTGTTACACACCCACACCCACACACAACACATACACCCGGGTCCGCATGGACAGCGATGGCCACACAAACACGCAAACGCCTGTATCAACATACACACGCACACACTAACTATACAAATGCATATCCTAAATGCACACACCACGGCCAACAGACATGTGCCCTAAACACAGCACAACGCACAAGAACCCCACTGCCACTGTCAAACACAGCCATACATCACACCCCTCTATCACACAATGACAACAATAACACAAACATGCAAATGCATTGTCAGAAAGGCACATCGAAAAACTCCACCTGACAACACATACTGGCAGCAATAAAAAGCAACAACGCACAATCATATAAATAGTACAGGCAACCAAACAAGGCCTCAGGTGACACACCACATCCAACCAACATGCAAAGGACATCACAGATGCATCACTACACACACAGAAGGGGGTTATGCTTAGTTTTTGATTGTGAGGGAGGGGGTTTGGATTTTGGGGTGGGAGTAGGGACCTTAGGCTTTGGAGGGAGTGGTTTCTTTGCAGGGGAAGGGGCATGGGCACTACTAGAAGGGCCATGGGAGGATTGGGAGGTGGAAGGTTGAGGCAGGGAGACATGGTGGTTACGGGTATCACGGGGTGGGACAGGAGTAGGGAACAGGTCAAGACTGGCACAGATTTTTTTTTAGGTACACGGGGTGGTCACGGTTAAATGGTTTAGAAGTGAAGGTAGAGGGAGTGGTTGTAGGAGGTGTTGGTGTGCTCAGCGTGGATGCAGGTGAGCGCGCTAGCGGGCAGAGGGAAGTTTTTATATTCACTGAAAGTGTTATTATCTCAGCATTCTGCAGCACTACAACACGGTAGTTCCTCTCACAAATAGCAGCATTTTTATTCTCTTCCTTTTAATACTTTTAAAGTGGTGTTTTTATTCATCTGTTTAATACGCATTGATAGCAGGAAGTGAGGGTCTGTCAGAGCCCTCCTTCTGGGTACCGGCTTCCAGCACCGCATGGTTAGCGGTCTAGCTGTTTAAGCTGGTATTATTTAAGGATGGGAGCCCAGCGGCCGCGCAGCAGGTGAGCGCGCTAGCAGGCAGGGAAAAGTTTTTACCTTCACTGAAAGTGTTATTATCTCAGCATTCTGCAGCACTACAAAACGGTAGTTCCTCTCACAAATAGCAGCATTTTTTCTCTTCCTTTTAATACTTTTAAAGTGGTGTTTTTATTTATCTGTTTAAGACGCGTTGGTAGCAGGAAGTGAGGGTCTGTCAGAGCCCTCCTTCCGGGTACCGGCTTCCAGCACCGTATGGTTAGTGGTCTAGCTGTTTAAGCCGGTATTATTTAAGGATGGGAGCCCAGCGGCCGCGCAGCAGGTGAGCACGCTAGCGGGCAGGGGGAAGTGTTTATATTCACTGAAAGTGTTATTATCTCAGCATTCTACGGCACTACAAAACGGTAGTTCCTCCAACAAATAGCAGATGGGAGCCCAGCGGCCGCACAGCGGACGTGCCGCTGGCGCGCCAAAGGCACGCCTAAGGCAAGTCCGTCTGCGCCCGTCCGCGACCGAATGCGACCGAACGGGCCTGGGGGCCAGGGACCCTTCTCCTTTTGCCGGAGGCAAGGTTTTGGATGGGTCCAGATGCGAGGTACGGATTAACATGTGTGAACACAATGCTCCACCAGACTTCAGATCCATGTGGGTCTGTAAAGACTGCAATTGGATGCTTCAATCCCCACTAACAGTTATGGAGGCTAGGACCCACAACAGGAGGCCTCCGACACTGGGTTCCTCAGCTCAGAAGAACCCGGAGGCAAGGGAAAGGTCATTACAATATGCACTGGTAAACGCTCGCTCTCTCCCTAAACATAGGCTGGAAATCTATGAACTGATAGACACCTAACATTTAGATTGTCTGTTTATAACAGAAACCTGGGTAAGACCCGACTCAGACCCAGATTTCGCTGTGGCAAATCCCCCAGGATATACCTATTAGAGGTTAGATAGACTGGGTGGTAGGGGGGGTTTGGCCATCATATGTAGGGCTACACTCACGTGTGTCTGGTCGGGTCCTACGGCAAACTTTTGCGAGACGATGGCCTTTAAAATTTCCAACAACAATGGTATTATGTTGGAGGGCCTGCTGCTCTACCATCCTCCGGGACCCCCACTAATTTTATACAAACATGGGTCGATCTGGTCGATCCTATGGTCCTGTCCATGAAGGCCATCATTTTGGGAGATCTGCAACTCCATGGTTAGGGAGTTTTTAGATCTTATGGAGGCCCTGGATTGGACACTTAGAGTCTCGGAAGCCACACACAGTGCAGGGCACATAGTTGACGGAGTTTTTGCTCGTGCATCCACTCAACTAGCTGTCTCTAATATTCAGGTCAGTTGGACTGATCATTATGTGTTGTGTTTTAAAACTAGTATTGTACAGCCCCTACACACATCAAGACCAGCAAATAAGTTAGTGAAACCATGGAAGCAGATTAATAGGGAAGACCTGGTCATTGCCCTAGAGGAAGGCTGGGACAGAGCTGAGAAACAGACCCGGCCTTTACTCGACATTTTTAATCAAGGTGTGGAAGCAGCTATGGCGCAGCTGGCCCCTCCTAGAGTTTTGGGGTCCGGTGACCGGAAAAAGCTTAGTCAACCATGGTTCTCTAGTGAATTAAAGAGGCTGCAGAGAAACTACCGGCGACAGGAACACCAGTGGAAACTGAATCCAGTCCTGGAGCAGAAGGTAGAATTAAAAGCTGCTCTTCGTGCCTATAAAGTGGCTCGTTTCTCAGCCAAATCAAAATATTATATCACTAAGGTGAAGGAGCCAGAAAATGCCCGAGAACTCTTTAACATGATAAATTCGCTATCTTCCCCCCTTAGGCCTTCGGACCTGGAGAACTCTCAGGAATTCTGTGACAAGGTCGCGGAGTATTTTGAAAATAAAATTCTCCAAATACATGATACCTTTGACCCCCATGTGATTTCCAGGGAATCTTTGGCAGATTTGGCCACAGATATTAATATGAGGGACACTTTTTTAACTGACTTTCATGCCCCCACTCAGGACCAGGTCAAAAAGATGATTTGTGAAATAAAGTCAGGTTCCCGATTGGATTCATGCCCCTGCTAATTTTTAGATTAGTCCCTGACCTGATGGCTGGGGTTTTAGTCCCAATCTTCCAGGAAGTGTTAAACTCTGGGATTTATCCCTCCTCCTGAAAGGAATCAATAGTCATACCATTAAAGAAAATGCCAGACGGGGATAGCCAAGACTTAAATATCTTACAGTCTATAGCACTTCTTCCCTTTCTGGCCAAAATTCTAGAGAAATTGCTGAACAGGGAACTGGCAGAATTCCTAGTGGATGGGGGAAGTCTTGATTCATCACAACATGGTTTTAAAAAATCAGAGACTGCTCTGATCACCTCTTCTGACTCAATTCGGAAATTGGTCGATGATGGTCCAGGGGCTATTCTAGTACTGTTGGACTCGATCTCTCGGTATCTTTTGATTTCCCGCCTCAGTCAAGCAGGAATTAGAGGTCGTGCCCTTAAGCTTTTAGAATCTTTTTTGTTAAATAGGTGGATAACTGTAAGCTGTGGCAATTTTCGATCTTCTCCCTTTTGTTTGCCATGTGGGATTCCCCAGGGCTCATCTTTAAGCCCTACCTTGTTTAACCTCTACGTTGCACCTTTGGCCGACATCATCCGATCGTTTGGGTTTATCCCAACCTCCTATGCTGATGATACTCAGTTTATAATCCCAATTGCAAAACCTTGGGAGGAGGTTGCGGACCGTTTCAGCAATTGCATGCAAAGTGTAAGCAATTGGATGAAGATAAGCTGGCTGAAAATGAATGCCACTAAAACGGAAATTATTTGCTTTGCACCGGCAAAAGAACTATGGAACTCACTCTGGTGGCCAGTAGACTGTGGGAGTCCACCAGCACAGACCACAGTCAGTAGGAATCTGGGTGTTTTCTTCGACGACCACTTGTCTTTCAGAAATCATATAAATCATACTCTGAAGACATGCCTTTGGATGATCAAAATGCTTTGCAAAATTTTCAACCTTACGCAGGAATGGAGAGTCTCAGCGGTCTTAGCACTAGTAATGTTGAAAGTTGACTACTGTAAAGCCCTACTCCTTAATGTGGATAAGACATCGATCAATAAGCTGCAAATGGTCCAAAATGCAGCAGCCAGAGCAACTTTAAATTTTCCTAGGTGGAAATCAGTTACTGGCAGGCTTAAGAAACTACACTGGTTTCCAGTGTCCCAGCAGATCATTTTTAAAGCACTCTGTTCAACCCACAAAGCAATTCATGGAATAGGTCCCAGGTATCTCACCACCAGGCTTTCTTGGTATGCTCCCAAAAGAAACCTGAGGTCCGCTAAAGAATTCAGAATTCAGGTTCCACGCACTAATAGAGCAAGATGGGGGGACAAAGCTTTCACAGTGGCTGCTGCTAAAGTTTGGAATTCATTGCCACTGAATATTAGGCAAGAACCAGCCAATTTAAGGTTTAGGAAACTGGTCAAGACCTGGCTCTTTCCTCGATAGTCCGTGTTTTTTTTTCTGGTTCTCTTTTCTCTTGGTAGCATTCTGGCAGGATTGAGGGTGGTGGGATGAGAGTTGGGTTTGTTAGTCCGTTTATTTCCCTCACCTTCTACTCTTTTTTTAGTGCTTCGATGCTCCTGGTGAGTCAGAATGCGCTTTACAAATACCACATACATACACACATACATGCAGGTGTGTGATTGTGTGTGGTGGGTGTATGTTGGGTGGGTGAATGAGGGCGTTGTTCTTTTTGGGAGGAGGGGGAAGAGATGCAGGGAGATGGTATGCAAAATGTGTGAGTGTTTGTTGGGGTGGTGGCTACAAGTAAGGTGGATGTGCTGCATGTGGTCATGAAGGTTGTCATGATGAGTGCAGATGTGGTGTCTGGGATGGATGCCTGTGGGTTTGCTCTTGTGTTGTCTGCATGTATGACATGACTGGTGGCAGTATCAGGGAGTGTTAATGTAGTGATAGCAGGTGTGAGTGGTGATGTGACTGTGATGGATGAGGTGGTGGGGAGACAGTGTAGGGAGTGACTGTTGTTGTGTCTGCAGGTGTGTGTTGACTTTGTGCATGCTTGCGTTGTGTCCTGTCGTGCCTCTGTTTGTCTTTGTGCACCTTATCTGTTGTAGTGGGTGAATGCTGCTCTGTATGTGTGCTCTGGATGGGTGAGGGGAGAGGGGTGGTGGATAGGGCACAGGTAGCTGAATTGGGGACGGAAGATGAAGGGATACTGGCTGCCATCAAAGAGGAGGCCAGAGTCTGAAACGATCTCTGCAGGCCAGCCAAGGCACTGTGAATGCCTTCCAGGTAGGCATTACTTTGTTGCATCTGGGATACCAGTCCCTGGATGGCATCTACAATGGTTGACTGCCCCACAGAGATGGACCTCAGGAGGTCAATAGCCTCCTCATTGAGGGCAGCAGGGCTGACTGGGGCAGCGGCAGAGGTGCCTGTGGTGAAGGAGATGCCCACCCTCCTGGGTGAGCAGGCACGGGCAACTAGGTGGGGAGCTACAGGGAGGGCAATGCTAGTAGGGGGCTGGCGGACAAGGATGGTACTGGGATGGTCCCAGATGGGTCTGCCACCAACAGAGAGCTTCCATCGGAGAAGGAATCCAAAGATGATGTAGCTGTACCAGTCTCCCCAGTGGTGTTCCCCTTGCCCTCCTTCCAACTGGCCCCTTTGGCGTCAGTGGACTCTGCCTCCTGGGTTCCGTGGCCTGCAGCTCACCAGTGCCCCTACTCCTTCACATGATGATGCAGACGCACACAAGGATAGAAGAGGACAGGGAGAGAGGGAGGGAGAGAAAGAAAGAGAGGAAAGGGTCAATACCTACCCATCTAGTCCACATACCAAAAAGTAATCTACTCCTCCTCTGACGTGGCAAGGAATGGCTATGATACATTACACCCAAATATTAGTCATGAAGACATAACCTGATATTCAAGCTGTTACCTCCTAATTCCAACAAAATGACTAGTTTGGACAAGCTGCAGTCTATCATCAGTTGCTCGACAATGGTAAAACCTACCAACTACCCACATATACTTACTAATCTGACACTCTTGACACATTGTTTTTCAAGTGTCCTGGATAAGTACATTGCACACAAAATATAAGATAGGATGGTAAAGGACTCATGATGTACAGAAGGCAATTGACAATGCAATGATTTCACATTAGACGTGCCCTACTGACAAGACTCATTACTCAATATCAACCCTAACTAGATGACATTGACGCTCAGGGATAGGGAATTAATTTTTGGAGATCACTCAACATAGGAGTGTGTCTAAATGTAACTGGACAAGGTGATATAGCACCAACATATGACTGCTTGCATGGTGTTTAAAAGCTAAATTACACTTCTATACAGTAGAAGTAAAAGACAGGACTATAATCTTATCTAATGTACACACACCCCATTAGTACCTAAGTAATCTAAATGACACAATAGAGGCCCAGACAATTGATATTAAATAGACTGTACTCAACCCCTTGTGGCTGCTGTGCTGCTCTCAAGCACCCATCTATCTCCGGGTAGCCCACCCCGACTATGGGGGGCATTTGGGGGGTCAGGGTCTGACGGGCACCCCTCTGTCATTGGAAGGACGTCCCCAGCTGGGCCTCTGCAGTCTTCCGGGCCCAGCGTGTCAGGTCCTCCCATTGCTTTGTGCAGTGGGTTCTCCACCGGCTATTGACCTCCAGGGTCTGCACTTGCTTGGTGATGGCTCTCCATAATCCCCTTTTCTGATGTGTGCTGACCTGCATGAGAGACACAGACAAAAGGAGATATTCATGTAGAGTTACAGTACACCTACAGCAGTGGCCTACATACAGCAAGCACAGCACATGCTCTAGAATGTCCCATTATCATTCATACAACATAATCGCAACAAGGCAATCATACCATGTCAATATTCACACACTATTGCTGTCAAATACCACCCTAGCTGATAAGTATTCTACATTGTACTGACCTGTTTATCTGGAGCCCCATACAACTGTCCATACCGGGGTAGGACTCCTTTCACCAGTTTCTTCAGTTCCTCCGGGGTTAAGGCTGGGGCCCTATCTCCTGCAGTGCATGCCATTGTGGCTCTAAGATACAGAACACAGCAGCTCACGAGTGTCAGGAGTCAAGTGAGCTGGTCTGTAGAAAATGGCGGTCACGGCCGCCAAGGTCATGACTGGCAGCGTCGGCGGTGATCATCATTGGCCCCAGTTTCCTACATACATTAATGTTAACCAATGAGGAGTTGCACAGCGGTTCTGACCGCCTCCCGTCATGATGACTAACGTAGGCTGAATTAGGTCACTTCCATCTGTCCTCTGCATGTTGGACAGGCGGCTGCCCTTTTACATAATCTTAAGATATCTATGTCATCCTAGTGCGTCATATCTTGATGTTAATCACTAGATGCTTGATGTACGATGTCAACTCATGTGAACTCACTAGTGAAGTGAGTGTCACCTGCCAATATGTCTGATTTATCTTTTCAGTGTGTGGATGTTTGATAACTGAATCCAACTTAGGTAGGAGTTTACTATGTCTGACTTCCATCTCTGTACAGACCCCTTGTGACAAGTATAGCAATGGAATTGACAGCCAACATGTTGCAGTTGTGTAGTTTGTGAATAACTGTTTCCCTGTGTCAGGTTTCAAATACCTTACATGACTTGTCCTGTTTTCCACTTCTATGGGGTACTTTAGTAACAACAGTGTAACAGATGTCCTGAAATTTGTTCTGTTCTATGCCTAGATACCATCCAATGGGGAGATTGAGGAATGCACCAGTCTACCGGCCCCCAGTCGACCTTGCTACAATGGAACACATTATACAGACAGATCATCTGAACCGTGAGACTATTAAGGAACTGTGTACCTAGTTGGAGCTGGAACTCCTGCCAGCCATACGTAGTCCCTATGACATCCCACCAACAGTAGAGGTGTTATCTGTCCTGGATTACCTCACGTCAGGATCTTTTCAGGTGACAGTGGGACTGGCTGCAGCAATATCACAGCAGATGTTCAGTGTAATGTTACAGGATAAACTGGATGCCTTACTCAGGCACTTGAACAGCTACATCAGGTTCCCACAACGTGCTGATCTGTACACTGTGAATTCTGCCTTTTATGACATTACACACATTCCACATGTAATAAGGGCCATTGATGGCATCCAAATCACTTTGGTTCCTCCCAGGGCCAATGAGCAAGTCTACAGGAACAGTAAGAATCACTATTCAATCAATGTGCAGGTGGTGTGTCTTACCAACCAAGACAAATCCCATGTGACAGCAAAGTTTCAGGGATCTGTACATGATTCTTACATCTTGAGGAACAACAATGTCCCACAAATAATGTCGCGAGAACAAAGATAGAGGGTCTGGATCGTTGGTAAGTGTACCACCATCTATGTCTAACTTCTATGTTACTTCATTTGACAGTAAGCTCTTTGCCTCTCATAGTTCTCTAATGATTTGTAGCTTTGTGCACACAGGTGCCCCTGGCTACCCCAACCTGCCCTGGCTCCTAACACCAGTGAGGTACTCTGAGATTGTGAATTTCCTAATATGTTTAATAATGAGTTTCGTATTAAACTTGTGTAATGAACTAACGTGTAAAACAAGTAACTTTTAAAATGTCTGCTTTTCTGTTCTTGGCTAAGCAAAATAATATTAAGACGCTGTGGTTACCATGATTTAGAGCTTTCATAAAAGTGTTTTCGAAATTTGTGTTGATGTACCTGCAGCTACCCCTAGTGGGTTGCAGCGTTATGTCTCACAAGGTCATGTATTAACCAAGCATTGCATAAGTTGAAATGTCCTATTGTATGAGAATGTTACTAGTATCTGGCCTTTCCTCGAGGATGGAAGTAGATGTAAACTGTAAAAGTTTCTTCCTGAGAACAAGATACTCGAGAGGCGATGAGACAATAGAGTTACAGATGAGATGGAAGAGACTAAGATACACTGGAGAAAAATGTTATAATTAGCGTAGATTTGTTGAGTTTTAGGCCATCAAATTAGTTGTCGACAGGCTGAAATGAAACCATCCCATAGATTGACCAATCAGGAGTTTATTAGAATTTAGTATAACAACCTAGGGATTCTTTTGGAAGAGAGAGAATTTAGATTTTCGGGGCAGATGAGGTTCGAGTCTGATGGTTCGAGACTTAGCTGTTGTTAGGCCCAAATCTTCTGATGACATAACTGATGGTGTGCTCAAGCTGAAGCAGACCATTTGCTGTTACTACTTTATTATTGGTAATGTATGTTATTAAATGTGGATTGTGTCTCTTTGCTTTCCAGGTACCAGCTGCAACTAATGATTTTATTGCTACACATTAATAAAAAAATTCATATCATAATTAAGTTAGAAGTTTTTCTAAATTTGTTTTACTAAATTCTTTTCACATGAAGCCCAACAGGTTGATGCTAATCTGTAGTTAGCGAGGGAATTAATCTTAAAATGCTTTTGTTTTGTTTTGAGATCATTTGATGCTGAAGTAATGTATTCTCTGCCATTATTACCAGTTTTTGTATTATTAGTAAGTGTGATTCTTTTGGAGATCATTTGTTTAATTGTAGTAATCAAATTGAGATATATTCGACGCTTTAACCAACCGCTATTGATCTTACATGCTTATCATTTGTGTTTGAGAGTTATTTTCGTGACATTAGCATGGTTAATTTAGGGAAATAAATCCATGACGTCTTTTTACTAAACTGGTGTAGTTATTGACTGAAGTTTTATAATATTGAATGTTGTTGATATTGATGATCCTCACACGTCCCATTGATGACATCCCCTCAAACCTGTGGCTTCGATTCATCGTCCTCTAGTGCAGAAACCACTATTCAGTATTGATAATAGCTAGGATTCCGTGGCACGTTAGGAGTTTTTGGTAGCAGATTACGGTTACGTTGTTGTTTTGATGATGTCATCATGGGTCTGTGAGGTTCGGATGTGCTAAAGTGGTACGTTTGTTCTTCCTTTTCTTTTTTCAAAATTGTTAATTGGATTTAACATGATGAGTGGCTAGTTGCCTTAAGTGGCTTTCCCTGGTTCTTGGAGACCCCCTAGGGTGATGGGTATGTTCTTGGCAGTGTTTGATTGTATTTAAGTGAGGTGAATAAAGTGTTTTGCGCTTGCAATGCTTTAGCTAATTTGCAGATGATTGTGTTGAATATGAGTCTAGAGGAGTAGGAATATTCGATTTAGATGAATAAATTAGATGGAGTGAGCATACTCCTATAGGTATGAGAGTAGGTAAGTGGCGTTCTTCATTTGAGTGTGGCGCTTGATGCAGGAAAAAATATCCTCATGGTTGATGATGACAGACCTAAGGAGAGAGGTCTGGGACTCCGGAGTATATTGGCAAGTGTAGAGAGACACTTGGGGGCATATTTATACTCCGTTTGTGCCGGAATTGCGTCGTTTTTTTTTACGCAATTCCGACGCAAAACGAACTCCATATTTATACTTTGGCGTTAGACGCGTCTAGCGCCAAAGTCCATGGAGTTTGCGTCATTTTTTTGCGTGGACACCTACTTTGCGTTAATGAGATGCAAGGTAGGCGTTCACGTCAAAAAAATTGACTCCGAGGCATGTGCGCTGTATTTACACTCCCGGGCAAAATTCACGCCCGGGAGTGGGCGGGTCAAAAAAAAATGACATACGCCCGCTTTTGCGCCGTTTTTTAGCGCCTGGAAAAGGCAGGCGTTAAGGGACCTGTGGGCTCTGAAGGAGCCCAGAGGTGCCCTCCCATGCCCGCAGGGACACCCCCTGTCACCCTTGCCCACCCCAGGAGGACACCCAAGGCTGGAGGGACCCATCCCAGGGACATTAAGGTAAGTTCAGGTAAGTCATTTTTTTCTTTTTTTTTGGTGGCATAGGGGGGCCTGATTTGTGCCCCCCTACATGCCACTATGCCCAATGACCATGCCCAGGGGACATAAGTCCCCTGGGCATGGCCATTGGGGAAGGGGGCATGACTCCTGTCTTTGCTAAGACAGGAGTCATTTCTATGGGGGTTGGGAGTCGAAAAAAATGGCGCAAATCGGGTTGAGGCGAAAAATTTGCCTCAACCTGACTTGCCCCATTTTTTGACGCCCAAGCCCCATATCCCCCTACGCCGGCGCTGCCTGGTGTACGTCGTTTTTTTCCACGCACACCAGGCAGCGCCGGCGGCTAACGCCGGCTAACGTCATTGATTAAATACTGCGCCCGCATGGCACTTCAGAATGGCGTTAGCCGGCGCTAATTTTTTTGACGCAAAACTGCGTTAGCGCAGTTTTGCGTCAAAAAGTATAAATATGGCCCTTGGTGTATGTTGTAATTCTTTCATTTAGTATACTGATCCGTCGGTATTTGTGAATCGAGTTTGTGAGAAATTGGTGTGAATGGAATTATACTGGAGACCTGGTGAGTACTAAGTGAATTAGACAATAATCCAAGGAACAGTGGAAAAGTAAAGTTCGCAGGTCGACTTTACTCACAATAGTGGGAACTGTGAAAAAGGAGTAGGCAAAAGCTGAAGGTTTCTTTGAAAGGTTCTGAAGCGTTTGCGTTATTCTACCTGTAGTAAATGAGCAAATTTATTTTCTTATTCTAAGATAGCTCGTGAATTAATATTGTGTTGTTTTGTATGAGGTTTGTGAAAGGTTAGTACAATAGACTTTGATAGAGTCTCAGCGAGGGTGCTGAGGGAAGTGAATGTGTTGAGTGTGACGTACTGGTGCCTCGCTGGGATTGGTTGGTTGACAGAAAGGAGTCGTGAACGAATTTGTCAATCGGTCCAATAATAGAGTAACGCGATTGGAAGGTGAGGGGGTCGAAGAGAATTGTGGGATTGCGGTCACTTTACATGATTGGTTATTGTTTCTTTAACTTTGTTTACTGCTTGTTGAGTTGCTTTTGTTCAATTGAGTTTGAAATTCATTTTTTTGTGGACATCGAGTTTGAATAAATTGAGGAAAAAATGAAGTTTTTCAAAGCTTTGAAATGTGCGTTGAGGGGTGATGAGTACATTCCAGTACTTGAAGGAGAGATTTGTCCACCAGAAAACACTTCAGCATATTTTCTATTTGAGGAGAGAGGTTCAGCAGCATGTCTTTGGTTGAAGCATTGAGTCAAAATTACAAAGAAAGAAGGTTGTTTAGCTTTTCCAGAACATGGTACGTTCAATTGAAGAGCTCTGGATAACCTGAGGACAAAGATGTGCAGTCTTAAACCTCCACCCAGGCCAGCCCAGTATGAAGCATTAGCAGTATGAGAGCTGGTAGCGAAGGAGCAGCAGGCTTTAAAATATGAAAAGAAAATGAGAAGAGTAGAAAAAATACTGTCTGAAACGATGTGGGATGAGGAACAGAAAAGGTAGAGAACAGATATGGTACACGGGGTTAGATTATTTCAAGCAAGAACAAATTAAGTTGAGGCTAAAACAAAAGATAGAAAGAAAAAGAAGAAGGGTTCATTAGGATGGAACACAAAAGAGCCAAAAAGGGTCATGTTTAATGACAATGAAATGGAGGAAAATGAGGTAGTTAACAGTGTTGTAGAAACATATCTTCCACCAGATAAAAGACAGCAGAAGATAAATGGATTGAATAGGAGCGGTGTGAGTAATATAATTCCTACTGCACCATTACCTTCAGAATCAGCAAGGGGTGATCTGAGCCATGAGAGAGTTCAGATGAAGAGTAGTTTTAATGACTCGTTGGGTAATAGACAACAGTTCGAAATGAACATTCCTGAGATACAGCCAGAGATCCAGACAGTGAGGACAACTGCAAATATAGTACTGTCACAGGTCGTCAAGGGACAAGGATAAGAGAACCTGTACATATACAGATTCCACAGATGCAAAGCATGAGTGTAGGACAAACACCAGGAGCTGGAACACTGATGAATCCAGATGCAATTACTGTCCCTATTATGATGGGTCCAGTGACTCTATTATATGTTCGAGTAGACGATAATGGAGAGAATCCATTGATAAATGTGCAGAATAGACAGGGACCACGTTTAAATTAGACAAATTCTTTGACAGATTTGTCACCTGTCGAGACATCAGGAACAATGGCCCAACAACCAAGTACAAGTTCAGGGCAAGGGAGAGGAGCAGGTGCACAAGCTAGAGGAGTATCACTGAAAGGCTAGTCTGAACAAGAAATAACAGAATGGTTGGAGTACTTAAACAATTCAAAACAACATGAGAGAAAAGAGGAAGAAATTATAAATAGAGTAAGATTAAACATGGAAGGAAGTGAACTTTTAGAAGGAACAATGGGGGTGAACAGACTTGACTCCTATACCGAAGAGCAATTGAGATACCTATGTAAAGTTATTAAAAAAGGAGCAAACAGAGTTTATCAACAGTTACAAGGTGAAGCAGATGATTACGACAAAGATGAAAACATTGAAAAGGAGTTATAGATTAGATTTGGAGGAAGAAAACTTTGTTCACATGAGATCTGCAGGTATGAGAACACATCACAAGAAGTTACTTAAGAAGTTGCAGGTTTGGAGGACATTGGATAAATGGGAGAGTAAATGGGACAGAAAAAGAGAAAGACCAAAGAAAGATGATGGGACACAGGCAGGAGATGCAGTAAAAATGTTACCAATGAGACAAACGCCAGGAGGGAATTTTGTACATGTACCCTGGAATAGAAGTGATATCATAAGCTTTACAAATGATTACCTGAGACCGAGAGAGAAGCCAATGGAGTGGTATCAGCAGACAGATAGGTTTGTGGAAAGATTTGAATACACTTATTGACATAGTGGTCCCAGCAGATTTGTGGGTTGAATGTAAAAGGAGCGTTGATTGGCCGACGAGTGAACCGAAGAGACATTTAGAAACAGGCACGCCATCTCCTGAAGTAATGAAATATCACTATAAAGTAATTGAATTTCTGAACACAAACGTTTTGCCGAAAAGTGTTGATTGGCAACGCAGGAGGGGAAGGAGTCAGTTCATGCGTAGTATGAGAGATCGTTGAAGGCATTCAAACAATTTAGTGGTGCAGAAAATATTGAAAAAGAAAATATGAATCATTTGGTGCTCAGATTTGTCAATGGGTTGAAATCAGAATTTAGTCAAATGATCAAGAATCATTTGATATGTTGTCAAGCAAAGCTGATTGATGATGTCCTGCAGTAGGCTAAATACTGTAGTGATGAAATTGAGCTGAAGCAGAAGAAGCTGAAAGAAAAGGCAATGGTGATGCAGATTAAGGCAGCACAGACAGGCCTGCAGGGAAATTTCCAACAGTTGCCACAGGGAAATAGTTTGTTTCTGAATCAAGGTCGTGGTAGAGGTCAAGGTGGAATGATGCTTCCAGCAGCTAATAGAAATGTGGACTTGAATTCAGTGGTGATGCAGGATGAGCAGCAGCTGCGAAAAGTGTTATCTTGCCACATTTGCAGATTGCTGGGACATTGGAAAAGGAAGTGTCCGATGTTGAGTCAGGGAGGAGGAATGGTTCAGTCAATTCATTTCAAGGCATGAGAGGATCTAGAATGGTAGGTCAAAATCAAAAATTTCAGAATAATGTGAATAATATGCAAGGTTTTCAGCCTTTACAGTTGGTGCAACAAATGCAAAATGTGAAAACTCAGGTACAATAAGTATAAATGCCACAAATGCTACAAATGCAGCCGCAGGTGCAGATGGTGCCTATACAGCAAATGCAATTACCGCGACAAGTTCAAATGATACAGAGCCCAATGGAACAGCAACAAGTTATGCTTTCGCAGGTGGTCATGAATCAGAGTAAAAACAAATGTGTAAAAACAGTTGAACAATTTCCCTTACAAAGTGAGAGTGAAATAAATGCTGAATGGCCGTTGAGTAGTTCAGATGAAGAGGAGTTTATGATAGCTGCATCATTAGATGTGGATCAGAGAGGTCCTTATGTGCATGGTGAAGTGCATGGCCATGAGGTTAGTTTTATGGTCGACACAGGAGCGACGCGCTCAACAATAAGGGCAGTAGAGGTACCAGACATGCCTGTTTCTGAGAGGACAGTGCAGATAGTAGGAGTTGCAAATAAACAGTTGGTTAATGCCCTTAAAGAATCAGTTCTTGTGAAAATTGGAAATTTTAGAGACTATCAAAGTTTTGTTGTTTGTGACTCCAGTCCGGAATCGTTGGGTTGTTGGGAAGAGATTTGTTGTGCAAAATAAATTGTTCAATTATGTGTTTGTTTTTTTTAAATTTGTTTTTATTGTTATCAACTACTTGCTGTTTTTACAAGTGTAATTCTTCTTACAGTAACGTATTGTCGTGATTATACATTTCTGCTAATTATACCATTTCCGGGCTTTGCGGTCCATGCAGTACGTTACGCATTTGGTTAGCCTTTACCATGCATTTACTTAACTTATCAACAGTTATTTCTTCGCCCAATTGAAACTTTATAATGGCATTCACATTTTCATTATCCTACGTTACTGTTGTATTCTGTGACCTGTTAACAGACTTAACTCAACTTCAAACTGTATATGAACTTTTAGGCCTATGTGGGAGGAACTGTTTAATTGCTGAATCTGTCACGGTTTCGGGCGGGTCTGATCAGGACTTTGGTTGGGACACCCCTTGAGGTCACCGAATATCCTAAAGAGGTAGTACACTGGGGCAGAGGAGCAGCTAAAGGCATACACGGAATGGACAGCTACGGATAGGCACAGGAAACAGGAAAGTAAAAGCAGAGCAACCCTTGTGTGAACAAACAGGAAACGGATTACCAGTGGACAAACACGCTGGGGTTGTACACAGAGTAAGGCGCAGAACCTCCCACAGTGACAGGGAATCTCAATGCCTCTGTGCAGTTTGCTCTTACAGATAGTCACCCTGCCAGCCCCATAGAAAGGAGGCGGCAGAAGTGATTCTGTCTCTGGACCCTAGAGCACAAACAAG
Organism: Pleurodeles waltl; assembly: GCF_031143425.1. Taxonomy (NCBI): domain Eukaryota; kingdom Metazoa; phylum Chordata; class Amphibia; order Caudata; family Salamandridae; genus Pleurodeles; species Pleurodeles waltl. The sequence goes on along the minus strand of NC_090444.1, from coordinate 1,562,441,117 downwards.
GATAGTACTTACATACACAGGACACGCTCTTGTGGGTCCAGCTGGAAACACAGTGGCGATTCCTGAGAAAACAGCAATAGCACACTGTCACTGTTAGGCACGATATACAACATATAACACTGGACAAGGATGGGGGCTGGAATTGCCTCCTGGAAACCAGGAGCCAACCCCAGTACACAGGAGGACACGTATACACTGGTGAAGACTGATAGAACACTTACCAGACACAAAGAACCAAGAAGAAACAGAAACAGAAGGGAACAAACAAAGAGGCAGAGGCAAGAACTAGGAACAGGCTCAGGCTGAAGCAAAGGCGGGACTAGGACTTGAAAACAGGGCGCAAACTTCTGTCTGGGACAGACAGAGACAGGACTGGGAAACTGAGAACAGGCTCTGGCTGGAACAGGCAAGGACAGGACTGGAATACAGGGAGTAGGAAATGAGCAGTAAACAGGACTGGGAAACAGAGAGAAGGTTCAGGCTGAAACAAGGCAGGAGCAGGGCAGAGAAACAGGGAGCAGGCTTTGGAAGAAACAAACAGGTACAAGGCTAAGAAATAGGGAGCAGACTCTGGCTGGAAAAAACAGGAGCAGGGCAGAGAAACAGGAAAAAGGATCAGGCTGGAACAGAACAGGAACAAAACTGGAACACCATCCGACAAGGGGTCTGTAACACAAAGGAATTGAAGTCCGATGCACGACAGGGAGCTTGAGGAAATGGCTGCTTATAAGCAGTTCCAAGCTGGGCTGCACAGGAGAGGTTTCGGGTGTGTGTGGTTTCGGACACTTGCAAGTCCTGGAGGAGAGGATCCAGTGAAAAGGAGCAACTGGACTTCTCCCATTGAAAACAATGGGAAACAGAATCCGGGTTTTCCTGACAACCAAGCTGTGCATTATGGGATTTGCAGTCCCAAGAAGCAAATGTAGTCCTACACAAGTGTACCATGGAGAAAAGAGAAACAAACAGGAGTCAGCAAGGGACTCTAGATTTGTGTTCAAGGTGATTCCCAGGCTTCTGACAGTCCCCTTACAGCGCCCCCTGGAAATGGGACGACCGAGTCGTAACAGTATACCCCCTCCCACCAGTCTGCTCAAGAAGAGAAGGCGATCCTTTGGCTGAAAAAAGTTGAAGAGGAACAGCCACAGCAAGAAAATCCAACACCAACCTTGGTTGATAAGTTTACAGTCCTGCCACAGATGAATCATCCAATGAGCAAAGCATGTATTAATACCCATATGGGCTCTGATGTCTTTCCTCTCTATTGTTCGATTTATATGGGAGGAGTGCATGGAGTTGGTTTCTGGTGAAGTAGATTCAGGAGCAAGGAGATCTGGAATGGCATTACGGGCGGTATTCTTTATGACATTAGTTTCCTGTTCAATACTTTCCTCTTTGGAGGAGCTGATTGGTGTATTAGTAACTGTAAGGTCTGTAACATCTTCTGACAAGCAGGATTTGTCTGTTTCTGCAGCAGTATTTACATTGATTGTGGTCTGAGGCTTGCAAAGCATAGAGACTTGGGAAACATGGGTAACTGGTGTTCTCAAAGTAAACATGAAAAAGTCAGAATTTTCTTTCGTCTTGGATGACTTCGAAGTATCAAATTCAGGAGCAACAGGAGTTTTCATGTCTTTAGAAACTGGATTAACATCTGAAAATGTAGAAGTTCCATAAGCTAATTCTTTAGGGTGATCTTCAGACAAGACTGGGATTTCTTCATTGCAAGTGCTCTGTGGTGTGTTTGTGGTATCAGAAATGGTTTCTTTGCAAGGTGTTTGTACTACAGGTAGTTGATCTTCAACTCTGTTAACATTGAAAGGTTGTTCTTTGGAAAGAAATAGGACTGGAGTCTCTTCAGAAATCACCTTTACACTGTTACCTAACTTTTTTGCTCTAGCCTTTGAATTGATGATGGTTTCTTGCAATAAAACACTAAGAACAGTACTTATCATCAGATCTTCGAATACAAGATTCAAATTCAAGTCTTTAGTTTCAGTGGGAAATATTACATCTTTCAGCACTTGAGCTTCGTTTTCAGATTGCTGGTTTTCAGGAGTCTTTAGTTTCAGGGACACAGCCGGTGACATTGGTGTGGCTGATTTTACATCAAGATCAGATACCGGTAGCTCAGAGATCTGTTCTTCACTAATTGTGGAGCTGGAAACAGGATACACATTGACAGGGATCAGCAGGTCAGGATCAGTGGTTGAGGTTGCAACTGTGTCCAGTTCTAGGAGAAGGCTCTCATTTCTTATGACAGGCTGTTTAGTTTCAGATTGCTGGCTTTCTTCCTTTTCTGAAATCTCCACGGTTTGCTTTGACACAGAAGAGATTTTAAAACTTTCTGAGCAGTCCATTACATTCTTAGTAATTGCGGGTATTTCTTCACGGTCAGAAAAATCCATTAGTTCACTTGAAACAGGAACTGTCTCTTCATTATCTGAAAATTCTATGATATTGTTTGAAAGGGCAGGAGTATCCCCACAATCTGAAAATTCTGGTGTGCGCGCCATTTGAACAGCACTATCTGCAGGTTTGTTCACGGCAAGGCAGGAACCACTGTCATCACTAGATTCAGATTCTTCAACACTGTTGCACAACTTGCCATTAATCTCCAGTAAAGTCATATCTTGGTTTCTTAAAATGCAGCTGTTGGAGTCTGCATCAGAACTCTCTTCTTCCTTTAGCTTTATTTGTTCTGATAGAGGGGCTGAGACACTTCCTTCTGAAGACTCTGATCTATCCTTTGAATCAAGAGGTGTCAAATCTCTCAGAGATGTCAGAGATTCAGTCAACTGCACAGGGATATTCTCTGGAAAACTACAAGCTGAGAGAGAGTCTGAAGAAGAGGCTGATATATTTATAACTGGAGCAGTCTCTTGACATTCATTCATAGCAGGGAAAATCTGCTCTATAGAAGTCTTTGGAGAGGCGCACAAAGTAGCATACTGTTCTTTAAGCCAAAGCTGGTGATCATTTTCTTTTTTCAGGTTTTCAAATTGCCTTGCAGTAGTTTCCATCAGCTGCTCTGTTACTTCTTCTACCTTACAGATAAACAGAATGTCTGGTTCTGGCAACAGTGAAATATGCATTGATGAAAAGAGCCCACGGGCAAGATTTCTAGTGTATGTTATAACATATTCATCATAGAAGTCCAATATCTGCCTTTTAATCTGCCAAAACTGCTCTTTTAGTGTGTGTATGTCCATATTGTTATCAAACCCACTCAGAATAGAAAAGGGTTTAGCAGAGCTTTTAGGGATTGAGACTGGTGTATTATCATCTAGTTTGGGAAGAGCACAAGCCTTATGAGTGGAACTAAGGAGTCCCACAGTCTTTACTGATCCATTTGATACAGGGTCTAGCCTGCTGACTTGAAAGCTCTGAGGGACTGAATGGTCTTTATAAGAGTCAGCACTGCACTTTGAATTCTGAGAAACTGGCCTAGATGGGCTGAAGCACTCAACAGAAAACAAGGGAATCCCTAGTGTGGCTTCTTGAACAGTGTCAGGGTTCTTTGTTTTGGCAGAGTGCTGGAAGTGAATTTGGGATGCGCTAGCATGAGGCAAGGAATTAACCAGTTTTTCTTGAGTGTGAGTGTCTTGTGCAGAGGTAGCAAAAGCACTTCCACGGTTACGAACATTCTTACTGGCTTCAGCTAATAGATATTGCAAAAACTCATTACGTCCTTGTAATTCTTCTACAGACAGGGACTGGGGGTCATAGCCACAAATAACATAATAGTCTATCATTGAAAGATTAGCAAGCCACTTAGTATAGTACTGAACTTGCAAGTTATGGTTTTCTTTAACAAGTCTATCCTTTAAACTAAGGCCTTTTTTAGAGGATTTCAGAGAATGTATAGGCTTAGAAAGGGGTGTCTTAACATGATAGGAAAGCCCTTTAGGTTTGTGTGTGCCTTTACTGCCAGGGGAGCTTGAAATGTTTGGTTCGTGCATTCTGTCACGGTTTCGGGCGGGTCTGATCAGGACTTTGGTTGGGACACCCCTTGAGGTCACCGAATATCCTAAAGAGGTAGTACACTGGGGCAGAGGAGCAGCTAAAGGCATACACGGAATGGACAGCTACGGATAGGCACAGGAAACAGGAAAGTAAAAGCAGAGCAACCCTTGTGTGAACAAACAGGAAACGGATTACCAGTGGACAAACACGCTGGGGTTGTACACAGAGTAAGGCGCAGAACCTCCCACAGTGACAGGGAATCTCAATGCCTCTGTGCAGTTTGCTCTTACAGATAGTCACCCTGCCAGCCCCATAGAAAGGAGGCGGCAGAAGTGATTCTGTCTCTGGACCCTAGAGCACAAACAAGGATAGTACTTACATACACAGGACACGCTCTTGTGGGTCCAGCTGGAAACACAGTGGCGATTCCTGAGAAAACAGCAATAGCACACTGTCACTGTTAGGCACGATATACAACGTATAACACTGGACAAGGATGGGGGCTGGAATTGCCTCCTGGAAACCAGGAGCCAACCCCAGTACACAGGAGGACACGTATACACTGGTGAAGACTGATAGAACACTTACCAGACACAAAGAACCAAGAAGAAACAGAAACAGAAGGGAACAAACAAAGAGGCAGAGGCAAGAACTAGGAACAGGCTCAGGCTGAAGCAAAGGCGGGACTAGGACTTGAAAACAGGGCGCAAACTTCTGTCTGGGACAGACAGAGACAGGACTGGGAAACTGAGAACAGGCTCTGGCTGGAACAGGCAAGGACAGGACTGGAATACAGGGAGTAGGAAATGAGCAGTAAACAGGACTGGGAAACAGAGAGAAGGTTCAGGCTGAAACAAGGCAGGAGCAGGGCAGAGAAACAGGGAGCAGGCTTTGGAAGAAACAAACAGGTACAAGGCTAAGAAATAGGGAGCAGACTCTGGCTGGAAAAAACAGGAGCAGGGCAGAGAAACAGGAAAAAGGATCAGGCTGGAACAGAACAGGAACAAAACTGGAACACCATCCGACAAGGGGTCTGTAACACAAAGGAATTGAAGTCCGATGCACGACAGGGAGCTTGAGGAAATGGCTGCTTATAAGCAGTTCCAAGCTGGGCTGCACAGGAGAGGTTTCGGGTGTGTGTGGTTTCGGACACTTGCAAGTCCTGGAGGAGAGGATCCAGTGAAAAGGAGCAACTGGACTTCTCCCATTGAAAACAATGGGAAACAGAATCCGGGTTTTCCTGACAACCAAGCTGTGCATTATGGGATTTGCAGTCCCAAGAAGCAAATGTAGTCCTACACAAGTGTACCATGGAGAAAAGAGAAACAAACAGGAGTCAGCAAGGGACTCTAGATAGGTGTTCAAGGTGATTCCCAGGCTTCTGACAGTCCCCTTACAGCGCCCCCTGGAAATGGGACGACCGAGTCGTAACAGTATTACTAAAAAGGGAGATAGCTTGCCCGGGTATTGCTTGTCGTGTTTTATTGCCCTGCGTTCCGTCATTACCCTCCCTTATCCTTTTTATTATACCATCCCGCTCTCCCCCTCACACTCATACCGCATCCGGATCAAACTGATTCTTAGTAGTCATTCAGTCTTAGTTACAGTGAACTTCCCCTACGTTGGGATCTTCTGACCGTGTCCATTAGCTCATCCCACTCCCTCAGGCTCCATCGGACTCTTTGTTAAGTCTTCCCAGTTAGACACTAGGTTTTCCCACTCCGCTGCGATTGGGGTCTGAAGGACCCCCCTCGCCTCCTCAGCCCTAAGGACCTGAAGCTCTGCCCTGGACCACCTTGTGACATCGTTCCTCCATTCTGTTAGTGATGGGTGGGTTGGGGACTTCCATCCCTTCGTGATCAGTCTTTTAAATAGAGCCAGAGACAGGTCAAGGAAACGATTCCCAACCTTGCCCCACCTAATCCCGGTTCGAAGACCCAGTAGGCACAAATCAGGGGTTGGCCGGAGCTCCAAGCCGAATAACTTCGTGAGGGTAGCCATCATCTCGAACCAACCCACCTGGATTCTCGGGCATACCCACATCATGTGGTCAAAGTCAGCTTCCCCGCCCTCACATCTGGGGCATACCTTGGGAGCCCCCCCATATATGCGGTGCAACCGATGTGGGGTGAGGTAAGTTCTGTGTAAGTAATTGTATTGAATATATTTGAGCCTCGTGTTGCGTGAGATCGTTCTAGGATAAGCTAGAGCCCTAGCCCATTCCGACTCGGACAGGTCTCGCCCGGCTGTCTTCTCCCATTTTTCTCTTAGGGAGTGCAGGGGGTCCACAGCTGACTCTATTTGGGCACGGTATATTTTTGTGATCATGTGAGGTTCCTCTCCTGCCGTCAACAAGAGGTGCAGCACCCCATGGATTGTGGGTTCTGCATTAATTGTACTCCAGTGCTCTTTTAGGGTGTGCATCAGCTTCCTGAAGAATAGGAATTGACCTTGCGGTACCCCTCCTACTACTAAGTCATCGAAGCTCTTCAGCAACCCCTCCTTGAATAGTTCCCCCACTGCCCCCAGCCCCGCTCCCACCCATGGCCCCAATCCTAGCCCCCCTCGCTCACGCCCCCGTAGTTCTAGGGCGACTACCTCCAGTGGTAAAGCGGGAGAGTATGGCGGCCCGACCCCGGTCCTTTTCACGCAACGCTTCCAGCATTTCAACGCCACGTTACACATTATGCTGTCACCTATGAGGGCGACCTTCCTACCCGCCATATTTGCCGCTATACGAGCTGTGTCTCTTATTCCTTGCGCTGTTGCCAGGTCTAGCTGTCCCCTGCCCGCCATCCAGCCGGCCACCCACTGGAGCTGAGATGCCAAATAATACGCCTCGAAGTCAGGGGCACCCAGTCCCCCCAGACGCGCTGGTCTACAGACGGTTGTTAGCGCCGTTCTCCTGCGACCCACATCCCATATCAACTCTCTAAGCAGTGCATTTAACTCTCGGAACCATGTAGGAGGGACCTGCACTGGCAGGTTCGCAAAGTAATAGAGTAGGCGTGGCAGCATGACCATTTTGGAGAGCGCCACTCAGGCCATTATTGATAGTTTCAATGACCTCCAGAACTCCACCGAGGTGCGCAGGGATCTAAGTGTCCTGCCGAGATTGCCGTCCCTAAGATCGCTCAGTTCGTGAAATATTTGTATGCCCAAATATTTAAAAGTCCGCGGGGCCCAGTTTACGTCCGCAGGGCACGAGTCCGGACGAGCGCAGCCTGCCAGAACAGGGAATACAAATGTTTTTCTCCTGTTAAGTCTGAGTCCAGATAGACTCCCGAATTCCTCCAGAATCCCCAGCGCCCACCCGACACCTCCCGCCCCGTCCCTCAGGTAAAGGAGTATATCGTCGGCATATAGAGAAACGATATGCTCAGCCGGACCCCAGATAATTCCCTTACCCACTCCTTCTCGCCGCAACTGTGCCGCCAGGGGCTCAATTGCCAGGGCAAACAACATCGGTGATAGGGGGCAGCCCTGCCTAGTTCCGCGGTATATTGGGTATGCACTGGAGATCGACTTTCCGGTCTTAACTCTAGCCAGGGGGGAAGCGTACAGTAGGTCCACCCACTTCACCCATTCCTCCCCTAGTCCCATTTTGAGCATCACCTTCCTTAAGTAATCCCACCTGATTGAGTCGAAGGCCTTCTCGAAGTCCACCGCCAACAAAACCCCAGCTGGCGGTCTCAAAGCCCTGGGCATATGCAGCACCGAGAAAACCCGTCTTAAATTCAACGAGGTGCTTCGGGCAGGAATAAAGCCATTCTGATCAGTATGCACTAGCTTGGTCATATGGGGCAGCAATCGAGCAGCCATGATCTTGCTAAGAATTTTGAAATCACTGTTTAGCATTGATAAAGGCCTAAACTCAGTCACCCGTGCTTCCCTGTCTTTAGTTTTGGGGAGAGGGACCACCACAGCCTCCCGCAACGTTTGTGGCAGTTCACCCTGTCGCCGTGCCTCCGCGTACATCTCAGTCAGTTGGGGAGCCAGCAGTGACCTATATTTTTTGTAAAAGTCCATGGGGAGCCCGTCTGTTCCCGGAGTCTTCCCTGGCGCTAGCTGTGCTATGGCTTCGTTTACTTCCTCCACTGACACTGGGCCCCCCAGGGCCTCTTTATCCACTGCGTTCAGAGTTGGTAGCGGGATTTGCTGTAGGTACTCGTCAAAGGACTCTGTCCGCAGATCACTGGGTTTCCCGTACAACTGCATATAATATTCCCTGAATGCATTGTTTATTTGGGCCGGGCTGAGCTTGCGTGAACCCTCCCCATCTAGTACACATGTGATAGGCTCACCCTGCCCCCCGGAGCGGACCAACCACGCCAACATTCTCCCCGATCTACCCTCCTCCGCCTGCAGGGATGCTGTGTACTTTTGTCTATCATGGCATCTAAGCTGCTCTTCAATGCGGGAGTGTTCCCTGCGGGCTCGACTGTAATCCTCCTTCTCCTGCGCAGTTCTCCCCTGTCCCAACTCCCCTTCGTGTATGTCTTTCTCCAGAGCATTTAGCTCCCTTTCAAGTGTACGTCTAACCCCCGACGACTGCCCCAAGCAAAAGCCCCTCGTCACCACCTTAAGTGCCTCCCATTCCAGGGCCCTAGTGGGGGTGGACCCGTTGTTTGTCTCGATGTATTCTGTCAAATGACAGCGTAAGGCTTCTCTGTACGACTGGTCCTCAAGTGTTGAGGGGGACATCCTCCAAGACGGTATGGGGGGTCTGTCCTCCGGCACCCTCATCGTTATTAACAAGGGATTGTGGTCAGACAAGGTGCGGGCCAAGTATTCCGAGCGTGTCATGTTAATTAACAGGCCTGCAGTGCATACTACTCTATCGATTCTTGCATGTACCTGGTGAAGACCCGAGTAATAAGAATAATCTCTGTCAGTTGGGTGATGCACTCGCCAGACATCCGATAGCCCCCACCCGTCCAACCACTCCCCTACCCTTTTGGCTGTTTTTATTGCCGCAGCCCCCTGTATTGGAGGGGTAGACCTGTCCAGTTCAGTGTCTAGCACCGCATTAAAATCCCCACCTACTAATAGCTCTCCGGTGCATTGGCGTGTAAGGTGACTCGATAACCCTGACATGAAGGCTACCTGGTCTTGGTTAGGGGCATAGATGCAACTCAAGACTATCAGTACGCCATGCAGCCTCCCCTCCAGTATCACAAATCTACCCTCCTTGTCAATATTGGAAGAGATCGTCGTGAAGGGGACCCCCGCCCTGATCCATACCAATACACCTCTAGCGTAGGCAGAGTATTCCGTTGCGAATACCTGCCCCCTCCACCTACATCTCAACTTCTCTCCCTCTCCAGGCGCCAGGTGAGTTTCCTGCAATAGAGCCACCTGTACACCCCTTCTCTTAAGATAGGAGAGTATCTTGTGCCTTTTAGCCGGAGTGCCCATCCCTCTAACATTCCAGGTCATGAGATTGTAATCTGCCATTGCCCATTTTCAGTTTGGTGGCACTGTCCCGGCCCTCCCAAGCCTCGGAGCCTCCTCTCCCTTTATCTATAACTTTGTCACATTCCAATTCCAATTCCCACATTGCCTTATTAACTTTTAACTGTATGACCCAACTCCCAGTCCCCAGGGCGCCTCCGAACTTGTAGGTCGCCCAGCAAATTGTGCAACAGTGCAACTTGTTCAGTCTCTGATTAGCAGTACCCGCCATTATTGTCAAACGGCAGAGTACTGGTCTGGGGGGGTGGCCTTGCCCGGAGGGGCCGGTCGATCCCAATACGCGCCCTGCCTCCAGGGCCTTCCGTGTGTCCAGGCTAGCCAAGTTCGTCAGCTGTTTGCGGGGTTACTTTCGGGGCTCGGGTTGAATGATCCGCTTCACCTGCAGATGAAACCATTGTGTCGTCAGACTCGTTCCCGGATTCTTCCTGGGGTGACGCCTCTCCGCTCATGCGTGCCGCTGCCTCCAATGCCTCCTTCCTTCCTTTCTCTTTCTGTGTTTGGGTAGGTACCATACGTCTGCGGTTTCTGGGCTTCCTTCCCTTCAGCGCTCGGCGCGCCCCGTTCCCAAGCGCGACCCTTCCTGTGGACCCTCCTGCCCGGGAGCTGTGTGACTCTAGCCATTCCCAGGCTTCCTCAGGTGACTGAAGGAACGATGTCTTCCCTTCCAGAATCACTCTCAATCTGGCTGGGTAGAGTAGCGAATATTGGATTCCCTCCTCCCGTAGGGCTCTCTTGACTGCCAGAAACGAAGCTCGCTTGTTTTGTACCTCCAGAGTGTAATCCGGGAATAATGTCACCTCCCCGTTTCCGACTTTAAAAGGGCCCGATTCCCTGGCCCTCTGCAGGAGGGTGTCCCTGTCACTATAATGTAACAGTTTAGCTATCACGGCCCGGGGGGGCCTGCCCGGGGCCAGCGGCCTCGCCGGTACCCGATGCGCCCGCTCCAACGTGTAGAAGGGGGTCAGGCGCCCCGGAGCCACCGTCTCACCGAATCACTTCTCCAAAAATTCAACCATGTTCGTACCCTCGGTCCCCTCCGGGAGACCCACCACACGTACGTTATTCCTTCTGTTCCTCCCCTCTGCGTCTTCAACTCTCCTTTCGAGGCGCGTCACTCTGTCAACCAGGGAGGACACTTCAGCTGTCAGGTTTTCCTGCTTCGGTGCTATGTCCGCCAGGGCAGTTTCTGTTTCTTTGACTCTATCTACCAATTTGTGGTGTTCCGCTCTCAGCAAGCTCACCTCAGCCGCAACCTGGCTGATCTCTCGCTGCAGCGTTGTTTTGGTGTCCTCTATCGCTCCAAGAATTTTATCTAGCGTGTCCTGGACCTTGACCTGTGTGTGGTCCTGCGCGCCCGACTCTTCGCACTCGTCCTGAGCCTTGGACTCCATATTTCTGGCCTTGGGGCGAGCCTTGGAGGGCATCAGCGCGGCCGCAGGCCCCGCCCCAGGGACCCCTGTCAGCAGCCTCGGCGGTGTTTGTCTATCTTCTCCAAGACGTCACTCCCTCCCCTCCATGAGCCGCTGCCTTGCCCCAGGCTTTTCCTCAGCCGGGTCCCCGTACCCTTCAGGGTCCACTGTTTCTGAGTCTCTCCGTTGGGTGCTCCGCGCCTTTGCTCCCCTATTGCAGTCCAGACAAATGGGTCCCCCCGTCCCAGGGATCAGATCAGCCCCCCAGGGGCCCCACGTTGGTGCGGGTCCAGATCGTTCTTTTTCAACTTTTGCCCCAAACAGCCTACCAGTCCCACGCAGGCTCGTCAATGTCCACAGCTGTCCTCAAGGGACCGATTTTACTGCACGTTACGCCGCCATAGGGAATGTCAGGGCCCCGGGTTCCGTCTCCGTTCCAGTGACCTCTCCATGTGTTCCCTTATCACTCCGGCCTTTCGCTGCACTGGTCCCCGATAACTCTTCGCCGCTGGGCGCTCTTCGGCTGCACCGTCGCGATGGAGGAGAACTCCTCCGTTGTCCCCTGGGGTCCAATGACCAGACGCTTGATCACAGCCCCGGCCTGCAGCCCTACCCGGGTCTCAATCACCGCCTCGAGCAGGTCTCCGAGTCCACCCGGGGCCGCTCGCCTCCCGGGGCGCTGCCCCGCCGCACCCGTTCCGGTGCGGGAGCTCATGGGCTCTCAGGCCCCTCCAGCACCTGTGCCGCTATGAGGAGGGGACTCCATACTATCCCCCCTAGCGCCTCGCATTGCCCGCTCCTACCGCGGGATGGTGCCGCCGTCTTCCGCTGGAGCCGCCCGCTTCTGGGCACGCCGGCCGGTCAGCTCCGCCACCCGACACCCTCAAGGGCCGCTGTAGGGGCCGCAGTCTCTCGCCCGGGTCGGCGCCCGTCTGCTCCCGGGGCCGCCCGCGTTCAGCCACTCCGTCCTGCAACGCCCCGACTGGGCGCGACTTCTCCCGCGGGCACGGCCGCCCCCTGCTCTCTCACCGTCTGATAAGGCCACACCCAGGGCCCCGCACCTTCACGTCCCGTCGCCTCCTTCCCTCTCCGGCGGGCCCGGCCACAGCCCAGCGCGAGGCCGCGGATGCAGTCGTGCGCCCAGGCCTCTCGTCCCCCGAGCCATCCAGGAGGCCGATTTCGGCACCGGGCTCACTTCGCCGTCACCAGAGGGGCACTCTCTCGCCTAGCCCCCTCCTGTTAATCTACCCCTCAGTCCGGACTTCGGTCGGCCCGGCAGAGGCGCTTTTTCGCTCAATTATTCACCGGCCCCTCCGGAGCTCGGAATTTAGGCGTGCGCCATCTCCGAGACCTTGGCCACGCCCCCCTTGTTCAATTATGTGTTTCAGGAAGGGAATTACAATGGAGACCGTTAGTGTTGATGAGGAAGATTTGTCAGTTGATGAAGGAAAAAGAATGAAAGGTTGTGAACTAGCTTTGTTGAATATGGAGGATGACCAGGTAGTGGATGAAGATGAGACAAACGGAGAACACAATTTGGAAGATCTAATGGGTTTCTTTCCAGTATTTGAAAAGAAAGACTTGCCAAATGATTTGTAGGAAATGGTTAACCCAAAGGTTTGGGATTTTTCAGAAAAAGACATTGGTTTGATTGAAGGAGTTGAGGGAGTCAAAGTGGCAGTGAAAGAGAATGTGGTGTTTCCACAAACAGCTCAATATCCGATGACAAATGAAATAATAGAAAGAATAAGACCACTGATAGAACAGTTTTTGGAGTAAGGAGTTTTAAAAGAAGTGATGAGAAATCCATTTAATTCCCCAATTATGGGTTTGAAAAAGCCGAATGGGAAAATGCGCTTGGTTCCGGATTTAAGGAAAATAAATGACATTGTGGTGAAGTGTTGTCCAGTGGTACCAAATCCAGCAGTAATAATGTTTCAGATTCCATGTGATGCAAAATGGTTTACAGTAATTGATTTGTGACAAGCATTCTTTTCAGTGCCTCTTCATGAGGACAGAAGATATCTCTTTTTTTTTTCAAATTCATGACTAGAGTCTACTGTTTGGTGCAGGATTCCTCAAGGATTTTCAGAATCACCATCGATTTTCAATCAGATTTTGAAAAAGAACTTAGAGTAGTTGGTAATGCCTTATCAGTCGACTTTAGTACAGAACATTGACAATTTGTTGATTGCTTCAAAAACAAAGGAGGGCTGTAGGGAAGATACAATTGCATTATTGAATTTCCTGGGAGACAATGGTCATAAAGTTTCTCCAGCTAAATTGCAGTACTGCCAACAAGAGGTGAAATATTTGGGACATTTGATCAAGGAAGGGTTGAGGAGAATTTCCAGAGAAAGAGTGGCAGCAATAATGAAAATGAAAATGCCAAATTCACAAAAAGAGTTTAATTTTTTGGGGGGAATAGTAGGTTATTGTCGACAGTGGATCCCAAATTGTTAAGCAGTTTCAAAGCCATTGCAAAGATTGACACGTAAGAATGTTTCAGATCCTATAATGATGAATGAGGAGTGTGTGAAAGCTTTTACTGAGCCGAGGAAGAGTTTGTGTCAAGCACCAGCTTTAGGTATGCCAGACTACACAAAACCTTTCCATTTGTTTTGTCGTGAGAGAGATGGATGTTCTTTGTCTGTCTTAACACAAAAACATGGCAGCATCAATCGCCCGGTGGCATATTTTTCAGCTACCCTGGATAATGATGCAGCAGCCCTACCCGGGTGTCTGCGAGCAGTCGCAGCAGTGGAGCAGAGTATTACTCAATGTGAAAATATTGTGATGGGCTATCCTCTGACAGTGATCGTACCTCATTCAATAGAAATGCTATTGACAAGGTCAAAGACACAATATTCGACAAATTCAAGATTGACTCGTTATGAAACAGTTATTCTAGGGACACCAAATGTGACAATAAAAAGGTGCACAGTGCTTAACTCGCAACTCTATTGCCAAATGAGGGGGGAGAGCTGTCCAACATAGTTGAACATGATTGTTTGGAAGTGACAGAACTATGTACCAAACCAAAGAGATGACATTAAAGATACCTGTTTGGAAGACAATGATCAATTTTTGTTTGTTGATGGTTCTTGCTTATGAGACAACAGGGGTGCATTAAGAGCGGGGTATACAGTGTGTACAGTCACAGGCATACTCGAAGCTTCATGGCTTAAGGGAGTGATATCAGCACAAGTCTCAGAGCTGGTATCTCTTCCCAGAGCATGTCAATTATCAGATCAAAAAATGAAAGTAACAATTTGCACCCATAGTCAATAGGGATTTGGTATGTTGCATAATTTTGGGCAAATTTGGTCACAGAGGAGGTTCCTAACTTCTTCAGGATCACCTGTAAGAAATGGGGAAAGGATACATGATTTGTTACAAGCACTATAGAAACCTGATGGTTCTTGCTTACGAGACAACAGGGGTGCATTAAGAGCGGGGTATACAGTGTGTACAGTCACAGGCATACTCAAAGCTTCATGGCTTAAGGGAGTGATATCAGCACAAGTATCGGAGCTGGTGGCTCCTACCAGAGCATGTCAATTATCAGATCAAAAAATTAACGTAACAATTTATACCCATAGTCAATAGGGATTTGGTATTTTGCATAATTTTGGGCACATTTGGTCACAGAGGAGTTTCCTAACTTCTTCAGGATCACCTGTAAGAAATGGGGAAAGATACATGATTTGTTACAAGCAGTACAGAAACCTGAGAAAATTGCAGTGGTCAAATGCAGTGGACACCAGAGGGGGCAAGATTATGTTGAGGCTTTCCCAACAAGCAGAAATGACAGTCTAACAGTGGCTAAATTGCTTTTGTGAGAACTAATTCCACGTTTTGGTTACCCGGTTTCAATTGAATCAGATAGGGGTACACATTTCAATAATGAAGTGATAAAATCGCTTTTTTCGGCATTAAACACCCAGCAAAGATTGCATTGTAGCTATCGGCCAGAAGATTTTGGTCTTGTAGAACAAATGAATTTGACGCTGAAATCACGATTGGCTAAAGTGTGTACATCAACAAATTTAAAATGGCCAGATGCTTTACCTCTAGTACTAATGTCAATGAGAAGTACTCGGGACAAAAAGACTGGGGTATCTCTGCATGAAATATTGATGGGTAGAGCAATGAGATTACCAGCAATACCTGCAAACGCACATGTGAATATTACAGATGATATGGGGCTAGATTACTGCAAAAGCCTGGCTGATGTGGTGCGGTCTTTTTCTCATCAGGTGGAAGTTGCAACAGCTCAACCAACACAAGGTCAAGGACATAGTCTATGAGCCGGAGCCTGGGTGCTTATACGAAAGCACGTCCGGAAGTCTTGCCTTGAACCACAGTGGAAGGGGCCTTATCAGATCGTGCTCACTACAACGACTGCTGTGAAGTGTGCTGGCTTGCTGAATTGGGTGCATGAGAGCCATCCCAGAAAAGTGCATGATCCATCTGAAAGGGAAGAGGAACTGTTGAAATTACCAACAGTTGAGAACACAGGAAACAGAGGAATGGAAAGTGAGCAAAATATCGAGAATGACAGAGATGTACCTACTCCTATAATGGATGAAAGCGAGCAGAACAGTGAAGAGGTTGAACAAGCTGCAAAAGGAGTAGAAGAATCAGTCCAAGAAGAAGGAAGTAAGACTGATTTTGATCTGAGGAGGGTGATCTTGAATGAGAGTGAAAGACAAGAAACTACAGGAGAAAGATCTGCTCAGAGGAGGGTGACCTAACTGAAGACGAGACAGACCCCGTTGGGAAAGGAATTGAGAATAGCCCCACCCCAGTGGATTATACTCTTCCAGAACCAATTGCGGGAACGTCTGAAGAGAAAGGTCCAAAGGCAAGTGAAGACTCAATATTGAGAAGACTATTGACAAGACGAACATTGAAAGGAGACAATTGGCCAGGCAAAACTGCAGAAAGGGGGAAACTTGATGTAATACCATCAATACTAGAGGAAAGAGAATTGCTTAGAGAAGATCACACTATTGGAGAAGATAGTGAAAGTGGAGGAAGACCGAAAAGGAAATGATTTGCAAGTAGGAGATATGCTGGACCTGAATGGGCATATTTAAATACAAGTGACTGGCAAGAAGAATGTTTGAGTTATTGTTTTGACAGAGACTTAGAACGTTTTGACTTTGGAACATGAAGACTTAGAAGAAAGAGACATTGGGTTAAAGAAAATGACAATTGAGTACTAAAACTTATATTGAAAAGGCAGATATTGAAAGTTACTGGGGAAGATAAATAAACAACTGAGACTAGACAAGCTGCTATACCGAACTTGATAAAGGAACTGTCCAAGAGTGAATGAATTCATTAAAAAACAAATTGGTAGGGATTTGTGAAGTGTTTTTTTTTATTTATTTTTTTTATTAAAAAAAATTCCTAACATAGAACATGAGCAATTCATATGACCAAAACTGTAGGATTAGTTGTTGTAAAGTGCTTGGTATTGGTTTTGCGGTAACAAGTGTGTTGATATGTCTATTGTTATTTGTGGGAGTGTCTGTTTATGAGATTGATAGAGTAAATCAGACTGCGAAAATAAGTTCTCTAGACTTGGCTGATAAGTCATTGACCAAAGATAAATTTAGGATAGATGTCAAATCTTTACACGAGGAAAAGGAGCTGTCTTCTAATGTTTTCTATTGCTTATTGCATGAGTATGTTGAAGTGATGGATGCAACTGATTGCTATGTATATATGCAGATTCCAACTTCAGTGGAAGGAGGAACTAAGGCCCATATTTATACTCCCTTTGCACCGGATTAGCATAATTTTTTTAATGTTAATTTGGTGCGAACTTTGACGCTAGACCCGTCTAACGACAAAATAGCCCAGTGTGCGCCATTTTCTGGATGTGTGAAACTGCCTTGCGTCAATGAGATGCCTAAAAAATTTTCCTGTCTAAAAAATTACTTAAACACCCTTGCGCCATGTTTATCCAACCGCCCAAAAATGGCGCACAGCTGGGAGGCGGAGCCAGAAAATGGCCCAAATCCCAGTTTACGCCAAAATTTTACGCCTGGGTCAGGGCAGGCGTTAAAATGGAGCAAACACACCACTACTTAAGGAAAATTCACACAAGCAACATCATAGCTCAAAAAGGAAGACATGGAGGTGATACTCATGCAGCATGCATGAAGGCGCAGAGCACAGGAGCAACAGCAGCAGCTACCACCACACCAACATGGACCCCAAAGGCAGCAAAGAAGGCAGGAGAGGATATTCAGGACCAGGACAACCCTTCAGGGCCTCAGGGAACATGACATCATCCAGAGGTACAAACTAAACTGGCAAGCCATACAGCAGCTGCTGCACAACATTGAGCCACAGTTGGCACCCAGCTTGCAAACACCCCACATCATTCCACCGGAGACCAAGCTGCTAGCTGTCCTGCACATGTTGGCAAGTGGCTCTTTTCAAACCACTGGTGCCCTGGTTGCTGGGATCTCACAGCCCTCATTTTCTGCCTTCCTTCCCAAGGTACTTGATGCCATCATCTCCCTCACACCTGACACATCAGCTTCCCCAACACACAGCAGAAGCAGAAGGAGACCAAACATGGGTTCTATCAAATTCATGGTTTCCTGCACGTGCTTGGTGCCATTGACTGCAGACATATTCGGATTGCGCCACCTGCTGCAACAGAGCACCTATACCACAATAGGAAGCACACATACTCCATCAATGTGCAAGCCATTGTGGATCACTGTGGATTGCTCCCCAACATCATGGCAAAGTTTCATGGGAGTGTACATGATTCATTCATCTTCCACCACAACACCATCAATTGGCACTTCCAGGATGGACGATATGGCAATGGCCTACTTGTTGGTAAGTACAGAAACCTAGTTATTTACACACAGCACAGCAACCCTGTATGACACCCAACACATACACCATTACATTGACACATGGCCAGGAAGACACTGAGGAATGACCCTGGTAGTCATGTTTGATATCCTGACCCAATGGGATAGACACCTATGGACAAATGACAGATGCAAATAACAAGAGATGCCACTGTAGAGGCACATGGGGCTAATTTAAAACCACACAGTGACAATGACATGGCTTTAACTGGTAGTACAACTTGGAAGATGAACCTTTCAATATCACAGCAATAACACTCAATTCCACACCCTTCCAAGCAATACGTCCTGTGTAAGGGGTGTGTAATGTGTGTTGCTGCAGGTCAAGCACCATGAGACACATTGCATCATGACGCTGACTCTAATGAAGTTCACATGAAATAATTGAGGCAGTACCAACATCTCAAATCACTCCTGGGGTGACATTGCCAGCTAGCAATAAGGAAGTGGACTGTGCTATACACAACAACAACACAGCTTTATTCGGTTACTAGACCATCAAAGCATAAATATAGTCCAAATAAAGTAAGAGCATAAAAAAAGGAATATAAGCATATCAATAAAAAATTTGAATACTATACACATAATACTAATTCATGAAAAACTACCATATAGAAAACTCTCCTTGTGTGCCATTCGGGCACAAGGATTAGCTGATACAAGTATAAACTATAATATGTTAATAGAAATTTAAAATAGTATACAAAAGGTAGACATTCATAAAAGCTACTGTTTAAGAAAACTCTTTTTTTTATGCCATGCGGCCACAAGGAACTTGCTAACTGCAACAAACAAGGGTTTCAATGTATTGCTCCTTAAAATTCTTATCTCCACCCTATATTGGGTCACCCCTAGAGCACGACAAGTGGTGCAAATCCATTTGGATCGAGGAGCAGAATAGACTGGACAAAAAAACAAAAAGTGCTCCTCGGTTTCTGGACTACCAGAACAAACGGGGCACAGATCAGACAAGGGAACAGACCCCCATTTACTGGTCAGGGATAACAGTGGGAGACTCCCAAATCGGAAACGAGCATACAACTCCTTCCCCCGCAAGTCAGAAATAAGGTCCAAATAAGGTTCAAAGTGAGGGATCGATTTAAAGTCCAAGAATGAGACAGTCAAACGGCCATCTAAATTACTACGAGTTAATTCATTCCTTACGTAGGACCTTTCACAATGGAACTGTGTGACTTCTCCAGACCCTGGGGATTTTCCCAAAAACTTTTAAATCCCAAAATGTGAAACCATTTAAACACGTGTTTGACCCATGAAATGGAAGTCACATTTGGTCTCTTCAGAAGGTCACGGAAGGAATCTCTATATATGACAAGTTCTGGTACCGTCCAAATTCTCAACCAATATAGTAGCGGTTTTAGAATAATCAGATCCATTATACGTTTAAAACATAAATCTAGAAACAAGGGTTTTAGCGGGGTGCTCTTTGGGCAAGCAACTAGGGTTCTGGCAAAATTATTTTCGCCTACCGATATTTTGCTGCAATCTGAAAATCCCCATATTTCTGCACCAAAAGCAGCTGCTCCCTGTGCTTTGGCAAAATAGACTGTGCTATAAAAACAAGTGGATGTGACACTAATGCATAGTGCACACTGCTACACACACGGATTGAGACAATTCCCCATATACATAACAGATATACTGGCAGATGGACCTTCCAACACTAAAACCTTCACCCCCACAACCAAGTTAGTCAGCTTACCTGAAGCAAGTTCAGTAGTGTAGGTACACGTTTGCACATCAGCCAACTCGGTGAGGGCACAAGAATAGGTTGGCATAGAACTTCTCACACATGGGATAATTGTGCATTGTCAATTGTGAACAATTCAGTGCTGCCAACTTATGGAGATGTGTTGTGCATTGTCACTAGCCAAATCAAAGGGCCTCACTGTTGCATTTCACCTGCAATTATATATGTCAAATTGGATGGGATGTTCAGGCCATATAGTGCAACCATGTTTCCACCAGAGTGGAATTGATTGTGTGTGTGGAAGTATCATGTCACCTCCAGTGAAGGCACACTGACACTTCTTTCACATTACACAAGGCAAGGGAGATACACACTGAACTGCAAGTTTCTAAATATACCACTAATATCATGTTAATCAGCCAAATACCAATATTGGCTCCTCAGACTCATGACTAGACCTGCACGTAACTGTGAAAACATGGAGGCCAATACTGACACAGGATACACATGGCCACACACTTGAACTGGACACCTTTGCGCAATGAACCACTGGAAATATGTGAACACATACAGCATGGTCTGCTGGTCCTCCCCAGCCACAGGAGAAACATAGGTCATTTACATGACTCAAACGGTAGTGTACATAACAATTTTAGGAGTGGATTTGAGACTCTGTGTCACAAACACTATACCTAACTAGCATGTTTAAATGATGGACTCATGGGTAGTGTACACACAAGTGACCATGAAGTAGTATTCAACATTTCATTAAATGTGATGGGTTACATATCTGACATAGCCATTATCAACCGTCCTCTATGAATCCTGTTTATAGTTCGTCATGGGAAATGTTTTGTCCCCAATGTCAAGAACGTACACACAGCATAAGATGCAACAGATATAACAAAAACATATCATGAGTGATGTACCTCAATGAATGGCATCTGATGGTTATACACAATTATAACACATTCATACATGCACATTATGGCAACATTTTCTCGTGACGTTCCCACAGAGGCACAAAAACAATTTGAAGAGCCAATTCACAGAAATAAACACACAGTTAATGAGTCGATTTGTTTAGTTGAGTAGCCTTGCTATCCTCTATTGATGCAACACCTGCTCAAACTAGGAAATACCAATTGTATTCCAAAAGTTTGTGTTGCTGTTGCATCAGTTAAGAGAGCTAATCTGTCACAACAACATGAGTATTATGGTCCACAGTAGTACGGTCTGCCACATGTGCACTAGAACACACACTGCAGGTCATACCATCCTATCTTTGTATAGTTATAGTCTGCATGCATGTTAAAAAATGAAAAATAACACAAACACAGCTTAAGACATATTTTTTTATGCAAACGTGTCAAAAAAGACGCATACGCGTCAAAATATAATGCGTATGTGTTAAAAAATGATGCTCACACCCATAATACATTGATTGGTCCCTAGCGTTAATTCCAACACCGCCCCTCAGTAAATCGGTTATCTATAAAAAATGAATTGATCCTTGAATGCGGGGGAATTTTCATGCATATGCGTCAAAACATATCGAAGCAAACCTCGTAAGCGTCATAAATTACACGCAGTATAAAAAAAAAAGCCCCACAATTGAGATAGGAAGTGATGTAATAGGATATCCTGTTTACAGAAATGGTACAGTGTGTGTACTTTCACTTTCACTTTGCAGTCTTTGATTATTCTAGACGGTGTGGCTGTGTCCCGAGTTGTCTCTGTGAATATTGTGCTGCTGTCTCCTGTGTGCTATTGCCATTGTATTCTGTTGGTTTGTAAGTGTCTGTGTTAATCTGTGTAAGTGTTTTATTGTCATTTATTGTGATTAGATTTGTCTTTGTACTGTTGGGAGTGTGTTTGTTGGTATTGCTATTTGGTGTATATTTGGGCTGTCTGTGGGTTAGTTAAGTTTCCTTTTCATATCTCCTTCCCCTGTTTTTCCCTCTTTCCCCTTTCCTATCCTATTTTGTTGGAGATGTTGGGAAGGCCACCTGTGGGGCGAATGGGTGAGGAGCAGCTAGGGCCTTTTGTGTGGCTGGTGTGCCACTTCCTCCCCCTGATGTTGGAGGCTGGGGGTGGGTGATACAGGGGTATAACACAGAGGCAAGGAGGCTCGGGTGGGCAAAGGTGCTGTTCCACCTAAGAAGAATCTTCAAAAGCCAGCGCAATGACCACCAAATGAAACATCAATGGGTTGACCTGGTGGCCCAAGAGCAGGACCTGCTGGACCACCTGGGTGTGGTGATTGGTGGCCCTGTTGGTGAGTACAAATTTGACTAATGTGTACAGTACAATGCTCTGGAGTGACAGTAGCAGATTTTGTGACATGCTACATGCAATGTTTGTGGACATGTGGAATGCAAGTTGAACAAACTATGGCCCTGATTTATAAATATTTTGCAATGCATTACCGTCATATGTTGATGCTAAAGCTGCACAAACTTACAAAAGACAACTTTATCTTCTAAATTAGTGCTGCTTTGGCATCAAGAGATGATGGTAATGTGGCACAAACCAATTTATGATTCAGGGCATGTGAGTGTACCAGCAATGGGATGTATTTTACATGCTAATACAAGGAGCCAAAGTAGTCCCCAGTTTTTTTAAACCATGTCTGAACAGTATTTATGGCCATACGTAGAAAGCTCTTTATAACCTCTGCTAATATCTTAGGCCGATATTTCTACTTTGTTTGTGCAGCATTTGCATTATTTCTGGATGCCAAAGTATAGCACACTTGCTACAATCAAACTTTTTGTGCTAATTTCCATAGTTGTAGCGTAAAGAAATGAAGCAAATGCAACACAAAAAAACAGACACATCTGGCCCTAAGTTCATTGTTTCTGTGTGTTTACGTCTGGACAGATAATCTTTCACATGGCCAAACCTTAATGTGCCCGAATGCTACCAAATTGCATTAACACAAAACAGGTTCATCTCGTGGCTTTTCGGAGTAGGCGTTGAAATCCTATCATTGAGTAGCATGGCCCAACAACATTTTTCCCTTGGGCACAATTGCTGGTACAGAGCTGGTGCAGTTACCATCTTTGTCACTTTATAGTCAAACAATTTTGTAAAGTGAATGGGTCTTTGTGAATGCATGGTCACAAACTATTTATTTGCATGATGTTGTGAAATGGACCACTGACGGCTTCCATTATTCAATTTAAGTGATGAAATAGGTTGGTATTTTACTTTTGAGTACACCCCTGCTGATATAGTGCAGCATATGTACAATTAGTAACTTCTCAGTATGAAGGCTATCACAGACATGGTGGTATGCTAAGATCAGCAGGCCAGCATTCCTGTGAGTGCCGCCATTCCCAAGGTGCTTTCAAATAGAGACCTACCTCATCAAGATTGCAGAAGTAGGACATTTGCTAACCCATGTTTTAATTAGCGGACACTGTCAGTTTGGTTGTATTACCACAGATCACCCAACTTGGGAATTCAAAGTTAATGAATGTGGCAAAGTGTGATTTACAATACCTGATATAGATACACAGGGTCCAGAGTAACACATTTCAGGTGCAATGAATACACCTGTGCCCATGCATTATGTCACGGATGATCAAATTAGACACTGTCAGCATACATCTTTTTGTTGTTTTGAATCAGATAAATGGCCAATCCATGTTTAGCGTAACATTGTCATCAAGTAACACACAGAATCCCTGCCATCATGTTGTCATAGGGGGCATAAATGGCTCTGGGTACACTGCCAATGTGGTATATGTAACCTACATACAACACTGGCACACATATAATGGCCCATTGAAAGCACAATAGTTCCTGAATGCAAATCAACCCACATGAGTATCACACAGTAAATCATTGTCCCTTGATGTACAAGCCACAATACCTGAGTCACTGGCATTGCAGTGCACCAGGAATGTGGCATTGCATGTCTCTCATAATAACAAATGATGAAATGGAGTACCCTCTAGAATTAATTAAGCACAAAATTGAGTAATCATGTTTGGCACCACATGATTGTTAGGGCCAGTGCATGTGTGCATATGTGTGTCTATCACTCACTGGAGTGACAGCGTCAATGCATGTTTGCAGTACTATGTCTGTTGGTGTGTCTGCATGCCTGATGTGCTGCTCCATCATATAAAATGTCAGATACAGTAACTTGTTGTTCCAACTTTTGTACAGTGAGCAGACATTGAGCACATATCAACCTTCCATGATTTACAGGAGGACCCGCCTCCTCTACAATTGGTGAAGTGGCTCGATTTTGGGACCCAGATGTTTCCAGTAAGTGTTAATATGTTTGTCCTGTGTTTTGTTTGCAGCTGTAGTGTGATTGACTCCTGTGTGTTGGACTCATTGCAAGATATGATGTGCTGTTATGTGATCTGATATGTGACTTGACTGGAGGTTGACATTTTGTTCCATGTTAGAGTTGAACATTCTGTGGCGGAGAGTCATATATTGGGAGTCGAGTGCTGCGCTATAGGCATGAACAGGTAAACTGGGTGATTTGTTGCTACATGTATGCCAATAATCAACTTGGAGGTGGCCAGTGCCATAATTTAGTCAGCAAGTCATACCCTGATTCACACAGACCAGTGATGCATACGCTTTACACACAGACCTGAGCATCCCTGTTAAGTAATGAACGTGTAGGACTGCACGGGTGACCTTCCGGCAGCACCTAGATCCATATGTGGCACTTTAGTGAAATGTCATAGGCGTACATGCAGTTCAAGGCCAGATGGGTGCTTGTATTAAGATGCTGGATTTTAGAAAGGTGTCAGTGAGATCTAATGATGTTGGCAATTGTCCGCAATTAGAAAAATAAATGTAGATGTGATTGTCCAATGGTTGACTCAATCCTAGTTGGCAGCCCTCCTTACCTGTGGTGGACTGACTAAACCCATGGACATCTGCCCAAAGCTTTTTGGTTGTCCTTGATGTTTGAAAGTATGTGTTGCATGTCCATCCCCCCTTAGGCACAGGGTTAGGGCCAGAAAATATGTGTACCTAGGTGTGATGATCCCAGTGTAGATGACAGACATGTAATTCTAACATTAATTTGTTCCAAACTACAATGCCCCCTCATGATTACCAACTGCATACCGTCCTGGCAGTTCAATATATAAATCACAGGCCTTGTGTGCCTTGATTGTGATCCTGAAGATAGTTATTAGTCGGCTTGGCACATGTGGAGTACTTGCAGCAATTGTGATGTGACTAATAGCAGTGCAAAGATGCACATGTCATTTAATGAAGTACACACCTTCTTGTGCATTGCTGTGCTGTTAGATAGTTGATGGGTAGTCTACGTTGGCATGTCATTCCTCAAGGACATTCTTTCATCTGTACTGTAATTTGGACAGTATGTGCTATTTTTTATCAGGTTTTAGAATATCTTCTGTAGATGTATCATGATGTCACTAATGTTTGCGTTCTCTATTTATACAGCTGCCAACATGAATGCCCAAGAGATACAGGAATTCCAGAGGCGGGCAGTGAGTTACCGCCACATACTCGATGTGGAGGCTGGGTTCCCCAATATGGCACGTAGATATCTCCATGAGAGAGCCACAGAGGTATGGAGGGCATTTGCCCAAGAAGGGCCAGCATTGGCCATAACTGCCATCACACCACAGCTCAAACCACAGTGGCCCCAGGGATGACAACCATTGTAGCAGGTCCCTCAACTTCGTCAGCCCAGGGCCCACAAGCAGCACCTTCTGCACCTCCCCCTCCAATCACAGCAACAGCAACAGCTTCTACAAGTGGTACCCAGACAACCCCTGCTGCTGTAGTAGACAATCACGATTTACAGACACTAAAACGTGACATGCAACGAATGTTGCGCAGGATGGACAGGCTGCAGCAGGAGCTGTCCCGCAATAGCAAGAGACTGCAGGGTATTAAAAAGATCCTGCGGAGGGCCAATTTGTAACTTTTAGATCCTCACCCATGATTCCCTCCCCTCACTCCTCTTTCCTCGTTCTTTTCTTTAGTGGTTTAGTGGGCTTAGTGTTAGGTTAGAGTAGGTTGTTAGTTTAGTTAGTATACGTGGGCTGGGGGGTGGAGGGTGTTATATTATTACAGGTTTTTTTGTGGGTGGGTGGGGGATGATGTTGGGGTTTATATGTGTAAAAAGAATACAAAAACAAACAAATTATAAAAAAATATACAACAAAATATATATTTGTTTAGGATAAGTTAGTATGTGTTTAGGTTAGTATATGTTGTCCTACATGTGTCCCGTCATATAAGGGGGTTGAGGGGTTGATGTTTAGAGTGTTTAGTTAAATGTGGTAAATAAGTTTAGCTTAGGGTGGTTAGGGCCAGTTGTGGGTAATATAGTTAGGATAGGTTAGGTTAGTTAGGGTGTTTCCCCTAGTTTAAGTTTCCTTTATTACTATAAAATAAAGTTTTAGGTACTTCTTTACAGTATGTGTTATATGCTTGGGGATCAGGGCCTTTTCATGGGTGTACAGTGTCAATTTAGTATTTGCATTTGTGTTCCATCCTGCATCAGAATCCCATTCTTGATATGGTTATTACCAATTCCAAATGAGCTGTCACATTCGCAGCTACAGCAAAGCTACTTCTCTTTGCATTTGCAATCCATTGCACCCACCACTCAAGGTAACTATGGTTCCCAATGTGTTGTAAAGGTTGTTGTGTTTTTTAATCTGTCATCGTTTGAGTCCTGTATTGGATTCCTTGGCACTGTAGGACGTCTACCTGCAGCCTGATGCTCATGTGGACCCTGATAAGCTGAGTGATGTTATAATCTTATGAAGTTCTGTATACATAACTCACACCTATCATTTATTACACTGTACCCCCAGGTTACATTATTGTCCATACACTCGTACACATCCATTCCTGCTGTATGGTGTGTGTGTGATTAAAGTTTATAGTCAGATGTCACATACATAAAAATTGTCTTGAAGGGAATGTTGGCCACATTGAGTTTCATCTTATACATACTTTGGAGCTGACTTTTTCAGTTCTACACAGCATTATACTGTTTGCTCTCTTTGAACTTCAGAAATAAGCCTAAGGAAGCCAAAATGATGATACAATCCAGACCCCAGTGCATAGTTATCAGCCCACATTCTTTCTACACTGTTGTATTGACATTCTATGGCCATCAACATGTTACATACATCACAAATCTCCTACACAGGTGATGTGTCACATTACACAGAGACAAAGTGGTTGTGTAAGTGCTATTTATTTTAAAGTGCTGTAGTGCAATATTTACATAGTCCAGGATTGTAGGTCCATTAGTGTGACACCTTCAATTGTGATGCAACACAAGTGCAATGGTGAGGGACATGTCATTGGACATGATGTGGTGAAGTGTTATTCAGTGCAGAGGAACATGAATTGCCAATGAGCTAGTGAGAGACAATGGCAGTGCATAGTGGTGAGGTAAACAGTGTGCTGGAGAACTGTGCATGTTACCAACTGTAGCAAGACTGGCATGTTAACAAGGACAGGACCTAGGAAATCTGTGCCCATGTGGCATGGACTTGTGCTACCGGGTACTTCTATGGGTGAAGGTGATCTCTTCCACGTCTTCATCATCTGATGTGTGTGTCATCTCTTCTGCCCTTGGTGGTGGTGGGTTTGAAGGGGCAGCACACACTTCAGTGTCTGAAGAAGTGGAGTCAGAATTCCCGGTAGCTGCCAACTGTGGGGCTATTAAGGGCATTATGCTGCCATATCTTGCATCCCTCCCACACCTCCTTGGCCAGCTCCCGCTGTACTCCCACTACTGTCCTCTCAAAGGGGGGTTGGAGCTGGCAGGTCATACTATTGGGGTGGTGGGTGGGTCCTCTATGATGGCTGCTGCATCTGTACTCCTCCTTGCGACAGAAGGTGGGGTCTGGAGGGTTCCAAGGACATCTTGGAGGGTCTGCTGGCTAATGTTTGTCAGCTCCTCATCCATGTCATCAGGGAAGTCCAGGACAGGCATATCCACAGGAGAGCTATCGTCCTCTGCAATGAGATATTGTACAAT
The DNA here is from genome assembly GCF_031143425.1 of Pleurodeles waltl. NCBI lineage: Eukaryota > Metazoa > Chordata > Amphibia > Caudata > Salamandridae > Pleurodeles > Pleurodeles waltl. Next base: position 1,562,413,634 of record NC_090444.1, on the reverse strand, counting down.
TATTGTGTCTGTGTTGTGGCAGTTGTAATGTGACATCACTGACTTCCTATTAGTGAGACATTGTAATCTTGGTTCCTGTTTATTGTTCCTGTCATTAATATTAACATTCTCACAGGCCTATGCCCCACCTGCATGTCACATGTAGTGTGGGCAGTTTGGGGAATTGTCTGCGTCACATCCTCTAGGTGTGGGTTCTGTTCAAATTGTATGTTGCCACCTTCTTGTCCTACTCAACCCTTCCTCTACTTCCATTACCATGGTGAGACCTTGCAATGGCTGTGGGTGTTCTGATGCCACTTGCACCACACTTAACAATATGGGACTGACCCGGTCTCTGATATTTCATATACACCTATATGTTGCTGAGACGAAGCACATACTATGTATGGCATTGGCATGGCACAATACAGGTGTCAGCGTTGGTAGTGTGTCATGTTGATGTTGGTGAATGTGTGCTACATTGGATTGCACTGATGGGCCTAGCAGTGTTCGATTTCCTCTTATGACTGAGCGGGTGTGTTTAACTAGCTAGACACTTATGTTCTCACCCTCAATGCTGTTGTCTTAGCAGTATGACAGGTGGGATGTTGCAAGGTGGCATTGCAGCTATTGTAACACAGGCACGGGGTAGACCCTGGAATGTGCAGCATGGATATGACATTACTGCTGTGTACTTCATAATGTAAGTAACAATACCTGATGTTTATTGCGCATATAGACATGAGCATTTGACAGGATTTACTCTTTGTTAGGAATTAAAGGGGATTGATAACGTCATCATCCTGAACCCTCTATTTTGGGTGTGTTTGATCCATGGGCACCTAACTGCCATTTACTACTTGACCAGCACACACAGCACTGGTGGTAGTGGCAACTGTTGTTAATGGTGCATGCCACTTGCAGATATGGCCTGAGACTGGAAATTGAGCCCTAGTTCATGTTGTGACAATACCAGCTGTCCTGTGACAGCAGGCCAGCTTTACGTTCTACCCTACCCTTCTGGACAGCCTTGGCATGGCAGAGTACCCCCATGCAACGGTTGTTGGTGTAATGTTGTCATGTGCCCCTGGTTTCCTCTGCACAGCCCATGCACCCGTGCCGTGCCCCTTTTCCCTTTCCACTGCCTGGTTTCCATGGCACATGCATTGTATAGTAGGTATGTCCCTCCCCCTCCTTGCAGGTAACATTTAGGCATTTTTGTCCCCCATGCAACTTATCCTGCATCTGTGTTTTTTCCTGGTAGTCTGCGCTGTCCTGTCCTTGAATCCCTGTGACAATCTCCTCTGGGATGACGGCTGCCACCATCTTCTCCATCTGGTCCAGGGCCTCCTCCCATGCTGGACTCCCACCACCACTCTGCAATGCTGCCTTCCGGTCCCTTGCCATTTTTTCCTTGGTCCTGCGCTTGCAGTCATGCCAGCATTTCTTGCACTGAGTGACTGTTCTCTGTACTTCTGCCACAACGTTTATCTTGTCCACAATTTGTTGCCAAATTGCCTCTCTCCTCCCAATTGGCAATTTTGAGGTAACAAAAAGTTGATGCTGGTGTTCTGTCACCTCTCTCACCTGTATTTCTCGCTCCTCTGCACTTAAACATCACTTTCTTTTCTTCTTCTCCCTCTCCTGTGTCTTGTCTGAGTCCTCCTTGCTGGTTCATGGTTGATTGTGGTTTTCTTCGCGTCTCTCCTGGCTTCTGGGGTCCATTTTGGGGCTCCTTGGCACATTTTGCTGTGTTTGCGCCGCTTTTTGACGCTATTGCAGGGAAAAATTTTGCTTATCCGCTTTGCAGCATCGTAAACCGCATTGAAGTAATTTTCTCTGCGTTAATGTCATTTTGCTTTACAATATGGCACAATGGTTAGAGTAAAAATAAATGACTCTAACCCCTGGTTTGGGCCACGGAGCGTCAAAGTATAAATTTGATGCCCGGGTGGTGCAAAGAAATAATGTTAGCTGGAGTTAAGCTTTTTGAAGCAAAACTGTGTTGGCACAGTTTTGCATCAAAAAGTATAAATATGCCCCTAAGTATCACAGTCTACCTGTGACATATGCTATAAGCTGCAGTCTTTTGTTAACATGTTTCTGCAATCAAGAATATATCCAATATTTTTATTCAAACTATGATACGGTATTATCTTTTGTACCTGTCATAGGATATTTGAATAAAATAGCCAAAGAAAATAACGCAGTAATTATGACAGATTTCTTTGAGCCTACTTTAATTTTTGGAACAGCCTTTGTTCATCGTAACACCCTGACTTGTTTACTAACGCCAGTAGAAAAGAAGTTCTTATTTAATGCCGAAGACAGAAGGAAAGAAATAAAGGCAAAGATGGACAAGGGAAATATAAGTAGAAAGCCTGGAATAGATTATGCTTATCATCACTAAACAAGGTAAACTAATAATAGATGCTGAGCATGTAGGGAAACTTTGCATACAAAGACTTTGGAGTAAAAATGATAGTGTGTTTGTCGCAAAGAGTGAATGTAGGCATCCCTTTATGTTTAAGAGTAAGTGGTATTTTATGATGAATGGACAGGATCCTACAATACCTGGCATTTACTATATTTGTAGAAGAAATGCAAATTACCGTCTTCCTAGAGGGTGGTATGGGATGTGTTATTTGGGAATGGTCTTTGCAAAAATCTATCATTTGGAAGACTTGAGTAAGATATCTGATTCAATGAAATTTCAAACGAGACACAAACGAGAATCAGTTTCTAGCATTGTGGGAGACATATTTGGGGCTCTATATAATTGCTTCAGTGGGAGTAGTCTTAAATTCGATTAAGATTCAGAAGTTGTCCACAATAGTGGATAACATGTTGACAAGATATTCTGGAGCTATCATTCTTCTGGATACAGAGTTGGCTGCTACAAGAGCTATGGCACATCAGAATTGCCTTGCGTTAGACATTCTTTTCGCAAAGAGAGTGGAGTTTGTAAATTGTTAGGTTCTAATCATTGTTGTTCTTGTATCCCTGATAACTCAGGGAAAGTTAAAGAGTTAATCACTAATGTGACTAATACTGATAGTAAGGATTTGAAAGAACTAACAGAAACTACGATTCGGGAAAAGGATGGAAAAGGAATTGAAGCTGTGGGAAACTGGTTTGAAACCACCACATAGACTGACCAATCAGGACTTTATTAGAATTTAGTATAACAAAATGGGGATTCTTTTGGAAGAGAGAGATTTTAGATTTTCGGGGCAGATGAGGTTCCAGTCTGATGGTTCGAGACTTAGCTGTTGTTAGGTCCAAATCTTCTGATGACATAACTGATGGTGTGCTCAAGATGAAGCAGACCATTTGCTGTTACTACTTTGTTACTGGTAATGTATGATTTTAAAGGGGAGTGTGTCTCTTTGCTTTCCAGGTACCAGCTGCAAATAATGATTTTATTGTTGCACATTAATAATATTTTTCATATTATAATTACGTTAGAAGTTTTTCTAAATTTGTATTACTAAATTCTTTTCACATGAAGCCCAACCTGTTGATGCTGATCTGTGGTTAGCGAGGGAATTAATCTAGAAATGCTTTTGTTTTGTTTTGTTTTGAGATGATTTGATGCTGAACTAATGTATATTCTGCCATTATTACCAGTTTTTGTATTATTAAGTGTGATTCTTTTCGAAATAATTTGTTTAATTGTATTAATCAAATTGAGATATATTTGAAGCTTTAACCAACCGCTATTGATCTTATACGTTTATCATTTGTGTTTGAGAGTTACTTTCGTGACAGTAGCATTGTTAATTTAGGGAAATAAATCGATGACTTCTCCTTACTAAACTGGTGCAGTTATTGACTGAAGCTTTATAATATTGAATGCTGTGGATATTGATGATCCTCACACCTCTCGTTGATGACATCCACTCAAACCTATATTGCTTTGATCCATCATCCACCGTCCTCTAGCGCAGAATCCACTGTTCAGTATTGATAATAGCTAGGATTCTTTGATGTGTTAGCAGTACCCTACAACAGATGGGGAGGACAGTTACAATGAGGCCCATGGCCAAATGAGGCGTGTAATCAAAAGGAAATTTGGGCTACTGAAAGCAAGATTTAAATGCCTATGTGTGCCCGGTGGTGTCCTACAATACAGACCACAGAAAGTCTCCCAAATCATTGTAGCATCTTCCATGCTACATAATCTTGCCCTGATAAGACACATTTCACTGTTGGATGGGGAGGAGATTGCAGCTGGACCTCTGGCTCAGGCTCATGACTTTGGTACTGATGAGGAGGCAGATGAGGAGGATGCAGCTGACTCTAGGAATGAGTTGATTTGGCAATTATTCCAATGAATGCCAGGTATGTGTGGTCTAATGTTAATGGATCCTCTAACCCTGTCTGCCTAGTGACATTGTCCCTCCTTGTGGTCTGCATCAGGGGATAGGAGTGCACTATATCCATCCATCTGTGTTATGCATTTTGATGAGATGCTGACTTACCATCAGGGGATGTGTAACTGCCATACTGGCAAAGCCTTGTGGTACTTGCTGTTGGCATGCCATGACTTCAGCATAGGGTTCCCCATGTTGCATGATTTTAAGACTGCAGTTTCGATGTCAATGGTCTGGCCTAATCCTATCACATAGCAGTCCAGCTACCCATCCACGCTGTTCCCAAAACTGATGTCTGGTATCTACCAGTTTTAGACATTGCAAGATAAGTTTTCTGTTGGTGATGTTAGGTATGAGGAATGGTTCTTTTACTCTGAATGTGTGTGACCTAGAGACCTACCTTGTACATATGTGGTGACCTCCCCAATGCAACATGATTCCTGTGGATTGCATTATGTCCTGTATGTGAATTGGATGGGCAACATGGGAGACGTCATTGAAGCTTTACCCTATCTTGATCTATTTTCAAGCCAGATTTGTGGTTCCACTCTGCTTTCTGATTTGACTGTTGGCACCTCTCACATAGGATAACAGTGCAGGAAGGATGTCATGACACACCTGCTGGACATTCCTGCAACATCTGTCCATATGTCAGACTTATTGACACCTAAATGTTCAATTCAATTTATATCTTTCACAATAAATGGTACTGGTGACAATGAAGACAAGTAAGCCATTACTGTGCTGAAATGTGTTTATTGTGATTCAAAGTGCATTTGCTGAGGAATGGGGTCATGGGGTTTGAAAGCGTCAGAGTAGATGGCCAAGCTGTTGGTTTCACAGGTCCAGTCTCCAAGGGCCAAGGGGGAATGGAGTGTTGGCAGTAGACAGTCAACTGGGTGTCTCAGTGGCACACAAGAGAAAATGTTCAGGAGAGAGATCACTTCCTGTTTTTTTTTGGTCTTAGCCTCAGGTCCTGCACAATGCCTAGATGGATGACCTCCTTTCTCCTTTGGTTGGGGGAATCCTCATCAGCAGGGGCAGGGTTGCTAATAGCCTGTGGGTCCTCTGGCTAGGCCTCCATTGCAGTAGCTGTGGCAGATGTAGATGGCACAGGTGTTGCTTGGCTAATGGTAGGGTCCTGCTGGTCGGTGGAGGATGCACACAGAATGCTGGTAAGTTCAGTGACCACTCCATAAATTGTGCCCTTGGAGGCACTGTGTGCCTGCCATTGCAGCATGGCCTCCTGGTGGTATTCCCTCTGCAGCCTCTGGTTCTCATGCAAGGTTGTTAGTATTTGACCCATCCTGTCCTGGGATTGCCAGTATGCTCCCTGGACTCTGGGAATGGCCTCCTGGCCAGTCGTGTCCCATTGGTGGCTCATCCTTTGACCCACAGTTGCCTTCTCACTGCCCATTGCCCCCTATGCCTGTGACCCTGGCAAAGTGTGCCTACTCCCACTGACACCAGGACCGTCAAGGTCTTGGATATTAGGGGTCGACTCAGGTCCCTGTACTGTGGGCCACAATAAAGATTGATCTGTCCTTTAGACACAGGTTTGGGGAGGAGGGGTTTCCTGTGCTGTAGTAGCCACAGAGGGGGGGACTCAGATGTGGGCAGGGTGAGGCTGGTGGTGGTGGTTTGACCAGTCATCTCAGATGGGCCAGGTGAGGCATCCCTTTCCAGTAATTTAGGGTTGTAGTCCTCAATTGGGGATACTTCCAGGGTATGACTATCAAGTCTCTGGCATCCTCTACTGGGTGGCAGTAGTAGGGATACCTGTGGATGGAGATGAAGTGTGTTACATTATTGAAATGTACTTGTTGTTCATTTGGTTATTTGCAATCACATCCTTGACATGTTTTCCACTGATGGCATTGACAGCTGTTTGTCCACTGGCAACGTTTAAGGGCTGATGGATAGTGCTATTGTATGCTTGTAGTATAGAAGGTTGTGTTCATCAATGCTGTTATTGCCATGTACTAGTGAGCAGTTCAAGTATCCTTTCGGTGAAATGAGTGACATGGTTATACATGCAGGTGTCCTAAAGTGGAGTGGAATTAGCAGTTATACAAGGGTGGGGAGTGGTGCCTTGTGGTAGTTGTAGTACTTGCTACAGGGGGGTATATCTGTGCACTTGGTGGGCCAGTGTGGGATTAGTGGTAGTGGGGAGGTGTGGCGTGCAAGAGAGGATATTGGGTTCAGGTTGGATTGGTGCATGTAAGGGTGCTGTAAGGTGGTGTAAGGGTGGTGGGGGTACATGCTGTGGAGGAGTACATGGTGCCCGGGGAGAGTTGTTGACTTACCAGATTCCAGTCTTCCTGGTATTCTAGTCAGGCCCTGTGGGGCAGGATGCCCAAGACCTTCTCCTCTCACAATGATAACTCTGGGGGAGGAGGTGGGGGTCCACTGTCAGTCTTGTTGATGGCTATCTGGTGTCTTGCAACCAGGGACCGGACCTTCTCCAGTAGGCTGTTCCACCTCTTCCCGATAACCTCTTTCGTGCATTAATGGTTTCCCACTGAGTTCACCATGTCGATGATCCTCTGCCATAACTCAGTTTTCCTGGCTTTGGATGTATGCTGGATCTGTGCTCCAAACAATTGTGGCTTCACTCTGACGATTTTGACTACCATGACCATCAACTTCGTTTCTGTGAATTGCTGGTGTTTCTGTTGTGACATGGTGGATCTGTTCTGGGTGGTGTAATGTGCAGGGGTGTGGGGTGTGCTGTTTGGTGAAGTAGGGTTGTGTGGTTTGGTGTGCTAATGGTATGTGGTGGTTGTGTGCAGTGGCAATGTGTTTGTTGTGTGCAGGGGTGCAGTTGTGTAGTGTGTGCTGCATTTTAGGTGTGGTGGTGTCTATGGTATCCATGTGCAGTGTGTTCTATTTGTGCATTCTTCCCTTTCTCTGTGAAAAATTCAGGATATGAGGAGTTGTGGGTAAGTGTGGGGGGGTGTTTTATAGTTCAGTGATCAGGTATGTGTGGTGTGTGTATGTAACAGGTGTGGGGTATTTGTACTGTCCAATGTGGCGTTGTGTTCTGATGGAGTTGAGTTTTGACCATGGTGGGTTGGACTGCCAAAGGCTTACCGCCGTGCAAAGACTGCTGTGCTGATTTGGGGGTTGTAAGTTGGAGGCTGGGATGTTGTCAGCATGGCCGTGTGGGTGGTGGGACCACCTCTCTTATGCCATCGTTCAGCCTGGCGGTATCGGATTTGTGGCTGTTTTTGGGCGGTTTTCAGTTTCTGACTCGTAATACTGCTATCTTCTGAAAATACTGCCAAACTCGTAATGAGAGCCTCAGTGTGACCTTATACCACCCATGTGTGAGTTTACAAACATTGCAAAAGGGCTGACAGCCCAGGGACAGTGCAGGTTTTCATGCAACACCAACCCACTTTAACAAGTTTTAATCAGTATGTGACAATATATTAGTCATTTAAAAAATGTGCTAGTTAAGCATCTCATCCCCTTTCCAGATGATTAGTTGTGTTAGAGAGTAACAGCTTGTTTCTACAGCTTGTTTCCATACTTGCAAGACATTTTTCGCAGCAGCCTTGTGCACCTGATGGCTTGCCCATTTTGTTCTCCTGCTTTTTAAGAAGCTTTGTTGGCATAGTATTCACCCCAAAGGTGATGTTCCTTCACAGTATGGCCCTTGTCTTTGGGATTGCTTAGTCAGTATATGATGTAAGGTGTAATCCCTACAGTGCGTTTAACAACCCAGTAATCCACCAGCATGTGTTGAACCCTCCACAGAGGGACATATTGATGTTTGGGGATTTTCCCTGGAGGGGTGATTGGGCTCCTTAGGACATTGTGATCACCACCCATACTCCACACACACACACACACACACACAAGTATGAGAACTTTGGCAGCTATATTTCTTGTCACAGCTTCCAGAGGGGTTTCTGCCGGTCCCCAACCAGGCAACAAAATATAAAAAGATGAATGGCAAAATAGCAGAACAATGGGTGAAGTAGACTTACTTACTGCATTTGATATAGGTTATGGTATCTGGACGTAAAATGTGAATGGCTGTGTAACGGAGCAGTGTTTAAAGTGGGCTGACACATTCTATGTTGTGGTGGGTGCAAGCAAAATGTGAATGCCACAATAGCAGAATAAGTGAAGTCAGCTCACTGATTTTTCCATGATGTTTGCTGTGGTGAATGGAAGTAAATAGTGAATGACACTATAAGTGATCAATGGCTGAAGTGGTCTGAAACATTGCTGTATCTTGTGGAGGGTGGGTGCACGTAGATAATTTCATTGTGAGTCAGCATCACTTTTTTCTCTCCCAAGGAGTTCACCGGCTCACAAAGTTGTTTCTTTCAGTACAAGTGATGGCTATGAGAATATGTGCATTTGCCTTTTTGCTTGACTACCAATTCGAAGTATATTTTTCTTTCTCTTTAAGCTTCTTTGGCCAAAATATTGAGTAATAAATATTGGCAGAAAGAAATAGCAGGCACATATTGGATACAAAATGATTGTGGTATAAGAATAATGTTTTTTTATCATTTTTCAGGCTACAAAGTGCCGAAGAGTATCGAGCTTCTGTTAGGAGTGCTTTAAAAAAATATGGTAAGCTCTTCCGAGATCATGACTTTAATGACCCAGATAACTTACTGTTTTTCATTTAAGTCGTTGAGAGGTGCTGTACTCCTTGCAAAAATGTTGTTTTGTGCCCCTTACTCTTCTAGGGACACTACCAAGCTGAGAAAATATGTTTAAAAAATCCTTTCAGGGCAAAATGGTGTGCTCCAAGAAAGACTCCTGCCTCCCTTTTATTTATAGAGAGGTATTACAATTTAGATTAGTAATGAACCTGCTGCTCTCATTTCTATTTGTTACATCAAGAGTATTGGAAGATAATAGTTTTTAATGTCATGTTATAAATGTTAAATGTGCATGTTCTCATTTTCTTTTGGATTGCTTTCTTTATATAGCTTTTTGTCATCTATGTTTAAAATCACTATTGGTAGAATATGGTGTAATGTCTTTCCCTTTAGCAATGAGTTCTATAAAAAAAAACAATGCATGCTAATTTGATTTTATTTCTGCGTTTTGATTCATAATATTCAAAACAGACCACTGGGGCTCATTATGACTTTGGTTGTCGGAAAACTCCCACCACCAAAGCTGTGGGTAGGAGGCAGCTGTCATTCTGGTTGCCTCCTCCCGGTCATATTACGATGTTCCCACTGGGCTGACCAGCAGGAACATTGTATTAAAATGTTCCTGCCAGTGAGACCAGCAGACTTTATGGGAGCCGGGGCCAATATAGTAGCACAGAAGCGCCCTTATAATACACACTATCTGCAAAGGGTCAAAATGCGGCTTTCGGACCACCTGGAGTGTGACTGTCCAACCATCACCGCGGGTTGGCAATCTCAAGACTGCCAGCCTTATAATGAAGGCCTATGGTCTCAATAAACAATTGTGGTACTTAAGAAAATATGAGTGTTGCATAATCTTACTGTAATACAGTGTCATTGATTTGCATGTGATAGGGAATATGTAACATGGTGGCACTGATTGTGCATATCAAGCTAAAACCGGGCATAGAATTAGGTATTAAGTGGCACTTGGATGATTCCTACCATATGAATGGAGTAATTTAGACAGAAGATTAGCTGTGCTGTGAGAGGTGTGAAAATGTGAGGTCTTTGTAACATTCAATTTTTTCTTCACCTTACAATTAGACTCATAGTCATATTAAATGACTACCTATCTACTTGTAAAAGGAGGAGAGGAAAATTACAGGAAGTGGGAAATAGAAGCCAAAATAGTTTTTATTTTTACAAAATAAGACACAGGGGGTCATTCTGACCCCGGCGGTCTAAGACCGCCGGGGCCAGGGTCGGCGGGAGCACCGCCGACAGGCCGGCGGTGCCCCGCAGGGCATTCTGACCGCGGCGCTTCGGCCGCGGTCAGAAGAGGCAAACCGGCGGTCTCCCGCCGGTTTACCGCTGCCCTTTGAATCCCCCATGGCGGCGCAGCTTGCCGCGCCGCCATGGGGGATTCTGACACCCCCTACCGCCATCCTGTTCCTGGCGGTTCGCCCGCCAGGAACAGGATGGCGGTAGGGGGTGCCGCGGGGCCCCTGGGGGCCCCTGCCGTGGCACGGCAGGGGCCCCCGTAAGAGGGCCCCGCAAAGTATTTCAGTGTCTGCTAAGCAGACACTGAAATACGCGACGGGTGCAAACTGCACCCGTCGCACCCCTGCAACTCCGCCGGCTCAATTCTGAGCCGGCGTCCTCGTTGCAGGGGCATTTCCTCTGGGCCGGCGGGCGCTCTTTTGGAGAGCGCCCGCCGGCCCAGAGGAAATGTCTAAATGGCCGCCGCGGTCTTTTGACCGCGGTGCGGTCATTCAGCGGCGGTAGCTTGGCGGGCGGCTCCCGCCGCCCGCCAACATTAGAATCAGGCCCACCGGTTCAATTGCCCATTGGGGTTACCTGCATTTAAAGCACTTTTACTGCTTAAACCAATTCTTTGGGAATTTGGGTTGTGATATTCAGTCTCTGATCCCACTGTTTTCAACATTCTCTTGGGCAGAAAACCTCTAACAAAACCTTTAGGATGGGGACCGTTCTGTAGACCAACAATGTTTAATTTGTCATTGTTTTTCATCATTGTGCAGGTCAAAGGGGACTTTCTATTTTTCTGGTAGAATACCAAGTGTTGCACTAAACAGGATTGCATGAACATTCTGCTTATTATGATATAGAACAATGTACTATGTGAGGATCCTGATTTGTGTGTCAAGCATTAGTGAGCTTGAACAGGTTCAGGTTATTTATTACATTTGTTGAAGCCTCAGATATACCGTTTTACATTAGGTCACAGTTTATGTTGTGATGCAAGGTTTCCGTGTTGCCCTGCATACAAAAACACATTGCTGTGGTTATTTCTACATGTCTCCACTCTAATAAAAAGCATGCACATTCTTCGACTATGTACAGTACTGTTTTCATGCCAGAAACTAATATGTCCCGGTACCTCAAGCATCACTGCAAATATTGCAAACAGGTGCATTTAGCATGCAATTTTACATTCAAATTTTTATATTCTTCCATTATGTAAAACACCACAGCAATGTCATCTACAACAGTAGATTAGCATGTAGAGCACCTTTGTTATATTAGAAACGAATTAGGCTCAGTATGGGAAGGACACTTGCAAACTAAAGCATCTGTATTGTCATGATTTAAATGTGCCATTAGTAATCATGCCAAGATTCACATTGCCCAAGTATGTATACTTCAGCATGTTTCTTAGGAAATATATCTTAAACATGAAACTTTTATCTCCCAATAAAATACTGTACATTATTTATTTATTGCAGGAGCATTTTGACATCAGAACATACTTGTGGTGAAAATGGTATGTCACTGGTCACTTACAGTAATTTATTACAAGCAAAACAATAGTGACATTATATGACAACCCATTATTAATGGTACTGTGTTTGAAGCCAATTTTGGGTTACTTTGCTACTTTTCGCTATTCACAACCCGCATGTACAGTTCCTCAAAAGGTTAAATGTACATGTCTCCACCTCCTGAAGAAGGGAGTGGAGCCTAACTTACAGGTGTAAGTTACTACTAAAACAAACAAAAAAAAGTGGTAAGTCAAGCGCAAGACATGGTCAACCCCTGATGGTGCAACAGCATCCCGTAAACAATAGTGGAGGCAGATATTTAAATGAAAACCCTGTAGGAAATAATGTTAAATGAATTAAAGCTGTTTAAAATAGTAAATAATTATAGATTATTATTATAAAGATGTTAATTTAATTATAACATATTTTAATAAGCTTTTTTACATTTACAAATTTATGTATACTATATTTTATTAAACTATAATTGAATGAACTAAAATTAATTTTATACAATATTTTTAATGACTTTTTTAACTTTAGATGCATATTGTTTCAACTTAACATTGAGACTATAATTGTAATGAAATTTAATGTACTGTAAAGAACTTAGGGGGTCATTTTGACCCTGGCGGTCCGAGACCGCCAGGGCTAAAACGACGGAAGCACCGCCAACAGGCTGGCGGTGCTTCCTGCCCTATTACGACGTCGCACCGCTGGGGCCGGTGGTTTCCCCGCCGTTTTAGCCCTGGCGGAGATAATCCGCCAGGCCAGCGCTGCAAGCAGCGCTGCCCTGGGGATTATGACACCCCTACCGCCAGCCTGTTTCTGGCAGTTTGCACCGCCAGGAAGAGGCTGGCGGTAAGGGGTGTCCTGGGGCCCCTGGGGGCCCCTGCACTGCCCATGCCACTGGAATGGGCAGTGCAGGGGCCCACTAATAGGGCCCCGGCCAGCTTTTCACTGTCTACATAGCACTTGATTTGCGCCCGCCGGCCCAGCGGGAATGTCGTAATGGGGGCCGCGGGAGTGCAGCCGCATTGGTGGCCGCATGGCGGTTCGCCAAGGTCGTAATGACCCCCTTAATTATTATTTGTGTCTAACTTTATTCTTTTCTATGGGGCGGGTGGTTGCAATACCAGTAGTTGGTCATATGTGGTGATAGACGTAGCCTGTCAGAAGGATGTAATCTTTATCCATCCATCCTTCTTCTCTCATTGATCCATGCGCTCACCTATTAAACTAACCATCCATCTGTGTACACACCCATTATATATCTGGACATTCAGCCACTCACTTATTTTTTTTCAAGTGTTTTCGAGTGTTTGAACACAATCACATTCACCCAAAACACTAATTATTCCAATGAAGAAGTGATTTCACTTTACAAGTACATCACCCTATTGCTTTTGACAGTGTTCATTTCACTAAGGCTAGTTACTCCTTCATTTCACAGCTAGGACCTAGGTTAATGCTCTACTTACACCCCACCATGCAAACAATAACACATCTATTTTCTGAACATTAAATAGACTGTTTTTTCTGTCCATTCAAAGGTCATTACATGGTTCTTCCACACTATATTTTCATGAATTGAGCACTATAACTCATTCTCCTGGGTTCCTTACTATTCAACTTGAATTTGACTACAAGGAAAAATGGTAGACTTGAGATGGCCAAGGAAAAATAATAAAGTTATAAAAGGTTGGACTAAAAGGTTATAAAAAAAATTAGTGGCATATTTAACTTTCCAATAAGTGCATGGTGCGGTAAACACACCAATGACATGAAAAGTTAAATATCACCTGTAGACTGCAGCACATTTTATGACATTCACTAGGCTGATAAGGAAAATTTGGCTTTAGCCCTACATGTTTGCTCTGACTACTGCAGCCCTTAAACCTGCATGTTAACCTGTCAAAATACCCCTTTTCGACAGAAAGAACCCTTTTTTTAAATAGTAAATAGGCCTCTCTTAAGTTGGACTTACTCCTACTTTAAATAGCTCTTAAAAGCAAGTTTCAAATTGAGCCGGGCCAGGGCTCCAATTCCACAGATTCCCAAAACACAAAAATAGGGTCCGGTTTTTAAGTGCTAAAATGAAAAAATATCTTTGTGTTTACTTATTTTGTGTTTTTTTGGGTCACAGGTACTTGGCCTAGCCACTTATGTGCCATTCCATTTTTAACATTAGACAAGTGGAAACGCAGAACAGAACTACATTTGCTTTTACCAATTAGATTACTCTGCATTTTGGGCTTCCAGATGTAAGCCACCTTGAAAAATGTCCTGTGAATCACATGATGGCATGGGTAACCAAACTGTTAAAGGTGTACAAATAACCACTAATTCTAAACTCAGTATATTTTGAATATTTCAGAAATACAGAGGTTTGCTTCATATCCCTTTTCATGAATTAGATTTTACCACATGAATTCCGGCATGGGTTGTACACATTGAGAAACCATTATAAGCTTCAATGCAGTTATTGACTCTGGTTACTGCACATTTTTTGGAGATCATACAAATGGTATACATCCCTGTGTCCAGAAAGGCATAATGGACATAACAGTACACTGATTTTCAAAATCCGCCACTGGGACTAAAAATACAGATGAAACTGTTGTCACCAATGGCTGTTTTTTCCTACTTTTTCCAATACTGGCTTGTACTGCAAACTGCACGTAGGTTGAATCCACACAAATTAGGAATAAAGAACTACCTCAAAGAATAATGCAAAAATTGGTAAATGCGTGGTCAAAATTTTCTTTTATGACACTGATTGTTCCTGAAAGCTGGGTTGAATGTGATCTTAGCACAGCACACCTTTCGTTTACGCTATGGACTGTATTTCTCATTTTCCCAAAAAACTCCAATGTAGATTTATGTTGCCTGTTTTCCCAATGCCCTTCTGTGGAATCTACCACCCTGGGTACCTTTAGATTCCGAAGGATGTTGAAATAAAAAGGATACACATTTGATGTGAATACCTTATGTGGAAAACATTATACAAATATAAGCATGATGTACCCCATATATCAAAAATAGAGCTCCGTGCTGGGAGAAGAGCAGCCTTTGCAGTTAAGGGGTTAATAGTAAAAACAATAAATCAATTTCAGTCTATAATTGCTATGCATTTTTATTGACTTTAGACAAATATATCCTTAAATGGAAACATAAATAACATCATTAATTTGATTTGAAGGGATGTATATAATAGATAACATATGGACTTTTTATTCAAGAAGGTAATGTTCTAGAGGGGCCTAATTATGATTCTTGCTATTAGGAATATTTAAATAAGTATTGTTTTATTTTTGAGGATCATTATGATTTCATGGATGATTGATTATTCCATAGGAACTATAGAATGACATCAAAAATAAGACCCCTTTTATTTTAAGGTTGTTGCATATATATATATATATATATATATATATATATATATATATGCATATATATATATATATATATATATATATATATATATTTAAAAAAAAGAAATTAGTATGATAATATATCTAATTTGTAATAGTAATCATTATTAGCAATTATCTGACAATATGTAAAATCTCAACATATTAGTATTTTATATTGTCATTTGAAAGTGTATAAGTCTGACGTCAGAAAAATAAAACTATTTGTATTCCTTTTTTTAAAAATACACATGCAATAATGCTTGACTTGGTATCTAGCAGAAATAGTTTAAGAGGTAAAATTATATTTACTTCAATATATATTTTTACTATGAATAATAAATGGTTAGATTTTTATTAACATGTGTTTATTTATAATGTTATAGCATCAATCCCATCAAATATACTTCATACAATAATTCCAGTCTTGATTTTAAGTAGCATAGAAAAGCTGTAATTTTTAATAATGAAGACTCACATTTTTTTATACAAAATACTTCATATATTTCTTACATTTTGAAAACATTGTTAATGTCATATAATGATTAAAACCACATCCTATGATAAGCCTGGTTATATATTCAAATAACCAACATACGCTTCTTTGAAGAAAGTGAACCACAACAAGAATACATACAAGAAAGATGGCACATTGATTTCAGTTGGAACATTGTTATTGTATAAACTCAGCTAGCAATTTCATCTTCATTATTCATTCACCATGTTCAATGTGCCTACATTTGATATTTATTAAAAACAGATACATTTTTATGAAACTGTTTTACTAAGGAAAGAACTATGTAATGAAACCCCGGACACACTTGAATTTTAGTAACATCTCGTACTATTTCCATGGGATGGAGTTTGTAGTGAACATTTTTTCACTATCAGTCTCCCAAAATATGAATTGAATTTAGTAGTAAATAAAATAAGTGTAAAATTGTAACAACTATATTGATAAAGTCACATAAAACACAACAGTCACAGAATGTAACATAACATCTTTGCAACCTTACACCAGCAGGGCCAGAGTAAGACTCGCTATGAAAGCCATGTCACTTTGAAAACAATCTTATTTGTTATTTTTTATCAGACAAGCACATATTGGCCCTTATTACAAGTTTGGCGTTTTTTGGGCAAGACCGCCGTGCAAAATGGGGCCTCCATACCGGCAGTTGTGGTGGTATAGCGACCATTATATTACGAAAACACAAACCGCCCAAATACAGACACAAAAGCAACCCCACCAGGCCAACCCACAGCAAAAGGGTGACTGACCAACTGCCGGCCCCACCACATTGACACCATTCCGACCATCATATTATGAAGCAACCTCCATCACAGAGGAACATGCACGACGGACACCATCGGTGGTTCGCACCACGGCGGAACAAAAAGGCACAGTGGAAAGTTGCCAACACCGTATTGGCTAGTTAAACAATCCCACACCTGATAAGCATCCACACACCATCCACACCTGATCACACCACCATATAACATCCCGCCCAACAAGCCCTTATGAGAAATACGAGCAGCCACAGGCACACTCGAGACGAAGCACACCCCGAACACACACCAAACAAATATCACAGAGCACACATTGCACAAATCAGCACCACAGCTCACCAGAGCACACCACCAAACACCCGCACATCACCACACACCCCGCACTGCGTCCGACATGCACACCACATACCCACCCCACAACATGTCACACCAGAAGCACCCATGGTTCACTGACAATTAGTTGCGGATCATGGTGGACGAGATCATCAGAGTAGAGACACAGCTCATGGGAGACCCAGTCCAGCAAACATCCATAGCCAAAAAGACAGTGATGGCAGAGGATCATCGACAGGGTCAACTCAGTCGGCACACACCCATGCACAAGGGAGGGCATCAGGAAGAGGTGGAACGACCTCAGGGGGAAGGTCTGTTCCGTGGCATCCAGGCAGAGGGTAGCCAGTAACAAGACCGGGTGTAGGCCCCCACCTACTCTCCTACATTTGACATCCTGGGAGGAGAAAGTCATGGACATCATGTACCACGCGGGCCTGACTGGCATCAGCAGAGGGCTTGACTCTGCAGCAATAACCCCGAAGCACCCACCACCCATGTCCAGCATGCCTCCCTGCCACTCTCCAACCCACTCCAACCCACACCACTGACCCTGCCCAAACATCCCACACCCGTCCTCTGCATCCCACTCTTACCATCCCTACTCACACACCCCTAATGCAGTGTGGTGCAGCAGCTTTCATTGCTCTCACTGGGAAGCAGGTCAAGCCACTACATGCATCACAACAGGGACACAACAACTACAGTCACACAACTAACATCTACCGTATCCATCCACAGGTACCCCTGCAACTGACACCCTGCAGAGTATGCCAGGCTCAGACAGTCTTCCCCAGGATGAAGGCTTCACTGGATGTCTGGATGAGGACAACTTGCCTCGGCCATCTGGGGCCACTGGACAGTCCACCAATGGCACACCCACCCTGAACACACTGGACGCCCCTACCCATGTGGCAACAACACCACAGCCAGACCCTGAAGCCCAAACCTGTGCCCCAGGGACCCATCAATCAGAGGTGTGCTGTATAGTGCAGAGCCAGAGTGAAGGGGACCCACCCCAGACAAAGGAGGTCCTGCTGCTACTGAAAGTGGGCACACTGTGTAAGGGGTATAGGCACATGGGGCCAGGGGCAGTGGGAGGGGAACCATGGCCCAAGTGTCAGGACAGCCACACCAACTGACTACCCAGGAGGGCCGTCAACCAAGTCCTGGGTGTATACCAGCACACTGAGAACACAGTGGCCCAGATCCTCACTACCGTGCAGGAGACCCAGCTGCTGCAGAGGCAATAGATTTAAGAGGCCATGCAACAGTGGCAGTCCCACAATACCACCATGACCTCCATAGCAGGGGTGCTCAAGGACCTGACCACTGTCATGTGTGAATCTACCACCCACCAGCAGGCCCCTACCACTGGCCACATCCCATCACAGCCCTCCATGTCAGCGGCAGCCAGTGGCATGGAGGCCCGCCACGGGACTCATAGGATACCAGCACCCCTACTCCTGTAGCTGAGGAACCCCCATGCAAGCAAGGATGTCCAAGTAGACATCCAGCGGGACAATATGGTAAGACTACAACCACCGCCAGGAAGTGACCCTCTCCTGAACATGCTCCCTTGTGTGTGACTGTGACACCCTGTCGACTGTCCACTCTCATATCTCCATCTACCCATGGCAGCAGAATGGACCTGGACTACCTACAGCTGGCCTCGCCACTCTAATGACTTCCGCCGCCCTGACCTCACTCATCACCCTTACAATTGTACATCACAAATAAACGACAATTGAGCACAGTTCATGTGTAAGTATTTGCTTGCCATACACACGCATGCAACTGCCAATACGTGTACAAGTGGCAACCCATCGCCCAGCACATTCATGGAAAGGTGGCAGAGGGGGGAGTAAAATGCCAGGAGGGCAATCGTGGAGCGTGGGGTGGCTGGAGATGTGTGTCAATGGAAGCAACAGCCCAGGGAGGGAGCACAGAACACCACAACATTGTCCTGAAAGGAGAGCAAGACAGGGACAACAATCACTATAGGAGTCACAGATGCCATCTCCACACAAATGCACTGTAGGAACAGGTATCCACGGCAGATATGCCAGTCAGGTCCACAACCATATGGCCAGTGCCAACACACATAAACAACACATACCAACCCAATGGCCCCACGCTCACAGCACCCAGCACCAGACTTAACCCCATAACCACTGGCAAAAACAACAATGTAGCCCTGCCAGCCAATGTCAGATCCCAGGATAGATGCTGCACAGATGCAACAACCCTGTGTGGCACACACAAAGCACTAGAACTGGCAACTCGGTGAACAATGTACATTCACATTGATGGCACAAGTGCACCGGCACAACACCTGCTTGACTACTAGCCTGACCTGTACACTGTGACTACCTCAGTCATGGGCACATGTGACACACCCCCAACCCACCCAGAGTCAGAGCTGCAACTAACACCGTCAGTGGTCACAGACAATAGATGGCATCACTGACAAGGCAGACAGTTGTAGAGGACATATACCACACAGTTTACACATACCTACATTTCAGCCAAAGTAATGTAGAATCAGCTCCACCCCGGAGTCAGCTGCATCCTTATCATCCTCCTCTTCATCACTCCCCATATACCCTTCATCAGCCACTGGCACAGCTACCCCCTCCTTTGCATCCAGCAATGGGATGTGATGCCTCAGGGCCATATTGTGCAGCAGGCAGCAGGCCATAATGATCTGGCACACCTTCTGCGGGTTGTAGAACTGGGCACCCCTAGAGACATGCCAACAGCAGAACCTGGCCTTCAGCAGGCTGAAGCATATCTCAATGACCCATCTGGTACCACCATGGGCCTCATTGTAATGGTCCTCTACAGCCAAAGTTGGACGCCTCATGGGTGTCAGGAGCCAGGGCAGGTTGGAATAGCCAGAGTCACCTGTGTGCATAGAGGGAAGAGGCATCTCAAGACCGGGAGGGCAATAGGGCAGGGACAAAATGGTGTTGTGAGCTGAGGGGCACAAATATGCAGTGGTACATACTGATGAGGCAGGCCTAGTCCCTCTGGAGTGGTGCCATCATGTGAGGGATGTTGCTGTTTCGCAGGATGTAGGAATCATACACAGAGCCTGGGTACCTCACTGTCACCTGGGAGATGTTCTCATATGGGAGACACACGACCTGAACATTCAAGGAATGATAGTTTTTGTGGTTTCTGTACACCTGTTCATTCCTCCTGGGTGGCACCATGCCCATCAATGGCCCCAATGATGTATGAGACGTGTGCCACAGCGTAGAATGCTGCCTTGACAGTGGCAATTCTGCATGTTGGGGGAACTGGAAGTAGCTGGCCATATCTTTTTTCAGGGCACAGTACATCGCTCAGGATGTTGCTGAACATGGGCTGCGACATCCCACTTGCGAGGCCCACTGTGACCTGGAAGGAGCCTGAGGCACTGTGGTGGAGCACTGAGAACACCTGCACTGTGGGAGGGATGGCATTGGGATAGCGAATGGCAGACAACAGATCCGGCTCCAACTGGGCCACTAGTTCTATTATGGTCACACGGTTCAGGCGATAGGTCTGGATGATTTAACGCTCATCCAGGATGGTAAGGTCTACTAGGGGCCTGTACACCGGTGCACAGGACCTGGGAACAGGAGAGAGTTGGTTTAATGTCATGCACCATGGCTTGTGTCAACGGTGTTGATGTGGCTGCAGGCCAGCATATGTCACCCATGACGCACTTACTTTCACACACATAACACATTGTATATGTAAAATGGTAGCCCCCTGTCTGAATGCATGGGACAGGTGGAAGTGAGATCATCCCGCTGTCATGGTGACCGCTGCACAACTCACCATTGAATAACACTGTTGCCTATGGGAGGCAGTAGCCAATGGTGTTCACCAGCGGCGGTGGCGGTGATGTCCGCGGCGCCCGTGACCATCATTTCATGTGCACATTCTTACTTGACTCCTGAACCTCGTGCACTGAAGTCCTCCACTTGCGTGTGCTGCTGTGTTCTGACTCTGGTAGCCAAGATGCCACATCCTGCAGGATCATGTCACGTAGGCTCTCATTATCTTAATGAGACTACTGGATTTTGAGCAGCAAGGTCGTCCACAATGTGGGGGACTGAGTCTGACCCACGGTGGATGATGCTTGTCACTCCAAATCCGGGTTTTGCTCCGGCTAACTAGCAGTGCCTCATCTCCCCCCCAATGGCAGAGACAATTGGGCAGTTGAGTGCATGACATATCAGTACTTCTCAGGGAAGTCATGGTCACTCAGGTCACAACCGGTTCTCTCATACACAGTGCAATCTCATCTATAAATGACACTAAAGGCAGTAAATGTTTTAAAGAATGGCTGCATTTTGGATAGCAAAGCGTGAGCTGCAATAACCAGAACTACATAACACAGTAATATTAAAATAGTAATGATGAGAGTGAAGCACAAGAATAAGGCTATCATAGTGCTGCTAGATTATTCTCTCTCTAAGTTATATTTTGAGCACAGCATATTAAGCTCTAAACCTGCCTTTCAGGATCCCCCGGGAGGACATCAACCCTCATACCTGAGCAAAAGCCTGTTATCTGCATCAGCATCTGCAACGGGGCATTCAGCATACAGTTGTGATTCCCTGGCTGGACTCTCCCTCTTGACGTGTACTAGGACTAGAAAGTGTTTTTATAACTAACATGCAGATGTTCTAAGCATGTCGTTTACCCCAAGGATATAAGAACATCCCAGGGCTATTTTCAGCCCGTGTTACTTAATATTACATGATATTGATCCCGAGGCGTTATCCTACGTGGATGACATATATCTCACGAACGACAATATCAACATTCATTTATTGTCAGAGTCACCAGATCCTCGGGGTATGTGCACGTTCCCAACACTTCCACCACAAGACAGCTCCAATACTCTGATTAGATTTGTCACAGAGTCCAGGTGGGGAAAAAGGTATTAGGAAGGGAACAGCTGGGAAGGAGACCTGTAGGAAGCAAAAGTTAAAACACACAACATCAAAATTACATCTCATGAAATCAGTACTAGGCTAAGACTCTAAGCATTCTGAAAACATGAACAATCTAAGCATAGAGTTAAAATGACTAGGCTTCAAGATGACTGGATACCTGTGAGGGAATCAAGAAAGGTTAAAATTAAAACTTTCAAATTCAAGTACTTTCCTTTGCATGAGAATCAGGAAACAATCTGAATAATTTCTAAACCATCATATGAATCTTTTTTGTGAGAAAACATATTAGGAACACACAACATTACATCTAGAACTCTGGTCTTTTTTGTTCTCTCAAATTGTCAGAACATGAATTGCGCCCATTACATATTTTCACTTAGGTAGTAAACACCTTATAAGGATTGTGCACCATGAATAACACAACTTAGATTCGAGGAATAAATCATGCGACTTGTCAACTCGAAAAACTACCAAGTAAATGCCTTAGAATGGTGGCGCGTAATGAATAACATGAATTAGGCACGAGGAAAGAATTGCGCGTCTTGCAGATTCGAATGCCACCATGTAACTGCCAAGGAATGGTAGCGCACAATGAATAACATGAATTTAGCACGAGGAAAGAATTGCGCGTCTTGCCGATTCAAATACCACCATGTAACTGCCAAGGAATGGTAGTGTACAATGAATATCAAGGGTTAAATCACAAGAACATGAATCGCGTGTCTTGCCGATTCGAGTGCCACCATGTAACTGTCAAGGAATGGTAACGCACAATGAATAACATGAATTAAGCACAAGGAAAGATTTGTGCATCTTGCCGATTCGAATGCCACCATGTAACTGTCCAGGATTGGTAGCGCACAATGAATATCAAGGGTTAAATCACAAGAACATGAATTGCGCGTCTTGCCGATTTGAATGCCACCATGTGACTGTCAAGGAATGGTAGCACACAATGAATAACATGAATTAAGCACAAGGAAAGAATTGCGTGTCTTGCCGATTCGAATGCCACCATGTAACTGCCAAAGAATGGTAGTGCACAATGAATATCAAGGGTTAAATCACAAGAACATGAATCGCGCGTCTTGCCAATTCGAATGCCACCATGTAACTGTCAAGGAATGGTAGCGCACAATGAATATCAAGGGTTAAATCACAAGAACATGAATCGCGCATTTTTCCGATTCGAATGCCACCATGTAGCTGTCAAGGAATGGTAGCGCACAATGAATATCAAGGGTTAAATCACAAGAACATGAATCGCGCGCCTTGCCGATTCAAATGTCAGCATGCAAATGCCACCAAACGTCCAAGAGCACATTCACATGCGCAAGAGTAAAATTGTTTATCATGCAAGAATTAGGCCCAAGAACTCGAGCGTCCTCGATAACGGGGTTGGGGGCCCAGCCCAACCTCCGTCTTACCGCCCTGATTAAGGATCACCAATGTAAATGAAGGGCAGAGGCCTGGAAGATAAAAGTAGGCCACTGGAACAGGAGCTCAGGAAGTTGCTGCTGCTCTGCACCAGGACCTCTGAATAGTGAGCACGTGGAGCTGGGCTGGCTCCCTTATATAGAGTCTTGGCCCAGCCCACAACCACACCCAGGCATGCTACAGGGAAAGCTTCTAGAAGGCCCTGGAAGGGGACCACACCCTTACACAGTCTGGAATCCTGCAGCAGTACATAGCATGTGAACAGTATTTATATGCATGCTGAACATAAGTCTTTAAGATTAAACTCTGCAATGCAAAAGGTTAAACAAAGTCATATCATCACAATGCATAAATTATGTTAGCTTGAAACTGTTGGGTTTTTGCATTCTTGTCGCCCGTAGAGTGCGCACTGCCCTGATGTTGACATCTATGCTCTTTCTTAGCCCATTTAATTATTTAATTCTTCTAAGATGGCTGCCTTGCTATTAGTTAGGCCACTTGTTATGATTTGCATTATCAGTGCCACCGCGTTAAGGCGTCAAGATCAAGTGACAAAGACAAACAAACAGTAGGTGTTCACACTTAGGGACTTTCCCTCTCTATGCTTTTGAGGGAATTGTTTATATTAATTGCCGCCCCAAGCATGCCTGTTATCTATTGTTTGGGAACACACCTACGTCAGGCGTCCAGGTAGATCTGTATAAATACATCACACTTTAGACAGATAATCAGAGGGATTCCGACCAGAGGGCATCGCCACCATCGCTGATATCGATGCTGCATGTCATCTTGACGCTGACCCAGTCTTCATGTCCCTGCGGAGTCCGAGATAGAGACCTCATTCCAAGGTAACAAGGGTTGGGGACTCCTACACCCAGCTCTCCTTTAGGTAGGGGGTTAGGCCTATCATGTTAGGGTATTAGGACATATTATACACTTCATGTCTTTTCATGTTCTTGCAAGATGGTGGGGGTGTTTGTAATAATGACTCTTGTCTTTACAATTCTGTTTCTTGCACTGTTGATTATCCTAATCATTGCAGCCCACGCAACATATCGCAGATTACAGTTGTGTTAAATAAAAACTATTGAAACTTTACTGCATCTTCATTATTGCCTGAGACATGATATATCTCTGAGCAAGAATGTCATACTTTTGAGTCCATGTGTAAAGGCTGCCACAAATCACCTTTTGCTGTTTGGATTTTTGGTGTGGTGCTTATAGTGAGCCGGAAGGGTTGGGATGACAGTTGTGACTTGTTGTAGGATAGGCATAGTAGCCTACAAACATAAGCACTATCATCCTCAAACCAGCAGTCTTGCCTAGAGCAAGAGCCTAAACTATGACAGGTGGGGGACCTACGGCTACATTGGGTGTGGGTGTGTAAGTGTGATGTGTGCTGTCCACTGCTGTCCCAGGGATACCACTCTACATGACTGTGTCCTTCTGTTTGTGTTACCCATGCAGGTCAGTGCCCGTCAAAAGAAGGAGATTTGAAGTGCCATCGCCAAGCAAGTGTGGACCCAGGGGGTCCATGCCCAGCGGTGCACCCACTGCAGAAAGCAGTGGGAGGACCTGAGACTCTGGGCCTGGAAGACTGTGGAAGACCAGCTGGGGACGTCCTCCCAATGAGGGAGAGGTGCCTGTCAGACCCTGACCTCTTTAATGTCCCACATATTGGCGGTGGCCTTCCCTGATATGGATGGGCACTTGAGGGCAGCACTGCAACCACATGGGGGTAAGTACTCACTCTTACTTGCAACATGTGTTGGCATGGTGGCTCTAGTTAGGCACCATTGGGTTGCTGTGGCTAAAATGCGAGGTACAATGATGTCCACTATGGGTTGTGTCCATCTGGGCAGGATTGGCATCACAGGTGTAGACAATGCCATGCAGTCAGTGGTAGCGGGCCAGACTCCTCCAGTGTTGAAACTGTGTGGCCACGTACTAGCTAGATGTGCTTACTAGCTCATGGCAACAGGACGATTAGACTTGGAGTGTTAGGGCATTGTGCTTGGTCCTGGCCAACCACTGTGCAAGGGTGGATCCATGACCTCATTCAGCTGGAAGGCGATACATGTGTACTAGGGTGGGTGCACCAAGTGGTGACAGTGATACTTGACAATAGCCAAGTAGGCTGCCAACTAGCCATGCAGAATCCTGGTGGGTGTGCAGTCCTCTGTATGCCTGTCTCAACAGCCATGGGTAATAGGCAGGTACTGGAAGGTACTGGACACGTGTGGCTGGTATGACACTCCTTATGTACATGTTTCCATCAGTCAGACCATTAGCGGTTGACATATGCATTGATGCGGTTTCCCGCATGGTGTTCCCTAGTTATAGGATGTTCAGAGGTGGGCATATTGTATCATGGCATGGCATAAAATGCTGATGTTTTACCCTGATGTTCTCCTCTGAAGGATGCTCCCTGGCAGTGGTGGACCCATCTGGGACCATCCCAGCACCATCCTTGCCCACCACCCCCCTTACTAGCACCGCCCTCCCTGTAGCGCCCCATCCAGTTGCCCGTACCTGCTCACCTAAGAGGGTAGGCATCTCCTTCGCCTCAGGCACCTCTGCCCCTGCCCCATTTAGTCCTGCTGCCCTCAATAAGGAGGCTATTGACCTCCTGAGGACCATCTCTGTGGGGCAGACAACTATTCTGAAAGCCATCCAGACACTGGCAACCCAGATGCAACAGTGAAATGCGTTCCTGGAAGGCATTCAGGGTGCCTTGTTTGGCCTACAGAGATTGTTTCAGGCTCTGGCCTCCTCTTTGACGGAAGCCAGTGTTCCTTTTCTACTGTACCCCCTCCAGCTACCTCTTTCCATGCCGACATCCCACGCCCCTCACCCATCCATGGCACACCTACTGATACTCATGAATCTACATCAACAGACACAGTAAGGAAGGACTGACATAAGCATCACAGGCACCACCACCACCATGTACACACTCAACAGAAAACATCAACACCCTGCACTGACTCCCCACAAACTCCCCCTCACAGTTGACACATCACTCACACCTGCAGTCAGCACCACATCAGTCACTGATCCTGCCACATGTGCCCTCACTGCCACCATCACCACATCCTCTAACCCCCATTCATGCACCCTATATACCACTGGTGCACACACCACAACTGTCAACACCACCACATGCAGCACATCCACCCTACCTGCAGACACCACCCCAAAATACACTCACACGTCCCCCCGCCTTGTACCTGCATCTCTTCCTCACCGCCTCCCAGTACCTCTAAATGCCCGCATTCACTCACCCAACAGTCCCCAGCACACACATATTATCCAGCCATGCACCTGCACCCAAGTCACCTACACGTACACGCCTCACAGCCATACACACTCCTTCCACTCCCAAATGTCCTTTCCTTGACCTCCCATGTGTACCCGAAAAATCTTTCCTTCCTGACTTCGCCCTCTTCCCCACCAATGACCAGTCCCAGTTCCCCCAGATGCCCTGCTACACTTCCAATGCCCCTGCCTTCCACCTCCCCGTCTGCCACTGCCCGCTGCCCATGCATCTCTACCACCTGCCACTTCCGCCCTTGTCACGTACACTGCTCCTGCTGCCAAACCCAAACCCAAGCCCACTCCCTCCACTTCCAAGGCCAAGCCCACTCCCTCCACTTCCAAGGCCAAGCCCTCCCTCCCTGGCTAAACTCCCCTCCTCTAAGGGGAAGCCCAAAGACCCCCATCCAAGTCCACCCCTATGGACCCCCTCCAATGCCATATGAAAGGACCCCCCCTCCAAGCCCAAACCCCCCAACCACCACCCCTCCTCACCGCTGAGGTGCCTGCATGCCCCATCGATGCCCCTGCCCTGTGGAGGCCTGCACGTTGCAGTCAGAAGTCAAGTTGGGGTGTCACCTTGTGCCCAGTGTATTTGTGGCACTGTGAGAATTTTGGACTGGCCCTTGGGCCTGTGTATTTATAGTTTTATTCAAAATATTAAAATGTATAATGTATAAGCACCACAACACAGTTGGTGTCAGTGGTACCTACCTTGTCCTGGCTTTCCTTCCACATGTATGTGTGGCAGTTGTGGGTATTAGCGTGTATGCATGTGTGTATGTGAGTGTGTGTGTAGGTACGGGTGTTTGTTTGCATGTGTATGTGTGGGCATGGCTTCCCCTGTCGTGTGTGTGTTTTGTGTGTTTGCATACTAAAATTGTTCCCTCCCGGGTGTGCTAGGCTGATGTACTTACTGTTGGTATCGTGGTTGCCATCGCTGGTATGGGAGTTACAGGACCAGGTGGAGTATTGGGAGGAGTTGAATTTCGGGTGCCATGGTGCCTACGGATGTGCCTGTGTTCCTGAAAGTAGGAGTTCCCTTTAATATTGTTCGTTTCTGCCAGGCTTTTGGTGGCAGTGTTTCTGCCCCAGAAATCCTGGCGGTGTTCAACCTTGTAATATGGTCATGCCTGACCGCCAGGCTGAAGATAGCTGCTGCCTGGCATTCCAGCCCTTCCACTGTGGCGGAACAAACGGTGACTTGACTGTGTTCCCCAGGTGCCTTCTCATAACTTGCGATGTGGCGGTCTCCACCGCCGGACCTGCAGCGGTATTTGAATGACACATGTTTGTATTCAATTAAAAAATACATATGTACATAAAACAGTTGTCATTGTAGGGCATGGGAACTGAGACAAGGTAATCCAGAATATGTTGAGTATTGCACAAATCAGGCAACGTATGTTAGATGATCTGTAGATTTAATATTAACCTTTAATCTTTTAGGTCAAGTAGGATCACAAATAAAGTTATAGCCCATCAAAATAAATAAAAAACATTTCACTTAATATTTAACCACTGTCCACTGAACTTTCAATGTGGACAATGCCTTGGGTGTGGAGTATTGCTAACACCTTTCCCTCCCAGGTACAGAGGATGAGAGGCCTTGAAGACCCACCATCTGTTCCCATGGGATATTGATGAGACCTGCTATAGAATTAACAGAATGTAGGTAGCATCCTATGAGTGCCTTACATTGGAGACACAGAATTCACTCAATTTACTATTCTGGCCCACATTTGGCAACACTAATTCTTGATTGTACTCTTTTCTTGAGTTCCAATAAACTGTAAATCTACCCTCACATTTCATCCACCATTACGGTTAACTCATTCTCAGAATAGAGAAGGGCTGTCCTGCCTGCCGCCGAAGTGGCTTCTTTTGTGGAGTATCATATGCCTGTGGAGGAAGAAATAAATGGTTCTGTTTGCTTCTAAGGCCTGCTTTGTGAGGGGGCAGGAGGTATGTTTACTTGATAGATGTACCTCAGGTGTGTTTTGATGAATCATCCACTTAATGCTAATAGACATCCACCAAATGTTTTGGAGTTTGCTATTACCATCCTCTGTCACAATGTCTTGTCAGTCACACCACTGCAGTGGACAACTCAAACTATGGCAGACAGTGTTCCACCACATCAGAATTGATGAGCATATGTCTGCCAATGGAGGGGGGCTGAACTTCTGATGGATGAAGGAAAGACTACAGATGGACCTAACACTGCACTGGTGGTCAGCGAGCATGACGGACTAAACCCTAAATATGATCAAGGGTCATCCATCTACCTGATTTACTAAAACAATCCGCCTTGGCGGCCCAACAGTGACATATGAGCCTATCTTTCAATGATCTCTAGGCCTTGTGTGGGTTATAATATTGTACAGTTAAGGTAGAGTTTGTTTGTAGGGTCCAAGGTTGTGCTTGTAGCAGGGGTCGGGGGTTAGATTTGGCTTTTTATTATATAGTAAGTAGCTTTTGAATTGACTGTCTCCTCGCGGAGAACTTTAAGCATTTAGTGGCTGCAGCAGAGCGATTACTGTCATATATTATGTTTCAATTTTCACAGTACCAATTGTTTCAATGTATTATCCATAACAAAACAGCTGTGTGGGAAAACTGACTTTTGAATGCATTTAATTCATTGGCTAGTTTTATATGACCTGCTGTAGGAGGTTGGCCTGGTTTGTAGTGGGTACCAAAGGTCCAGTTATCCCTTATTAGTGAAATACAGTTAGTGTCTAAAAGCTAGGCTCTCTAGGGGTAGAGTCAATAAGCAACCAAGGCCTAACTAGGAGATATAAAAAGCTCATGCAATACCACTTTAGTCACACAGTACTCACACACATGAAAGAAAATACTCCTTGTACAAAAATTAAGGTATTTTATTTTGGTGACACAAATGCCAAAAATACCTTAGAGGCTATACTTCCTTAGGGGGTAAGTAATATACACAGTATATACACTGGAATGCAGTAATAGCTGTAAAAACAGTGAGAAAACAGTGCAAATAGTGAAAATCACAATAGTTAGAAATGGGCCTGGGGGAACAAAAGCCATATACTAAAATAGTGGAATGCGAAAGTCAGTTTCCCACCTAGTAAGTGTAGTGCGTAGAAGGGTGCTGGGAGTGTAAGAAAGCACCAATGGTAAGTATTAGAACCCAGCCCAGAGCCCAGGAAAGTAGGGTTAAATCACAGAAACTTTCCTAGATCACACAGGAACATGTGATAGAAGATTTTGCAAGAACCAGAAGAGACTGCAAGGCACCAACAATGGATTCCTGGACCTGAAGACCTGTGGAAGAAGGGGACCAAGTCCAAGGAGCACTGAAGAGTCCAGGGAGAATAGGAGCCCCAGCTAACCCGGATGAAGATGCAAAAGAAAAACCACTGGTGAAGAAGAACAGTCAGTACTGCACCCAAAATGATGGATGCAGGTTCCTGGTTGGTGCAGATGATGTCCCACGCCGGATGGATGATTGCAGTCTGGTTTGCGTCACTGGATTTTCACACTTAGCGGAAAATGGCTTAACACGAGACCAGCAGGGACCTGGTGGCCTCTACCCAGGAGGGGGGAACAGAGGGGGCTCTGAGCAACTCAGAGAGCCCTCAGAAGACCAGCAGCATGCACAGGAGTCCCACAGCACAGGGTCAAAGAATGTGCAAAAGGAGGCCCATGAAGCACTACACAAAGGGATCCCAAACCACCAGAGAACCACTCAGGAAGCTGTGCGTCACAGGATAGAGTGCTGGGGGCTGGTGCTGCTTGGTGCATGAAGAACCTTGTGGAAGGATGACAACAAGTCTTGGCAACTGCAAAACATGTGGTGCATGGGGTTACTGTCTTCCGTGGGGATGCCAGCTCTTACCTCCACCAAAGTTGGACAGTAGGTTGTCAGGACTGTCAGGACCACTTCAGTCTATCACCTGGGATGCTCTATCCACGCACTTCTTCAGGAGCGGGAATCCAAGCCACCGGTCGTCGCTGCAGAGGGGTGCCTGCTGAAGCAGGGAAGTGACTCCTTCACTTCAAGGGAGATTTCTTTGTTCTTCTGGTGCAGGCTGAAGACCGGCTGTCCTTTGAGGATGCACAACCTGGAAATAGTTGCAGTTGCTGGCTGGAGCTGAAGATACAATGTTGCAGAAGTTGTCTTTGTTGCAGTTTGTAGAGTTCCTGAAGGGTCCAGATGGAGCGTTTTCAATAGACGATGAAGTAAAGGATGCAGAGGATTCCTGCTGGAGGCTTGCAATCTAAATCTGAGGAAACACCCAGGGAAGACACCCTAAATAGCCCTTAAATGCAGATTGATCAGCTACACAGATAAGCACCTACCAGGGGAGGGCTCTGACGTCACCTGCTGGCACTGGCCACTCAGATGCTCCCAGAGTGCCCCACCACCTTGAAATCCAAGATGGCAAAACCCAGGGACACTCTGGAGGAGCTCTGGGGACTACCCCGGGGTGGTGATGCACAGGGGAGTGGTCACTCCCCTTTCCTTAGTCCAGTTTCGTGCCAGAGCAGGGACTGGGGGTCTCTGAACTGGTGTAGACTGGATTATGCAAGGAGGGCACCAACTGTGCCCTTCAAAGCATTTCCAGAGGCTCTAGGATGCTACCCCTCCCATGCCTGTAACACCTATTAAGAAAGGGATAGAGTGTAACACCCCCCTCTCAAAGGAAATGCTTTTTCTGCCTTTCTGGAGCAAGCTGCTTGAGCAACAGGAGGGCAGAAACCTGTCTGTGAGGTGGCAGCAGCTGGGGCTGCCTGGAAAACCCGTGAAGGGTGGTATGGCAGTACTGGGGCTCCACTGTGAAGCCCCCGGAGTGCATGGAATCATACAACCAATGCTATAATCACACACAAGTGCTGTGCTCACTGCACCTCTTGGCCTCAGGTAGCTACAAGGGGGTGATTGTTGTTGCAGGTGGTGTGTCTCAAAGTGCCCTGTCACGATTCTTTAGACGGTTCTTAGATACCATACTCGCACACATGTCCAGATACATTTACCTTCCCAGGAATGTGGACGAAATACACAACACCAAATTGGACTTCTACAGAATTGCAAACTTTCCCCTTGTAGTAGGGTGTGTGGACGGGACACACGTACCCATATATCCTTCTGCAAATCTGGAATATACGTTCCACAATAGGAAATGTACTCACTCGCTCAACATCCCAGTGGTATGTGATGCCCATAATGTCATAACTGATATAGTGGCAAAATATCCAGGAAGCGCACGATTCGTACATATTCAAGCACAGTGGGATACACCAATGCCTAGAACGTGGGCAGTTTTATGATGGATATTTATTAGGTACTGTGTACTACACACCAATGTCATAAATACGTGTCACTGCATAACCATGTGAAGCCATGCTCATGTGTGCTGTTTTGTTATATAGGTGACAGTGCATATGCTCTGAGGCCATGGATACTCACCCCATACCTAACACCTGC
This sequence comes from Pleurodeles waltl, assembly GCF_031143425.1. Lineage (NCBI taxonomy): Eukaryota > Metazoa > Chordata > Amphibia > Caudata > Salamandridae > Pleurodeles > Pleurodeles waltl. Next base: position 1,562,381,688 of record NC_090444.1, on the reverse strand, counting down.
CAATCAGAATGAGAGGCACTACAACATTGGAAAACAGTGCACCAGAACTGTCATTGAAAGGACCTTTGGCATGTTGAAGTCACGTTTTAGATGCCTGCACAGAAGTGGAGGTGCACTCCAGTATGCCCCAGAGACTGCATGCAAGATTGTGGCTACATGTTACATCCTACACAACATAGCAACCAGACGTTGGCTACATCTCACCCTAGATGACACAGATTCTGAGGATGAGGAGCAGGAGCCACCTCAACGACAGCATAGGGATGGTAGCATCGCCATGGAGGGTAGACGAGACGGGATCACATAGCAACTCATTACTTTGGCAGGTAAGTGCCAACTGTAACAACACTCACAAATGTAAGACACACATAGCCAGGTTGTGCAAAATAAAACTATCCTTTAATGTCAGGAGTGCATAATGTAAATGGTGGTGAATAACAAGAAGTAAACAAGTCTCATGTAACAAAACCTAAAACATTCCACTTATGTGACTTAGACTAAACCTAGTGAGAAAACATCACACCCCCCTATGGCTACGACCACCATGGCCTGTGCCTGGTTGGTCCACAGATGTCTGGCGGGCACTGCTACTACACAGCATGCGGGCATCTGAGGCAGAAACGCTGCTTACACGTGATAAGTCCTCCCTGTCCTGAGAGGTGCCACCAGTACCTCTTGCTGCCTGGGAGGTATGAATAAGGTCCACAGCAGCAGTAATATGCCCTAGTCCCCTTGCCACATCTCCAGCAAAATGCCCTAGTTCAACCTGGAACGTGACAGTTCACTTGACAGGCATGTAGTTCTGGTGACTAGGCGGCCATTGGACTGACTAAGCCGGTCCAACAGTGCAGCTATGTTGCGCTCTTTGCACCTTACATGGGCCCAATCTGCCACCATTTCCCTACATAGGTCAGTGATGGCAGTGGTGAGGTTGACCATGTTGGTGTTCATGGTGGATAACTGAGTTTCAACATTCCCAACTTCCTGTGTGAGGGTCTGTTGCATTTGTTTTAGATTCCGGTTCATCAACTGCATGTGTTTGTTTTGCAGGTGGTGACTATGGAGTAGGGATGCCTCCAGTCCAAGGAATTGTTGTGTACTGGCATTCTCCTCACCTGCATCATGTGTCAGACAACGCCTTCAACACCCAGACCTTGCTGTTCTCAGTGGCCAACTCTCACCCATCTGTGGCCCGGGAGTCAGGTTTACGGCCTCATTGTCCACATCTGTGTCCTCCTGTGTTGTTTCATGTGCATGGGAAACAATTGGTGTTGTGCTACACTTCTCTGCTGAAATGCTGACTGCCTCGTCTGCTGCCATGGCGGCATCATCATCTCCCTCCACACTGGGGTCATCAGTGGATACCTGAGGGAGACCTGTGGGACACAGGGGATACATTGTCAGTGCCTCTCAGATGTGTGGCTTATCAAAATAAATATTCCTCAAATATTGGACTACTGTATTACATTATTCATAATGTACTGAACTTGAGGTGGACATTTAGGCCTGGCACTATTTGGATGATGTATGCTTTTGTGAACTGTGGTTGTGTGCATGGTGCCTTGAATGGTGTAAATAAGTGAGATTTGCTACTTACGTTTGGAGGTTCCAGGTGCTGAACTGTCCAGATCCTCATTTCCAGCAACAGCCTCTGGCTCCAATGTGGTCTCCACCATGCTCTCTATTGCTGTGGGTGGTGGTACTGTAGATGATCCCCCACCTGTTCCATGCACCTCCTTTATCCGCTCTGCAACCCTTTCCTTGGTTCTTGATCTGAGGTCAGACCATGTTTTGCGCACCTCCTCGATGGAGCGGTGACTGGCTCCAAAGGCATTGATCTTAATTTGGATGTTGAGCCAGATTATCTTTTTTTGTGAGTCAGGGACACTCATTGCTGCCTTCCCAACCAGGACCTCATGCTGTAGGCAGCACTCCTCAGTGAGGACCTCCAACTCTTTGTCAGAAAATCTAAGCTTTCTCTTCCTCCCTTCAGTGTTTGCCTCCTTAGTTTGGCTTGCCATGGCTGCAGTTGCTCCTCTCAGCTGGGAGTGCCTCTGCTGTCTGTCCTAGCTAGACTCCTCCCACTTCCATGGGAGGTACTTCCTGGTTCAGAGGTCATCATCCAGCACCAGGAAGTGTAATTTCTCTTTTCTTTAGCACCCATTCGCTAATTGAGACTCAGTTGCAATTTCCGATTCCGGGTCGCAAATTCCGATTTGGTTACACCCCCCATGTCCAATTTAGGAAATCACAATTTGCAATTTCACAAGTTGTAATGCGACTCGGCACCGAATCGCAAAATTGATATGCTATTTTTTCATACATTCTGATTTGCGAGTCAGAAATTGCGATTCGCATGGAATCGCAATTTCCGACTCGCAAATTTTTAGCTTTGTACATGTGGCCCTTGGTGCAGTGTAAATGGCTGTGAAAGGGTGCATGCACCATTTCACACAAGATGCAATGGCAGTCCTGTAGAAGCCTTTGCATGGGCTCCCTATGGTTGGCCAAAGAAATGCTGCTGCCCATAGGGATCCCCTGGAACCCCAATGCCCTGGGTACCTAGGTACCATATACTAGGGACTTAGAAGGGGACAACAGTGTGCCAATTACGACTGGAATACTGTGTTAGCAGTATCCACCAACCACATTTAAAGGGGAGAGAGCATAAGCACTGGGTTCCTGGTTAGCAGGATACCCTTGACACAGTCAAACACACTGACAAACAGGCCAAACATGGGGGTAACCATGCCAGAAAGAGGCTACTTTACCACACCTGCTACATGAGGTATATTGATCCACTTGCGAGGCTATAATTTATCGCATGTACTGTATTACAAGTCATAGTTATTGACTACACACTGTGTAATACCTCTGAAGTAGTGTGTAAAATATGCGTTCTAGTAAAAGAAAACAAAACTGCATAGAGATTTATATGTATTGCAGAGAGGCTCTATACACTAGGTATAGTCGCTTGCACTATTTCAAATCAAGATATTGTTTGGAAAGACTGATTAAATTCACAATGTGGAGGTGTTGGGATAGTTCATTTTCCGAAGAAATTGCATTTTCCTAATAATAAACATGTGAAGAAAACAATTTTCAAATGTCTCGCTGATTGTCTGATTCGCCACATAAAACCCAAATGTCATCCCTGTAGATGTTTGCTTTGGCTCATGAAGAACAGATATGTATGCAAAAATATGCAAATATTACAACATGATATTAATTGACTTCACACCATCTGTTTGGTCACGGATTCATGTGTAACGTGCACATGGACGAGTTAAATAAAACTCCCTGTGGAAATATTTCTAACACACGAGAAAACATTGAAAACCAGCACGCCATGCATAATAGAGCTTTGATATGAACGTGGAATAATACTGTACAAAAAATATAGGATTCTATTTTTGCAGCAAAATGTAGACTGGGCTCGGTCATCTCAAGCCTAGAACATGAAGACGCCTCACCCACAGGCCTTCGACAGAATGACTGGCATCGCTCAAGCAGTACATTTAGCTGCAGGACTCATCTCTGCAATCAAGAGATGCGATCATATTATACCAGCAATGTCTAGCCAGAAATGATTTCCTATTGAACCCCGAACACAAATGAGACTGCCTATATAAGTTATAAGGCTTTACACTTTTGCACCAAAAATACCCCATAAACAGAAAACGCATGGTTTTAGGGAATAGAGCCTCGGCGGCTGAATTTAAATGAGGCATCTCAAACCACTTACGGACTAAATACAAATGCGGCTTTTTTGGAGGAAGACGATGTATCAGTTGTATTTCACCAGATGAAAGAGAGCCGTCCTTTATAAATTAAATGAGAAAATATAGGAGGGATTACTCTTAGCCACATTTGTGCTTCATTTCATCTTCCTAAGGATGAACAACTAAATCATCCCTGCTGGTATTGTAATTTGTTACGGGATTATGCAAGGTGCACTACCCACTATTTAGTTTACATGCTAGAGCTGATCAAAGCACCAACGTTTCTCTGCAGCTATAATAGGGATTTCCTATGCGGTATAGTTGTGACAGACCAAAAGGTCGGTATCTAAATCAAAGCGATGTCAGCCGTTTGCCAATTACTATTTCCCAAAATCTGCAATACAGGGATACACGTTGCATATTTTGAGTTGGGGATTTTTTCCATGTTTATCGAGGCTGCAGACTTTATATATTGATCAATAATCACACTGCTAATTTATCCTGGTGCCTCTGCATCGATGCTTACCTGTCCAAGGAACTTTGATTATTTTTTTCAAATATGCATAATACTCATCTTCAAATACATTAAAAGATATCAATTATAAACCTTCATAGTAACATCGCCTCTGCCTATGAATTGCAACTGCTGCAGTTTTAACCACCCCTTCTCTCTTCATTAAGCAACTTTCTGTAGCATACCTCAGTTGTCCTCTGTATTCTACAAAAAGTAATTGAAGAATGTATTTTCTTTCAAAACAGAATTTGCATGAATAGATGTACTTTTTTTTAGAGCATACCTATCGAATTATGAATATATATGTGCCACTCGTTTAATCATTTAATTCGTTATGAGAGTGGATGCTTTTAACTTGAGTAAAACAGGGCGCATCTCAAGCGGACGTTACCTTCATTGTTAGGGAGGCAGCAGTGAATTAATCAAATGAAAAGCGTCAGATCCAATAATTGCTTGCTAGCACTATTGGGGTCATCACAGATGTCAAGACTATAGATCAAGCAGTTTATCAATGCCACAACAATGCTAACTAGAGTTTGCTTTTAAGAAAGTTGGTGCCGTTGGGGTCACTTCATGTTCTTATTATTTTTATCCATTATGCCATAATGTATTCATCTAAGAATGTATGTGGAAAGCAATTTCATTATCTACATCCAACACACGTAGGTTCTTCCCAAATATGGATTGATTAGCTTATTTTAGGGTGAATTTAGATGGCAGTACAGCAAGTATTAGGTGGACTTGGCAAATAATATTTATTTACTGCAGCAATTTCACCTGAAACTATTTTATGTTGTTATGCTATCTGTATTTTAAAAGTGCACTGGGACCACCCGTGATAGTATCTTGGCACTGAGAAGGTGTGTGTACCTAACCATGGCTTGAGTAGATTGGTTAATTGAAAAGCCAGGTCTTCAGCTTCTTGCAGAATTCTAGAAGAGACGAGGAGGCTGTGAGATGGTGTGAGAGGTGGTATCACACTTTAGGAGTGATGGAAGACAACACGTGTCCTCCTCATATGGTTCTGTGTATGAGTGGGATTTGTGCGAGTAGGACCAATGTAGAGGGGTTATGTCTGTGTGGCTGGTGGAGGAAGATGTAGCTGTTCAGGTAGGTGGGGTGTAAGGTATGTAGTGCATCGAATGTGTGTGAGGTATTTAAAATGAGCATGTTTATGTCTCGGGAGCCAGTGGAACTCCCTGAGGTGTCATGTAAGTTCTGTGTGTGAGGTTGAGGATGAGTCTGGCTTCAGAGTACTGGATGGTTTGTAATCTTTTAACATGCTGCTTGGTAAGCCAGGCATAGAGGGTGTTCCAGTAGGCCAAGTTGCTGATGACCAGGGCATTAGTAACATTTTTTCTGTTGTTGCTTGGAAGCCATTTGAAGATCTTCCTCAGCATCTTCAGGGTATAGAAAAAGGAAGCCATGATGGCGTTGAATGTGCAGCCATGTTCAGTATGCTCTTTAATATGATTCTGAGACTCCTGGCATGGGTGTTGAGTGTGGGTCTGAGTTCAGCCAGCCTTCACTTGGAGTCTCATGGTGAGGTTTTCCTACTGAAGATCACTACTTCTGTCTTGTTGTTTATGAGCTTAAGACAGTTGGCTTTCATCCAGTTCGCAACTTTGGTCATGCAGGCTGTGAACTTGCTTCCTGTGCTAGGTGTCTTGTCCAAAAAGGAGGGAATGATTTGTTGGTCACCAGTGTAGGAAAGGATATTGATGTCCTGTGGATGGTTGGCATTGGCCAGAGGGATCATGAATGTATTGCAAGAGGGTGGGGCTGAGGAATGAACTTTGAGGCACTCTGCAAATGAGATTACAGGCTTACAAGGAGTAAGGTGCCAGGCTGACAGCTTTTGTTCTATTTGTAAAGAAAAATTGGATCCCTTGGGGAACAGGTGTTGGAAATGGCCCATTCTGCAGGGTCATCCCCAAACCTTTGCCTTCCTCCTCCCCTCTTTGCAGAATTAAGGGCCTTGGCACTTTACCACTGCTAACAAGTTCTAAAGTGCATGTGCTCAGTCCTCTAAAACATGGTAACAGTGTATCCACAGATGGCATACTTCATTTTCTTATAAATCCCTTTCTCATTGCCACTGCATGGCTCAACAGCGATGCATTGTCTTAATTGGAAACGGTTGTAGGAGGCTGGCCTGGCTTATAGTGGGTACCTGAGGGTACTTACACCTTGTGCCAGGTCCAGTTATCCCTTATTAGTAGATTAGTAGTGTTCTAGCAGTTTAGGCTGATAGAGGTAGCTATAGCAGAGCAGCTTAGGCTGAACTAGGAGACATGCAAAGCTCCTACTATACCACTTATATCATATAGGTACTATATCATGATAAACACAATATTCAGGGTTACTAACAATAAAGGTACTTTATTTTAGTGATAATGTGACAAAAATATCTCAGAGGATATACTCCCTGTCCAGGGGGGGCAGGAGTCAACTGACTCCAGATAAAGGTGGAACATGACTGCCTCAGGATGGAAAAAGCTGAAGATTCGGCAACAACGAAAGGTGTTAGGAACGTATCCTTCATGCAGAACATGTCCAACGGAGTGCTGGAGGATGCAGAGTTGTTTCTTTGGAGAAAGACCGCAAACAAGCATTGCTAGCTGCAAAGATCGCGGTTGAAGAAAAAGGGTGCTGCCCAGGCCCAGGAAGGATCAGGATGTCGCCATTTGGGAAAGGAGACAGAGGGGGCCCTCAGCAACGTAGAGAGACCATGCACAAGAAGGTAGCACCCACAGAAGCTCTTGAACAAGGGTTCAAGAATTCTGAACACAGCAGTCATCTCAACACTGAAAAAGAGGAGAGGGTCCCACGAAGACGGAGGTCAACTCAGTGAGTTAAGCAATTCAGGGCGGAGTGCTGGGGACCTGGGCTAGGCTGTGCATGAAGGGTTCCTTGCAAAGGTGCACAGAAGCCCAAGCAGCTGCAGTTCACGCAGTGCACAGGATTATTGTCTGGAGAGGGGAGGCAAGGACTTACCGCCTCCAAATTTGGACAGTTGAACCACTGGACAGTCTGGGTCACTTGAGTCCACCACCTGTGTTCCAGGGGCCACGCTCGTCAGGATGAGAGGAGTCCCAGAGTACCAGTAATGCTGAAATTTGGTGCCAGCTGGAGCAGGGGGAAGATTCCGTCGACCCACAGGAGATTTCTTCGTGGCTTCCAGTGCAGGATGAAGGCAGGCAGCCCCCAAAGCATGCACCACCAGGAAACAGCCAAGAAAGCCAGCAGGATTAGGTGCTACAATGCCGCTGGTAGTCTTCTTGCTACTTTGTTGCAGTTTTGCAGGCGTCCTGGAGCAGTCAGCGGTCGATCCTTGGCAAAAGTCGAAGAGGGAGAAGCAGAGGAACTCTGGTAAATTCTTGCAAGTCATTATCTGAGGAAAAGCCCACAGGAAAGACCCTAAATAGCCCTCAGAGGAGGATTGGCCACCTAGTGAGGTAAGCACCTATCAGGAGGGGTCTCTGACGTCACCTGCTGGCACTGGCCACTCAGAGGCCTCCATTGTGCCCTCACACCTCTGGATTCAAGATGGCAGCGGTCTGGGACACACTGGAGGAGCTCTGGGCACCACCCCTGGGGTGGTGATGGACAGGGGAGTGGTCACTCCCCTTTCCTTTGTCCAGTTTGGTGCCAGAGCAGGGACTGGGGGTTCCCTGAACTGGTTTAGACTGGCTTATGCAAGGAGGGCACCATCTGTGCCCTTCAAAGCATTTCCAGAGGCTGGGGGAGGCTACTCCTCCCCAGCCCTTAACACCTATTTCCAAAGGGAGAGGGTGTAACACCCTCTCTCAGAGGAAATTCTTTGTTCTGCCGTCCTGGGACTGGGCTGCCCATATCTCAGGAGGGCAGAATCCTGTCTGTGGATTGGCAGCAGCGGTACCTTCAGAGAAAACCCCAGAGAGCTGGTTTGGCAGTACCCGGGGTCCATAGTGGAGCCCCGGAGATGCATGGGATTGGCACCCCAATACCAGATTTGGTACGGGGACAATTCCATGATCTTAGACATGTTACATGGACATATTTGAAGATACCATTTTGAAGCTACATATAGGTATTGACCTATATGTAGTGCACGTGTGTAATGGTGTCCCAGGACTCACAAAGTCCAGGGAAATTGCCCTGAACTATGTGGGGGCACCTTTGCTAGTGCAAGGGTGCTCTCACACTTAGTAACTTTGCACCTAATCTTCACTAAGGGAGGGTTAGACATATAGGTGACTTATAAGTTACTTAAGTGCAGTGTAAAATGGCTGTGAAATAACGTGTGCGTTATTTCACTCAGGCTGCAGTGGCAGTCCTGTGTAAGTTTTGTCTGAGCTCCCTATGGGTGGCAAAAGAAATGCTGCAGCCCATAGGGATCTCCTGGAACCCCAATGCCCTGGGTACCTAGGTACCATATACTAGGGAATCATAAGGGTGTTCCAGTGTGCCAATTAGAATTGGTGAAAATGGTCACTAGCCTATAGTGACAATTTTAAAGGCAGAGAGAGCATAAGCACTGAGGTTCTGGTTAGCAGAGCCTCAGTGACACAGTTAGTCACTACACAGGTACACACATTCAGGCCACAAACTATGAGCACTTGGGTCCTGGCTAGCAGGATCCCAGTGAGACAGGCAAAAACAAACTTACATATATGTAAAAATGGGGGTAACATGCCAGGCAAGATGGTACTTTCCTACAATGGTTCGATGCAGCATCCCTGCTCAGAGATCATCAACTGCACAGCTCAATGGTGACACATCCCTAGACTGTGTGGATCAGAACCGATGCATCACGACGCATCACCAATTCATCATCTCCTCTGCTCATCACATTTAGTTTTTGACACAGCCTTCCATTAAAAGGTACTGTTTCAGCAGGACAAGGTTTGTCCCTGTAGCCAGCCCATGCTCCATTGCAGTTGTTCTGAACTTTGGATTTACGGCGGTCTAGCGTGACCAGATAGCACTGGTTGGAACTTTAAGCTTTAAAGCAATACAATTGCTCATGATCTTTAAAAAAATCATATCTCAGCTTCTAGTTATTGGATTTTTGTCTTTTTTCATTAAATTAAGATCTATTTTTCCATATTGGTGTGAATGATTTTTGTGTGGTAGTTCCACTGTTTTTACCATTTAAGTGTTGCATAAATACTTTACACATTGCCGCCTAAGTTAAGCCTGCCTGCTCTGTGGCAAGCTGCCAGAGGGTGAGCGCAGGCTAATTTAATGTGTGTATCTGACCTTCCCTTGCTAGAATTGTGGTCCCTACATGGACAGGGTGTACACCTCTGCCAAATAGAGACTCAATGTTGGAAATGCCCCTTTCTACAGGGTCATCCCCAAACCTTTTGCCTTCAACTTACCATTTTTGCTGAATTTATTTTTGTTGCCTTTAATACTCTGGGTACATTACCACTGCTAACCAGTGCTAAAGTGCATGTGCTCACTCCCCTAAAACATGGCAACATTGGTGTATCCACAATCGGCATACTGAATTTACTTATAAGTCTCTATATGTTCCCAGGGCCTGTAAATTTGGAGTGTTGAGGGTCAGTGGATGATTTGTTGAGCAGGGGCAAGACGGTGGGATGTTTCCAGGTGTCCAAGAATGTGGCTGAGTTGGTGGAGGCATTGAAGATGGGTTATAGTGCTTCATTGATTGGTAGGAGTCCTTTAGTGAAGGTATAGTAGGGCCAGGCTCAAATGGGGCCTCTGGGAGAATGTTCTTAATGGTATGGTCACAATGTTTTTTGTGGTAGTGACAGCAGGCCACAATGTCAGGGTTCATTCTTCAGCCATGGGGGGAAGTTCAGTTGCAACTGTGAAGGGGTCCAGTTGAGGTTTGAAGTTACTTTGTATGGAGGTGATCTTGCTGCAGAAGACTTCCAAGAGCATGTTGCCAAGGTCATGTGAGGGGGGTCATGATGCTGGAGGAGGAAGGAGCTGCGGAGAAATCTTTGATGATGGCAAAAACTTACCTGCTGCTATTTGTGCTGGTGTTGATGCTGTCAGCAAAAGCCGTGCACTTGGTGTTCTGTATTTGCTTGTGCTAGCATCTTAGAGCGATTTGAAGATGTCTTTATCCATGGTGTCTTAACTTGTTTCCAATTTGAGATCCAGTTGCATGCAGTGGTGATCCTTCAGGCCGAGTTCTTCTTTGTACTGGCTGGTCTGTAGTCAGGCTCTTGCACATGAGGGGAGCTAGATTATCAGTGCACATGAGGGGAGCTAGATTATCAGTGCATGCAGTGATCCACCTGCTGAGATTTTTCATAGCCTTTGCCAAGTTGCTGGTGTGCATGGTGAGGGCAGAACCCCAGTCCTCTTCTGTGATGTCTTTTCAAATATGGCCAGTGGTGCTAGCTCTGTGGTGGTGAGTGATGAATATGCTAAAACAGTTGAAAGCATGGTCTGCCCAGGCCATAGTTTCTAGATAGTGAAGTCTGCTGTTGCTGATGGAGGAAAAACTTGGTCCAATATGTGTCTGGTTGTGTGGGTGTGTTCGTTAATATGCTGGGTGAGGTTTAGCTTTCTAAAGTATTCTAGAAGAACCATGGAGTTTCGGTTGGTGCAGTCTCCTCAGTAAAAGGCTGCGATTTTGCTTGGAAACTGGGTGCTGGGAACTGGTGGTCTGTATATGAGGGTTTCACCCAGGGAGAAGCTAGGTGTGATGCCTATCTTGAACATGAGATGTTCCATGTAGCTGGTGGGGATGCCCAAGTGGCTGGAGCAGCTGATGATGTCTATGAATATGATGGCAACTCTGCCTTTGGGTTTGTGCTGACTGTACTGACTGGTGATCTTGTAGCTGGTGGCAATGGCTGTAGTAATGCCCAGAGCGGAGGTTGCATTTAGCTGTGTTTCCATGAGTAAGGGCAGGTCAAGAGCACCGTTGTGCCGTAGATCCCATATCTCTGTGGCATGTTTCGTAAACAAGAGGGTGTTGAGGAGAATGTATTCAAGTGTGTTATGTTGTGTGGGTGGTGTTTGGCCTTTGTGTGCATGAGCAGGGGGGCTGGTTTGAGTGATTGTGAGCGAGAGAGGTAATGGGGGCGGGTGGTGCAAAAGTTGTTGGTGTAGGGCGTGGGAGAGTACATGAAAACTTGCAGGGGTACTTGGGAATGCTCCATTTATGTTGTGTGGTGCGGTGCAGTACCAGTGCAGCGAGCGGCAAACAGGATTGAGTGCAGAGATAGCAGTGGGTAGGAAAAGGACCAGGGATCCTGCGCTGCTGCCGCCATTAGGCGAGTTCTGGAAGGGGTGAGAATCCCATAATTTGAGAGAGCATTTTTTGTGTAGCAGAATGCATTTTTTGCTGATTTTAAAACAGATACATAAGCCTGGGACTGCTTTTGATGTACAGCAACATTAACTAAATACACATATTTTATATCTGCCATCTCATACCTACCTCACTACTGCAGTTTCCCAGCACTGTAAACAACCGGTATTAGTTATGTTTCGTCTAATAGCCTGTGGAAATTAGTTATCTTTAATCTACAAACCTGCGAAAATTGAATGCCTGAGGTGGCTTTACCGCATTTGACATCACCAACTGAAATTTACATCAGATGTTAGCAACGAGCCATCGCCACAGTTGACCTCTCTTGTTAAGTATTTGGTGACTGTTTAACCAAACACAAATAATGGTATTTAGGAAAATACCATTAATTATACATAGTCCAGCAACAATTAAATGCCACTTATGATTATATCAAGCCATGTACATTTTGACTATTTTTTTTGTGCAATAATTTGAAATTTCAAGAAAATTACACAAAATTATATGCCCCTAACCAGAATGTGAATACGTCATTTAGCACTATTTGCTAGTGCAAAATGCATCCTCGCACCAATTTTTGATGCGAGGACACATTTCGAGGTCAAAAAATAGGATGAAAAACACAATTGTCACATGCAACTGACAAAACACATCTGCTATAATTTTGCCACAAACTGCTGCGTAATTACACAATGGGGGTTAAAGGTATCATTTGGGGAATTTCACGTAACTAGTGTAGCGAAAAAATCTAGATATTATGTAAATTAATGGCAAAGTCAAGAAGGTCCAGGTTTAGTGAGCTAAAGCAAGCTACAAAAGCACATCAAAGCCACAAAGAAACAAAAGGCTGTTTGTATTGAAGACGTCCTTGAAATCTATACAGACCTGGTTCTGTTTCTATGTAAAATAAAGGTCAAATGATAAAGAAGTAATCATTGTAGTCTGTCTTTTATATGACAAAAAAAGAAAGGGAGAACTATAATGAAGACCTCAATAGCACCATACCTTGTTTTGGAATAGAAACAGAATGCGGACCATATTGATGGTATGGGAGTGTTCAATGTAGACACAATTCTATTTCTAAAAAAAGCCATTAGGATGGATGTGCAGGCATATGGAATGACTGGGAGAGAATATCATACAAACTGGAAGAAGTGGTTAACAATCGCACCTCTACAGATTCACATATAAGTGGGTACAATATAATTCATTAGAACGCTGAAGGTTATTTTGAAGTGGTGCTTTGTGGGTATTGGCACACTCTACTATGAGGGGTGCAAATTTGCACTACATCACAAGATCAAGGGCCTCATTTACGAGGCCCATGCCGCAGGGAGGTGCTGCCCTGCGCTACCGGGAAAGGGCCAAAATGTGCCCTATCTACAAGATCCAGCGCATATCTGTCAACTCCACCTGTGCTGGCACACAAGTTCCTGCCATGCGCCAATGCAGGCAACGTTGCACCATGGTGCAAGGGTGTCTGCACTGTAGGGATGATTGTTTTTGAGCAGGAAGGGACATCTTCCTGCACAAAAACAATCACAAGAGGTGTTTCCCTCTTTCTATGTGTGCTGCAGAATGCAGCACACATAGGAAGAGTAAAAGCAAGGAGACATAAAGATATTTCTCCCCATTGTGTCACTCTTACATCACCACTGTGGTGGCGTAGGCATCTGACTCATTCCCAGACTTATAAATCTGGAAATGTATCGGATTTCTTAGGGTTCCATGTCCCTTTCACACAGTGTTATGCGTGAAAGGGGTCCATATTTAAAGGTCCATGAAAAGCCATGCAAGGTGGCTTTGTGTGGCCATGGAAATATGGGCTGGCACACTGCACGACCAGAACATACAAAATTACACTCCAGTGGTGCAGTGTGCCGCTAGGGCCTCGTAAATGAGACCCCCTCTATGTAAGTCAAACAACAAAAATATACCTGATATCTCTTTGTTGTTTGACTGGGGGAGAAGTTGGGGAAATGAGAAACACACAGAAGAGAGATGAAGGGTAGTAAGAAGGATTGCTATAAGGTGGTGGAGGGAGAAACAAAGATCAAAACACATGGGAGGGGCGGGAGAGAGCCAGAAGTAGTAGAATAAGTGGCTTGTCACTGTTAAAGAAGTTCCTCATGTAGTTTAGTGTATTTGCTGGACTAGCTCCAAATATTTTGGCGCTAGTCGGGCAAAGCATACTGAGGCCTATTGGATATAGCACTAGTGTCCCTGGGCAGGCACTAAAACATGAGGGTAGAATGGCACAATGAAATCGTGTAGATTTCGTTGTGCAATTATTTTTGACTTCCCTGCAAGGGTATGCCTCCCTTGCATACATTATACCTGGTGCAGGTCTCAGAATTTAGTTGGCATCTGTACACCATTTTAACCCCAAGGCAGAACTTGCCCACCACTTAAAACATAGTTCAAAAGAAAAACCTTTATTGCCCCTTTGGATGTTAATTATTTAATGCAAACACCACCAGCATATGTGAAATAATATTATGTATTGATATTAAAATACCCCTGAGATGAGTTCAGTATGTTGGTCCCTGTCTTCAACAGTGTGTGGTCTCAGCTGAGATTCCTGCCCACATTTGGGAAGAAAATTGCAGGTGAAAAAGTTATCTGTCTCACACGGGTCAAGGGATTTCCCATGATCAGGTATGGTGCAGTTGGTGTACTCCAGAGCAGCATCATTCAGAGTATCTCCCTATGTTGGGAGATCCCGTAATGGTTACTGTCTCCCTTTGGGCTGGAAAAGGTCAGATTAAGGCCCTCAATACAACCCTGGCAGTCGGTGTTAAAGTGACGATAATACCACCCAAAGGCCGGCGGTAAAAAAAATGGGAAACCACAAACATAGACAGCCACTTTAACATGGGGATAGCAACAAACACCGCGGCGGTCACCGCCAACAGACAGGCGGAAGACAATGTACCGCCCACACTATTACAAGGCACCAATCCGGCAGCTTTTCCGGGGCGGTACCAATGCCATCAAAGGCATGGCGGAAACTGAACAACGAAGGGGAACCACTCACCTCTCGACATTCCACCAAAAACCAGGACGCCATCGAATTGCAGATCCTACCCATGTTGGTGTATCTACTAATACACCACGAAGTAGAAAGAAGACAGCGACGACGGTGAGTACTGCACCTAGCACACAGGGGAGGGGAGGAGGGAAAAGAGAGTGACACACACATGCAACATCCCCACCCCCCACCCTCACCCACAACAACATACACACACACATATCCAAGAACATCACATATACACCCCATCACCCCCTGGAAGAACGCAAGGGCAAAACGAAATGAGTTTAACTAATGTTATATTGGAACAATCAGATAGATCAAGAGAAAAGCAAATAATCAGAATACCCAAATATTTACATCAAGTACACAAGTCCGTGCACTGTCCCTTGTAAATGTTCGTGGACCAGTGGTCCCAAAAAGCATGGGCGAAGCCCACACAACCCACACAACACCTCCCTCAAAACAGAGATAACATTGCAGGGGCATCAGGTCGGAAAAAAAAACAGGCACCTCAGGGGAAAGGAGAGGGGGGCACCTCAGCCGGATGATGGTATGACGCCACTGCTCCTCGAGGGGGATCCATGCCCACTGCTTGGTCCTGGGGAGTGCAAAGCCACAGTCTCTTTAGTGGGTGGTTTGCCCACTGCTTGCTCCTGGGGAGTGCAAAGCCACAGTCTCTCAAGTGGGTGGTTTGCCCACTGCTTGCTCCTGGGGACTGCAAAGCCACAGTCTCTCAAGTGGGTGGTTTGCCCACATGCTCTGGAGGGGGCTTTGTGCCTAGCCTGCTTCATCTTGCCAAGGATTGGGTAAGTGGATGCATTTCTCCAATGGTTCTGGAGGGGGCTTTGTGCCCAGTCTGCTTCATCTTGCCAAGGATTGGGTTAGTGGATGCATTTCTCCACTGGTTCTGGAGGGGGCTTTGTGCCCAGTCTACTTTATCCTCCCAAAGATTGGGTGAGTGGATCAATTTCTCCATTGGTTCTGGAGGGGGCTTTGTGCCCAGTGATGCTGCACCTGGGGTGTGCAGTAGACATCCTCTCACCTGGGTGTCTTAGCCACGCGATGTACCTGGAACAGGTAGCATGAGCCACACTCCATCCTGCGGCGACTTAGTCTGGTAATTGCTGGTTCGTGTCAGTGCTGGAGGTGGTGCCTCAAGTGGCGTGTCCAGGGTCCAGGACGTCACCCGCAGACTCGGATGGCTGCCCACAAGAGATGGTGCTGATGTCCGGCAGAGTGGTCTCGGCTGTGCACGTGGCGGTGCTGATGGTGGTGCAGGCTGAGGTGGCTGCGGCGGACATGCTGCCAGTGCTGGCCGCGATGCAAGTGTCTGTTGTGGTGGAAGGTTACACCATACCGTCGCAGGCAGCCTCGGATGGCTGATCCTTGTGGAGGATGCTGCATCCTGATGTTGTGGCAGCGGTGGTGCAGGTGGAGGTGCAGGTGGCAGTGCAGGTGGCAGTCGGAGCGGCGGTGGTAATTGTAATTCCAACCAGTGGTTCGGGTTGTAGTCATTTCTAAAATCTCTATGGGAATTAAAATGGGGAATGAACTTTTTGAACCCCCCTTTATCTTGACTGCCGCCTGATGGATCACCCCCAAACTTTCCATGTAGAACAAAAGCCTACATAATAGTTATCTATTTGACTGTCTGTCTATCTATCTGTCTATCTTTATTTGTTTATACATATATATATATACACACACACACACACACACACACACACACACACATATAATATATATATATATACAAGATGTCCTTGTCCAATTACAAAGAAACGTCAAGACGACTTTGGAAAGATGAAAAATATATTAAAGATGGCACAAGTTAGTTGGGAGGAACTAACTAGTGCCATCTTCAATATATTTTTCAACTTTCCAAACGTGTCTTGACGTTTCTTTGTAATTGGACAAGGAAATCTTGGATATATATATTTATGGGATTCCTGATCCCATGGTCAGACCGCCATGTTTGAGCCTCGTTATTTCGTGATATGTAACTGGCAAATATCTATATATATATTAAGAGCTAGTTGCCAAAGGGAAAGCATTTTCTTTGTTTTGCTAATAACTTTGGTGCTGTTTGATGAATCTTTATGAACTTTTGAAAACTAGTGTGGCAGTCATCTCAGCTGCTGTCTGGAAAATGCCAGGGCGACTCGTCATACTGGGGCTGAGAAAAAAGGGGGAGTGGTCCCAAAACACATTTTGACAATGCATTTTCTCATTGGGATTTTAGAGAAGACTACAGCCCCAACCGCTGAACGGCCTTACACTAAGGCCCATATTTATACTTTTTGACGCAAAACTGTGCCGGCGCAGTTTTGCGTCAAAAATATTACCGCCGGCTAACGCCATTTTGGTGTGTCGTGCGGGCGTCATATTTATACTTTGACACATGGCGGCGCAAATAACAGATGGGAGTCATTATTTTTGACGCACACGCAGCGTCAAGTCGTAAAGGAAAACGACGTTAACGAGGCGGAAATTACTGTGGGTCGATTTACGACACCGCAAACCGGATATGCGCAGTTTTTTGACGCAATAGCATAAAAAAAACGCGAACACTGCCAGTTCACCAGAGGAGAGCCAAAAAGGATCCCAGATGCCACTACAGACCCCAGGAAGATGACAGCAGACCAGGAACCAGCCAGGAGGATCCACACAAGAACCAGGACAATTTTAAGAAGAAAAGAAAGTGTTGCTTCAGTGCAGAGGAGCAGGAAATCCTGGTTAAAGAGGTGACGGAACACCAGCACCAACTGTTTGTCACCTCAAAGTTGCCAATCAGTAGGAGAGAGGCTATATGGCAACAAATTGTCAACAAGATTAACAGTGTGGCTGAAGTACGCAGAACAGTCATCAAGTGCAAGAAACGCTGGCATGACTGCAAGCGCAGGACCAAGGAAAAGATGTCCAGGAACAGGAAGGCAGCACTGCAGACTGGAGGGGGGAGTCCAGCACACCAGGATGCCCTCGATCACATGGAGGAGATGGTTGCAGCCGTCATCCCTGAGGAGATCGTCACAGGGATTCAAGGACAGGACAGCGCAGACTACCACGAGACAACTCACATGCAGGGTAAGTCGCATGGGGAATTGAAATGCAATAATGTCAACTGCAACCGGGAGGGGGGGGGAAATACCTACTACACATTGCATGTAAGTCATCATATACATGGAGTGGCATGGGTAAAGGGGCACGGCATGGGGGCATGGCCTGCACAAACATAAGCTGGGGCACACCATTACACAACACCAACAACAGTCCCATGGGGACATGCTGTCATGCCAACGATGGAGCAAAGGGAAAGCCACGACAAGAGGCAAGGCCACTACGTCAAACTGAAATCCTGGCACTCGTCAGCCAACATACCTCCTACATTAACTAGGGCCCTATTAGCAATCCTCTAGCCATACTGACAACTGCAATGTAACTGCAACAACAGTTGCCACTACCACCTCTGATCTATGTGCAGCTCAAGTAGCCAATGGCAGTAACCTCCCCATGGAACATACATACCTAAATTAGAGGGTGAGGATGACATCTGCAACAATCTCCTGAAACAAGACAAAGGCCCCAGTACACTCAAATGTCAATGCCCATAGTTGTCACAAACATCAGCCAATGTAAACAACAATAGGAGCGACACAGCACTATCGACACACCCATGCTGCATATGTCAGGGTCCATCCTGTGCCTGGGTAACAAGGCAACATCACAAATGTCATACTGCTCAGACAACAGCATTGAGGAGGGGACACATGTAACTTGTCACTGAAATACACCTGCACAGTCCGAGGACGAAATAGGACACTGATACTACTATCAGGGCAATCCAATGTAACACACATTACCCAACATCAGCAGGACACATTAACAATGTCAACATCCATATCACATCATAATATTGCCATGCATAGGATATGCAACATGACAATTACAATTAAGTCGATGTGAACGATCAGGGATTGGGGCAGGTCCTGATAGTTAAGTGTGCTGCCAGGGCCATCAGAACACCCACAGCCAGTGAAAGGTCTCACCATGAGAATGGATATACACGGAGGGTCGAGTAGGACAAAAAGGTGGCAATTCTCTATTTGGTATAAAGCAACACCTAAAGGCAATGAGGCTGACAAGTCTGATAACTCAATAACATACATGTAACACACAGGTGGGCCATAGGCCTGAAACAATGCCCATCTGAAGGACTGCAGATATTAATACAAAACAAGATCACAAAGTGAATTCATCAAAAGGCAGACACGTCACGTCAAAATTGTCACAACACAGACACACTAATTGTACCCTGTTTCATTGCAGAGGAAGATGGATCTCCTGCCGATATGCCTGTCCCAGATTTCCCTGATGATATGGATGACAAGCCAATAAACATTCACCAGGAGACCATCCAAAAGGTCCTTGAAACCCTCCAGACCCCACCTTCAGTCACAAGGAGGAGCACAGAACAAGCAGCCATCGCAGAGGAACCACCCACCACCCCAATTGTAAGACCTGCCAGCTCCAATACAGCTGAGGACTCAGACGACACTGGCACCAGCTTTGAGAGAACTGTAGTTGGAGTACAGCGGGAGCTGGCCATGGAGGTGCGGGTGGGGATGCAAAATATGGCAGCCAGCTTTGAGGGGGTGCGTTCGTGCATGATGTCATCTGCAGATCAGGCAGCAGCTATGCAAGCCCTAACATCTATCTTGCAGGAACTGCAGAAAACCCAGAAGGAAATCAGCACAGCTGTAATACAGTTGACCCAACACCTACAACAGCAATCCTGTCAACGCGTGCACGAATGGAACCTTGAACCCCTCAGGGCCGACCTGGCTGCCTACCATCGTGATGTGTCTGCTATTCTCAAGAACCAGCAGATCCTCCTTGCTGCAGTACTGCCCTTAAGACCTTCACAGGGAGCAGCGACCGGGATGTCTGACTCCACGTCTTCTAACACTGAGGTGTGTGTTGCCCCTTCACAACCAACAACAAGGACAAGGCAGGCAACACACACATCAGAAGAAGAAGACATGGAACAGATCACATTCACAAGGAAAAGTACCCAGAAGCACTAGTCCCTGCCACATGGCCGACATTTACCAAGGTCCTGCGCTTTGTAACTTGCCAGTCTTGCAACAACTGTACTCAAGCACTGTTCTGCAAACCACTGTATATCTTGTCACCCAGCCCAGTGATTGTCTCTCTCCTACTCATTGGCAAATTATGTCCCTCTGCACTGTCTGAAACAGCAACCCCAGCATGACAAAAGCATTTTGGTAAACCCTTGTGTTGGATCCCAATTTAAAATGTCACTATAATGGACTCACAGTCATGGACAATGTACATATAGCACTACAGCACTTTTCAATAAATAGCACTTACACCACAAATCTGTCCCTGGGTAATGTGACATATCAACTGCGCAGTAGATAATTGGAATGTCCCTACTGTCAAATAACGTAGCTTCTCTATACAACTGTCCAGATATTATGTAGTTAGAGAAATCTGCACAGTGACCATGATTGCATCATACTCTGCCCATCCTGAGGGAATAATCTGATGAAATGAGAAACCATAGACCACCATGCTTTGTTGGACAGAAGAATGCTTCCTCAGGGGATAACAAAGTCATCAAATAGTGCCTGCTAAATGTTGTCAACTTGCAAAAATAACACAATAAACATGCCACACTAATCTAAGTAACACTAAAAAAACTGCACAAATGAAGGTGTCTGAGTTAATGTACAAATAGGTAATCATGCTGACACAGTGTCACAAATGATGTGTGAGGGTCATGAAGACAATATTACAAGATTGCCAATGAGAACTCATCTTATAAGGGTGTGCATGATCATCACACTGCAGTCAGACCTAAAACTGTTTCCCCAGTATCAAGTCTGGAAGCACTGTTAGTGACTTTGAAAACAAACTTATCAACAGAAACACATTGTCATCCATATTAACTGTGATTGGTGGTTGCAACAAAGGGTAGACACTTTGCAAGGTAGCTCTGGGTTAGCTGCCAATCATACAGCTCAGTTGGGATTTGATTGTAGCATAGGACACAGATGTTATAGTACAAAAGAGATGTACACGGAATCCAAACCCACGATCAAGTACCATTCAATACATACTATTAAGGGGTAACCAAATATTTATTAAAAGCTAACCATAGATGAGGAAACTGAGGGAAAAATCTTACCTACCCTAATCTACCCTGACTACTCATTACCCACAATTGTCTCTAACTAACCTAAGCTACACTTACTTATCACATGTAACGAAACGTTCTAAACATCTACCCCCCAACCCCCTTATGAGACGGGACACATTGAGGACAACACATACTAACCTAAACACATACTATACTATCCTATACAAATATATATTTTTTGGGTAAATAGTTTTTTTATGGTTTTTGTTGTTGTTTTTTTTATTTTATTTTTTCACACAAGAACCCCAACATAGCCCCCCACCCACCCACACATGTAATAAGTAAAAAAATAAACAAGCAGGACCCGCTACCCCCCACCCACTAACACTAACTAAACTAACAGCCTATACTAACCTAACAGTAAGCCCCCTAAGCCCACTAAGTATAAGAACAAGGAAAGAGGAGGGATGGGAGGGTATTATGTCCATCTAATCAACTGTCTAGAGGTTGGCCCTCCGGAGGGTCCTCTTGATATCCTTCACCCGCCGTTTAATGTGCCGCACGTCCCAGCTCAGGTGGCTCACCTTGCGCAGCACTTTGTCCATCTTGTTTTCAAGTCTATTGAAGGCGGCAGGGTCAACAGCTGGAGCAGTGGCAGTCTGGGTACCGGTGGAGGAGGTCTGTGTGGGCTGTCCTGCACCGGTGGCAATGCTGGGGCCAGGAAGTCCAGCAGATGTAGATGCAACAGAGACAGCTGTGGGTGGGGCCACCTGGCTCTCATTGGTGGTTGTTTTTGTGTTGGCTGTGGTGGGCACAGTAGGCCCACCCTGTGGGAAGGCTCGCCATGCCCCGGAGGCACGTTCATGGCGATATCGCCGGGCCATCCTCCGGAACCCCAACTCCACCAGCAGGATGTGATGGTATCGCATGGCCCGGCGCTGAAATTCACGGACCTGGTCTGGAGTCATGTTAGCTGCTGTGAAGACAAATGCAGATATGCCACATTAGTAACTGCATTGTGTGAAACAGCACAGCAAGTTAATCAGACAATACATCTACTGTACTTCTAAAAGCTCATATCACGATACTGAGCATCGAATGTCCCTGAGGAAGTACATGGCAGGCCAGACAACAAAGGTCACATTACACAAAGCACATTCATAACCCACAAGATGGTTAACAACTGGCCTTGACTTGCAATCTGAGTTCTGACAGTTATCAGCTAAGAATCATGCTGCATATCCTCCACCAAGAGCTGGGCTACAAATGTCAGTGTACGGAAAGCAAAACTAAAGCCACATGGTCTGCAAGTTGTAACTGGAATTTCCAGTATAGTACCAAGTGCCAAACCTGAGTGTGTATACTAGTATGCAACCAAAACGTCACTTATTCACCGGTATGTGTAACATTCTAGTGGAATCAATACTAGGTACCCCATTCAAAAACCCATGGCCGTGTTTGAGGGGGGGCGGTGGATATACAACTATAATTTGCCAACAACATATACACGAGGAGTGTATAGGCTAATCCACACATGTTTGTCTCTACAAACACACCACAGGTAAGGTCTATCTACATTTTGGAGTCAGCAAACCCTAGAGCACTCATAGGGTCAGACATGTCAGGAAAATCAGAACTTAGTACACAACATATACTTCCAGTGAGGCCTGACTTACATCAGACACAGAGTTGCTAGAACACCCATGAGCATGAATTGCATGCACACCTAGGCCATTACACTCAGGTTCCACAGACTTGATGCACTACATGTGGAAGTACATGATGCTAGGAGGTTCTACCTACTGTTTCAAAATTACGTAGGTAAATAGTGAAGCAGATGTCTATTGGAAAGCTATTAGCTCCACCAATCTTAGAGAATGTGGGTCTGACAGGCTGACTAAATAGGGGCTGACTTCCATTGCGACTCCTGGTGATACAAGTGTCAGAGACATGACTTTCCCCTGTACTCACAGAGGGGCCTACAAGGATGTCCTACAATCCCTACATGATACCATTGAATACGCATTGGCTAACTCCAAACATGTGAAAACTGCATTCCCACTCATGGAACAAGTGAGAAACTTGACCCCAGCATCACACCTTGGTATGCGTCCAACTCACACGAGTCCATAACCAGCAAACACAACACATAACAGACATATCAACACTTACTGTAGTGGTCGGGATCCTCAAATGTCGCCACCTCTACCGCAATGTAGGGCGCCGGTCCACCTGTAAGGTATGGAAGGAAGAAATGTGCTCAAAATCTGTGCACAGTGTAACATTTTCAGTATCATTTACAATGTGTAGGCTGAATAAGTAAATGTCAGTCATTCAGACATGATGGTACTGCATCTGATATTTCACGGCCAACTTGTACATAGCATGGGTCTCCTGTGACAGTTACACACATATCTGCACACATACATTGGCCCTAACTATCATGTGGTTGCAAACTTGCCCCATAATTGGTGAGCACGAAAAAATATGGAGTGTAATCGTCTCATCATGTGCATCCAAAAGAAACATCCAACGCCTGGTTACTTGAGGACTGCATTACCAGTCAAACATGCCTTGTGGCCATGACACATTTATGGCACATAGGCCCAATGTACAGAGGGAGGGGCAGGGACTCATGTAAGCCCTCCTGTTGTTACAGTATAGTCAATTGATGTGGCCCAGCTATGGTGATTTGCATCAACCATGGAGATGTAAAGCCATATGCATACACTTGGACTGCCATCCATATTTGGATTGTGGCTCACGATTCCAACAAACATCTTACGATGTTAGCTGAGGGCACCTTACACCTTTACACGATGTATTCAAACCATGAACTGACATTTATCCTAAAAGATTAAGAAACACAATAATCCCACACATTCATAGTACTTCTGTGAACGCTTTCCTTCCACACTCACCAGACTCACATGAGACCAATGTTTGAGCCACTTTGCTATTATAAATTGTTGTGAAGGCAGCACTCATTTTCAGCATCATGTAGTGATTCTAAAGTCAGTCTAGCAATTGCGTCAACATAGTTGGCCTAAATGTTGGTACAGCTGTACTTCTCTGTCAATAGTACCCTATATAGACATGATTGGCTCCTATTTTGTTAGCTGTGCTGACAGAAAGGCCGCACCAATTTCCTTCATGGTAAAGTTACCTGTAAGTTTGCTGAGCACGTGCTACCTGACACCTAGCAATTGTGATCCTTGCCATAGTGCATCAATGATCCCCTCATATGTCCCTAAAATTACACGCAGTCATCAAGTTAGGTGGCAGACATTGCACTAATCCACTGATGTCACAACAGAGCATTCATCTTTTGCACAATAACAATAGTTGTACTCACCAACAGTGCCACCAATCATGATTCCCAGGTGGTCCAAGAGATCCTGCTCCCTGGTGATGAGGTCAGCCCACCGGTGCTTCAGCTGGTGGTCACTCCTCTGGCTGGCATAAACACGCTGCAGGTGATGCAGCACCTTTCCCCACCGGATTCTGCGTGCCTCTGTCGGGTAGCCCTGTATGACCCTGCCCCCTGCCTGGATCATGAGCGGCAAGAAATGTGTAACCAGCCAGAAGAAGCCCCCCAACTCCTCTTCCCCCATCCTGCCAAGACGTGGCCTACCAGATATACTTATAGAAGAAGATAAGGAATAGGGGTACAAGAAAAAGAAAGGGGAAATGGGTGAAAGTAGGGGTAAAAAGACAGAAAAAAAGTAAACCTAAACACTAAAAGAGCCCAACTATCCCCAAATTAACACTACCCACAACAGACTCCCACAAACAAGAAATACACAAGATAAATGGACAAATGTAGACAAAAAACAGTACTACAGTATACACAAACAAAATTTATTTCACAAAAGGACTTTACAGATAGCACACAGGACAAACACAGCAACAAATCTGTGGACAACACTCTCTACACAGCCACACAGTCTAGAAGGATCATAGACTGCAAAGTGAAAGTGAAAGTACACCCACTGTACATGATCTGTAAACAGGATATCCTATTACATCATTTCCTGAATGAAAAGTCCCGCCATTTTTTGTTGCACAAAACTGTATTTGCGTCATTTTTTTTGACGCACAGACGTGAATATTAACCCGCATCCATATAATGATACATGGACTGTACAAATATCTGGATGTGGGCTATATTTCACTCCTGTGCGTAAAAAAAAACGACGCAAAAACAGTTTTGTGCAACAAAAAATGACGCACACCGCTAGGGATGTCAAAATCACAGTGCATTAACTGGTTTGGGGCATTTTTACATTTTTTTTGGTTATTTTACTTTTGGAACACATCAGAGATTGGCTAATTGAAGACAGTATGGTGTTGATGGTGTATGTTCACATGTGTGACATCATACTGCAGCGGAACATCATCCACTACACCCTTCACAGTATGTTTACAGTTGGCTGACGTCATAGATTGTCATATGTGTTGCCCACATATATGTATGGCACAAATTGTGCATGTTTGCCATAAGGATCGGATAGCAATGTGACGCACATATGTACAATACCTAATTGCCTTTGGCTCAAAGTGTGTGCTTTGACAACTAATTTGTTGGTTGACCAGGTGTGTGTGTACATCACATGAAGCATTATTGTACATTTGGTTGTCTGAATGTGACGTCCATGTGTCCAACCCTAAGATGCAAGTAAATATTGGAATGAGCAAGGGCATGTGTTAGTCATACATGTAACAACACCCGCAAAGTATACTTCCAAGTTTTAGGGTCACGTAGACACCACATGTGACATAGCATGCACCAGATGGATGGCAGACACATGTTCATGTCAAAGGTCCACAATTTCTACATCCTATGTCCTAGAGTATTGGTAAGAGCTTCCTAGGCACTAGTTGATGAATCCCACAGTGAGTCACACACATGCATTGATGAAGTGTGTACCATGTTGTTTCCACAGACAGACAAGGGTCAATCTCATATGTATGATGACACCACAGTTGAGGCCATAGAAGTAAGCCCCAACTATCAAATGGCTGTGGTGGATCAGCATGCAAGACAGCACATGTCCACATATTTCCAGTGATCAATTGCACATAGGTGTCTTGTTCATGTGTGTGGTCCAATGATGATCCTGTAGATTTTTTGGGATGTAATTTGTCACAGTTCGGACCAGGACTCATCATGTGTCAGTGGCAGCTATTCCTGTAACTACTGAGTATCCTTTGTTGATCAATGTGAGTAGAGTAGATGTGGACATGTGAACCAACATGTGGATGGTCCCACCCTGTCACTAAAGACGTGTAATGAGAAAGTCAACAGGGCAACCTTGGTATGCTGAGTGAGATAATGTCTCAATTGTCATGTTTCGGCAGGTGTCAATACAAAATTTGTACACAGGTTGGCCTCTGCACTTCCCACTGCATCTGGGAACATCATAGCCTCTGTGCTGTTTATTCTTGCAGCTATTCAGCACACATGGCCCATCACTATGTTGTGTGCACTGTGATGCTGTGTGTGAACTGTCATGGTCCTGACATTTGTGTATTAGTCATGTACATTATCAGAGGT
Organism: Pleurodeles waltl; assembly: GCF_031143425.1. Taxonomy (NCBI): domain Eukaryota; kingdom Metazoa; phylum Chordata; class Amphibia; order Caudata; family Salamandridae; genus Pleurodeles; species Pleurodeles waltl. Next base: position 1,562,355,413 of record NC_090444.1, on the reverse strand, counting down.
TGCTGGTTGTGCTGAAAGCCCCGTACCCAAGCCCTGCCTATGACCCTGGGACACTGTCACACTTTGTCATTCATGCATAAATGCATCCCAGAAAATGGATGGGTCATGAATTTTGCATTTCCAAGAGGATTGAACTCAAATGGTACAGTTAAAAGGCAGATGATGCTATACAATGTATTTGTGTATGCATGGTAGAAGCCCATGCCCAATGCCCCCTGATGAATGGCAGGTTTGACAACGCAAGTGTGGTACATATGTAGACACAGTGTGACGCACTGACAGTTGCCAGTCAGGCTGACAGAATGTAAGATGATTCAGGAGCCAGCTACTGGACAAGTTACATAATCAGTGGTCTGACTGAGACTGTTTGGAGGACTAACTAGACAGTTGACATGTCCATCTGTGTATGTCCTGTGTTTTTGAAAGTGACAAATGAACCCAGTGGCTGTGTTACACGGCTTAATTACTATAAATGGTTGACGATGTATTCGACATCATGGCTACTACTATGCTGTTCCAGGCATCATCAGGGGCAGTGCTTTTTGTAATGGGTGGTGTGCATGGAGGTAATAACAGGTGTGGGCTGCATCTATTTCTCACCAGTCCTGTAGGTGAGACTTGCATTCTAAGGGCCAACAGACATTTTCACAAGGGGAAGCAATCTACATGTGCTAACAGGGCTTTGAAACTAGGAGACAGTGTATAAATTGACCTGACGTCAATGCAGTCAGACGTTCTTTGACAATGGCATACCTTAGGAAAGGGTGGAGCACACTGGTTTGCTAATCTTGGTCTGTGTTTGTAGACGAGGTATTATCAGGATACACATCTTAGTATTCCAGGGACCTCTTCCGACAGGTGGGTTGTGACCAGGTGCATGGGTGTGTGATGAGTTAGGAAATGGGCTGACATGTACATGGAATGTCATGTGCGCAATGCATGTCATATGTGTGGCACTTGTGCTGTCTATGTTCTGCTTCTATGGAACTCTAGTCACAGATATTCCTTGCAAATATTGGATGCAGTTGGACTAACTGCTGTCAAGGGTCTTGTCAGACATTCCTGTTAGTGATGCCAAAGCACATTGACTGCCTCATGTATGAGGCTTGTATTCCCCTTATTGAGTGATGGTGTCATAGTTGTGTGCCATATGCTGCGTTGGACCTTGATTTCAACATGTATGTGTGAAATAGTTGTGGTCCTCTGCTATAGGCCTTCAAAGGAGATATGTACATCATATATGTCATTGAGAGTGTTTGTGGATGTTACCAGTGTATGTTAGGCATCACATAAGCTCTGGGATGTTCCGTGTCCTACTCAGTATCTCAGAAATGCTCCATGAGGAAACACTCTTATTCTGATAAGTAGAGATGAAGGTGTGTAAAAAGGAATATCCAGACCATGATATGGTGATTATAATAGGTGTTTATTTAAAATAGTTAACTAAAGTGGTGAAGGTGATCATATTCAGAAGAAATTATTTACAATCTGTTGCCGCCTGCGTATACCAGCAGCTGTGTTCTGTAGTTCCCCCTCCTGTTGCAGGCCATCATCCTCCTCTTCCTCCTCTTCAGGCATGTGTGGCTCTGGTTCCAGGAGGGGAATGTTTCTTCTGACACAAATGTTGTGCAATATTGCACATGTGAGGATGATCCTACAGACCATCTCGGGGGAATATAGGAGGCTTCCACCAGTGATGTCGAGGCAGCGGAACCTTGACTTGAGGATGCCGAAGGTCCGCTCGACAATGCTGTGTGTCCTCCCATGGGCCTCGTTGTATGCACGCTCTGCAGCTGTACTCGGGTTGCCAAATGGTGTCATAATCCATGGCTGGATGCCATACCCCTGATCAGCTGCAATAGAAAATGAATGGGATCATGTTGATGTAGCTGGCACTATTGAAAAGACCTTTCATGGCAGTAGTTGTCTTGTGTTGTCTGTGTCTCTTTTGTGTACTAATGTGACATCCTATGCTTGTAGGCTATACCATCTGCATTGTGTTGTTTCCTTGGCTGAACAAGTGTTTGTCTGCTAACCGTTTGTCAGCAATATGTTTTGGGATTTTCAGTACAGTGTGCCCTCCCTAGCATTGTGACTTGTGATACAGGTGTCCGTGTGTCTTCACTGGGGGTGAGATGATAGTTCCATGCAGAGTTAAAATTGAAAGTGTTGTTAGCACATTCTTATGAAAGTACCATGGACATCCCATACCTTTAGACTTAGGCAATGTATTAATGTAAAGGTAATTGGGACACTTACAATTTGCAAGGTGACATTTAGGCAACCACACTCATTGACGTCTTAACATTAGGCTGTAAAGTAATTTCCGATGTGTGACAGGTTCAATGGTGAGTTAAGAAACATGGCTAGCGATGTCACGACCTCAGTGTGTTCCTGTTGACATGTTGCTGTTGTGGTGTATGTGTTGTGTGTCCTAGTGGGTTGCTGTGCAGTGTATATATATGTAGGTTTTTGTACTTACCAACAAGTAGTCCATTGCCATACCGTCCATCCTGGAAGTGTTGATTGATGGTGCAGTGACGGAAGATGTATGAGTCATGTACACTCCCAGGATATTTTGCCACGATGTTGGTGATCAATCCTTGGTGATCGACAATGGCCTGCACGTTGATGGAATGTGTGTGCTTCCGGTTGCGGTAGAGGTGTTCAGTTGCAGCAGGTGGCACAAGGCGTACATGTGTGCAGTTGATTGCACCAAGGACGTGTGGGAAGCCACTGATTGCGTAGAACCCCTGTTTAGTTTCCTGCTGCTTCTGCAGTGTGTTAGGGAAGCAGATGTAGCGGGGTGTCAGTCGAATGATGGCATCCAGTACTTTGGGCAAAAAGGCAGAGAATGATGGTTGTGATATTCCGCCTACCAGGGCACCAGTTGTTTGAAATGAGCCACTTGCCAGCATATGAAGTACGGCAAGCAGCTTGGTTTCTGTTGGGATGGTGTGGGGTGTCACCAAAGTGGGGGCCAACTGCTGTTCAATGTTTCGCAGCAGCTGCTGAATGGCCTGCCAGTTCAACCAGTACCTCTGTATGATGTGGTGTTCCCTGAGGCCCTGAAGGGTTGTTCTTGGGCGGAATATCCTCTCCTGCCTTCTGTGCTGCCTTTGGGGTCCCTGCTGGTGTTGTTGTAGCTGCTGTTGTTGTTGCTGGGCTCTGCGTCTGTGTGCATGCTGGATTAGAATGACCTCCATGGCTCCCTGTTGCTGCTCTGCTGGTCTGCTGTTTGTTCTGTGTGTTCTGATTAAATACAGGTGTGTTTGCCCCATTTCAACGCCTACCCTGACCCAGGCGTTAATTTTTTATGCAAATCGGGCTGTGCGTCATTGTCTGGCTCCGCCTCCCGGCCGTGCGTCATTTTTTCCCGAAAGCATAAATACGACGCACAGCCGTTTAAGCCATTTTTGTGACGGGAACGCCTAATTTGCATACAATAAACGCAAGGCGGGTTGCCGCATCCAAAAAATTGTGATTTTGTCATCCCCGGGCGTCAAAGTTTAAATACGGGGCAACGTTTGCGCTGATTGTGCGTCAAAACTTTTGACGCACAATCGGCGCAGACGGAGTATAAATATGCCCCTAAATTTGGCAGAAAGATAGATCTTGGGCCATAAAGATTTGATGTAAATCCGTTCAGTAGTTTTGGAGCTATTAAAAAATAAGCATTTATATATATCTAGAGGTATGGTTTCACTATCCAGCCACCCTAGTAGATCCATTGATCCATGCGCCAACAGTGATGTCATGTTTGACAGGCTGCAACCTGACAGAAATGTTGTAGCCGCCATTTTGCAATTTGGGCCCACTTCCAGAGGGGGGGCAATATAGATAAAATAGTATAGGAGGGGTCAGGATAGAGCTATCCTGACCTCATGGGACTGATGGACCCCTCATAGGCAAGAAATTGCCCAAAATGTTTTTTGGGCACCAGTTGATCTGTGGATCCTCTGCATGCTGAGTGTGATCTTTTGTGTGAACCAGTGATGATCAATTGATCCAGACCCCAATAAATAAAATACCCACTCACAGACCTACTGTCACACTCACTCACACACCCATTCACACACTCACACACCCACAAAACAACTACCACACCCAGTGACAGACCCGCACAGTCACACCCACTCACACTCCCAATTGCTTGACATGAAGGGCCCAGCGGAGCGGTGCTTGAGATGAAGGGCCCAGCGGAGCGGTGCAGAGACGGCGGTGCCCAGCGGAGCGGTGCTTGAGATGAAGGGCCCAGCGGAGCGGTGCTTGAGATGAAGGGCCCAGCGGAGCGGTGCTTGAGATGAAGGGCCCAGCGGAGCGGTGCTTGAGGTGAAGGGCCCAGCGGAGCGGTGCTTGAGATGAAGGGCCCAGCGGAGCGGTGCTTGAGATGAAGGGCCCAGCGGAGCGGTGCTTGAGATGAAGGGCCCTGTTCAGCGGTTCTTGAGGCGGCGTGCCCTGTTCAGCGGTGCTTGACTTGAAGGGCCCTGTTCAGCGGTGCTTGAGACGGCGGTGCCCTGTTCAGCGGTACTTGACTTGAAGGGCCCTGTTCAGCGGTGCTTGACTTGGAGGGCCCTGTTCAGCGGTTCTTGAGACGGCGGTGCCCTGTTCAGCGGTGCTTGACTTGAAGGGCCCTGTTCAGCGGTGCTTGACTTGGAGGGCCCTGTTCAGCGGTTCTTGAGACGGCGGTGCCCTGTTCAGCGGTGCTTGACTTGAAGGGCCCTGTTCTGCGGTGCTTGACTTGGAGGGCCCTGTTCAGCGGTTCTTGAGACGGCGGTGCCCTGTCCAGCGGTGCTTGACTTGAAGGGCCCTGGTCCGCGGTGCTTGAGACGGCGGTGCCCTGTTCAGCGGTGCTTGACTTGAAGGGCCCTGTTCAGCTGTTCTTGAGACGGCGGTGCCCTGTTCAGCGGTGCTTGACTTGAAGGGCCCTGTTCAGCGGTGCTTGACTTGGAGGGCCCTGTTCAGCAGTTCTTGAGACGGCGGTGCCCTGTTCAGCGGTGCTTGACTTGAAGGGCCCTGTTCAGCGGTGCTTGACTTGAAGGGCCCTGTTCAGCGGTGCTTGACTTGAAGGGCCCTGTTCAGCGGTCCTTGAGACGACAGTGCCCTGTTCAGCGGTGCTTGACTTGAAGGGCCCTGTTCAGCGGTGCTTGACTTTAAGGGCCCTGTTCAGCGGTGCTTGACATGTGTGTCCAGGTCACCAGATCCGGCCATTACATGGATTTCACTCGCCACCTGACATGTGGCTGCCGGGCCCTTCGTGCACATCTGTCTTCTCGCTTGCGGGGCCCTCCTGTGCTGCCGTCCCGGGCCCGTGGGTGTCCTCCTGCACACCTGGAATGGGGCTGGTGGGGCCCTCCTGGTCAGCTCGCCTGCTGCCGGACTTGTCGGGCGTGCTGCCCATGCCACCCTTCCCTGCTCGTCTGTGGCCATTTCCTACCTTTGGCGGTGTGCCAGGTGGCACCCCACTCCCTGACGGTGCCAGGGTAGTGCTTTTGGAGCCTGCTGTCTTTGGCCTCTCGCGCCGGGCACTGGCTTTCTTGGCTTTTTTTTCTGGGTTGGGCTGGCCGTCTCTTTACTCCTGCCAGAAGTAGCTGGCCTTAAAGGTGGTGGACTCCAAAATCCTTGGACTATTGTCTTTGTAGGTCCAGGTTTTGTGGTGGCTGAGGTGCTGATTGGAGTCTTATGAGATGGAGGGGGTGGGTCAGTTGTTGGAAAGAGGTCAAGGTTGGAAAGGAAAATCAATTTAGAAAGACAGGGACGGGTAGTTGTAGTGGGTATGGGAGTGGAGGAAGAGGATGTGGTTGTAGGAGAGTGAAGTCTGGGGTCTTTGGGTGCAGGTGCTTGTGCTGGAGGCTGTCGTGAGGTGGATGGCTGTTGGGTGGGTGACTGCCTGCGTTTGTGTGGTTTGGAAGAGGGGGTGACAGACACACTGGGAGAGGACACAGGGGACGTGTAAATGTTAGTGGGGGTGGTGACTGCAAGTGTGCAGAGTGTTCTGGTGGGTGTGCTGGTGATGGACGTAGTGGCTGAAGATGTTGTGCATGCAAGTGTGAGTGGAGACGTCACAGGGGAGGAGGAGGGAGACGAGGAGGAGGGGGACACAGAGGAGGCAGTGGCTGTTGGCATTTCTGCATGTGGATGTTGCTTGTGTGAATGCTTGTGTGATGTGTGGTGCTTATGTCTGGATGAGCTTCCCTTGGGTGTTGAGGTGTGTGCAGGCTGGTCTGTAGGTGTTTCTGGGATAGGCAGAGGTATAGGGAGTGGGACTGGGTTGAGGAAGTTGGAGGAGGGAGGCAGGAGACAGGGACAATGGTTGCCGTCAGTGCTGAGGCCAGAGCGTTGAACGATCGCTGATGGGCAGCCTGACCCGAATGAATGCCCTCCAGGTATGCATTACTCCAGTGCACCTCCCATTCTACACCCTGGATGGCATTCAAAAGGGTAGACTGCCCAACAATGAGCGTCCTCAGGAGGTCAATGACCTCCTCACTGAGGGCAGCAGGGGTAACTGGGGCAGGGCCTGAGGTGCCTGGGGCGAAGGAGATGCCCACCTTCCTGGGTGAGCGGGCACGGGGCGAAGGCTGAGGGGCTGCTGGGAGGGCGGAGCTGGTGCGCTGGGTGGCGGCTGTACCTGTTGTTGCGGTGGGCACGGATGTTGCCGCCACCACAAGGGAGCTCCCTTCCGAGGACGTGTCTGTGTCGCTGGTGTCACCACGTGACCCCGCTGTGGAGCTCCCCTCGCCCTCCGTCTCACTGGTGAAATCCGAGTCAGTTGCATGGCCCTCCATGGCCATGTTAGATGCAGCTCCCTCGTCCTCCGATGCCACTTCTCCTCTGCCTGATGATGCTAATGCACACATGAACAGGAAGACCACAAAAAAGGGGGGGGGAGAAAGAAAGACATGTTGAGTGCATGGATTACCGCTACCGTTGGCGGAGAGGACAGACACAGAAGCCCCCTGCACTACGCTGCGCACTTGGGGTCCACTACTCAATCCTTGGGACATGGCCTACAAGCCTATGGACGACAACTCCACACATAGGTGACACAGGGCCATGAATAGCTGCACTAGGCAACCTACAGAGGTGGGGGGCGGGGGCACAGGGCCATGCCTAACGGAGGGGCCTAGCCTACAGAAATCGCCCTGGCCTAGGGATACCCACAGCCCTCCTCCCCCACCCAGACACCTCCAATGTGCGCAAAATCAGCAGAATGTGCTTGTACTCACCCCCTTGTGTCTGCTGTGATGTCCTCATGCGCCCATCCAAATCGGGGTAGGCCACCGCAAGGATCCGGGACATCAGGGGGGTCAAGGTACGACTGGCACCCCTCCTACGTTGGGAGGCCATCCCCAACAGAGCCTCCGCGGACTTCCTGCTCCCGCGGCGGATGTCCTCCCACCTCTTCCGGCAGTGGGTGCCCCGTCTGTTGTGGACCCCCAGGGTCCGGACGTCCTTGGCGATGGCACGCCAAATGTCGATTTTCTGATGGGCGCTGACCTATGTGACATGTACAGGGGGAGAAAAATAAAAATCATCACCTTCTGCATGCTCGATGTGAGTAGCCCCCCATCCCCACCCTTGCCATGTGGCATATGCTCTCATCTGTCGTTTGATGCATGCCTCATTCGCTCCCCTCCCCACCATCTTTCATTCACCCCACTCAACCCAGGGATTGGCCACAAAGCATGGTCCCAGTGTACTTACCTGTTGGTCTGGAGGACCGTAGAGTAGCGCATACTGGGGGAGGACCCCATCCACGAGTTTCTCCAATTCTTCAGAAGTGAAGGCAGGGGCCCTTTCCCCAGTCGCAGCAGCCATTGTCTCTTCCAGACCGAGGTCACAGCAGCACTTGCAGTATAGGTCCTCTCCTGTGGATGATCAGGTATCGAGTGAATAAGCAGATAGAAAATGGCGGTCACGCCCGCGGCGGTGCGTACCGCGGCGGGGCGTAGCGCTGACCGCCGGCGCACATCGTCATTGGCTCCTGAAACCCATAGGGTTCAATGTTAACCAATGCGGCTTTGCGCCGCGGTTTTCGACCGCCTACCGCCACGGTGTGCCACGCCAGCGCATTGACCTCACATCTCACTGTCGCACTTCACAGGTCAGGCAGCTGCCATTTCAAGGGCCCGCATATCTTAATTTCTACTGCGTGACACATGCCTAGGCCTTGCATCAACACTCATACAAGCCATTCAATGCATTGAGAATCGTGTACTGTGCAAGTTGTGGGAACGTACCTGTGGGTTGATTGACTCTGTGCTCCATGTTGTCCTTCCTAGGCACCGTCCGCTGGGACTTGCGAGGAGATGGAGGAATCTTCCCGTGTACAGACCGCTGGTGGACCTGTCGACAATGGAAGAAAGACATGTCATACTGACATACAGGCTTGACAGAGCCACTATACAGGAACTGTGTGCCCAGCTGGAGCCAGACCTGATGTCACCCATCCGCCAACCCACAGGGATCCCCCCTCTAGTGCAGGTTCTGTCAGTACTCCATTTTTTGGCAAGTGGGTCATTTCAAACAACAGTGGCCATTTCATCAGGGATGTCTCAGCCTATGTTTTCCAAGGTGTTGTCCAGAGTGTTGTCTGCCCTGCTGAAATACATGCGGAGCTACATTGTTTTCCCTGAGGTGGGCGATTTGGCTACAGTGAAGGTTGATTTCTATGCGCTTGGACATATTCCCAACATCTTTGGTGCAATTGATGGGACACATGTTGCTTTGGTCCCCCCCAGCACGAGTGAACAGGTGTACAGGAACAGAAAAAGTTATCATTCCATGAATGTCCAGGTGGTCTGTTTGGCTGACCAGTACATCTCCCATGTAAATGCCAAGTTCCCTGGGTCAGTGCATGACGCGTACATCATGCGAAATAGCAGCATCCCTTACGTGATGGAACTACTTCAGAGACACCGTGTGTGGCTAATTGGTGACTCTGGTTACCCCAACCTGTCATGGCTACTGACCCCAGTGAGGAATCCCAGGACCAGGACAGAGGAACGGTACAATGAGGCCCATGGGAGTACTAGGAGGGTGATCGAGCGGACCTTCGGCCTCCTGAAGGCCAGGTTTAGGTGCCTCCATATGACAGGTGGATCCCTAATGTACTCACCAAAGAAGGTGTGCCATATCATCGTGGCCTGCTGTATGCTTCACAACCTGGCTTTGCGACGCCAGGTGCCTTTCCTGCAGGAGGATGGTCCAGATAGTGGTGTTGTGGCAGCTGTGGAGCCTGCGGAGAGTGAAGAGGAGGAAGACGAAGAGGACGACACAGACAACAGGGACACAGTAATACAGCAGTATTTTTAATGACATACAGGTAAGAATCAACACCGGCATTTTACATTTTCTTAAAGTCTCCTGCCTCTCTGCTGTCTGAGTTTCCCCCCAGTGTATGTTAACTGAGTTGTGACTTTCCCTTCCAATTTCAGAGATGTGGGCCCCACTCCGTGACCTCTGCTTTGTTTCCCCATGGACTACAGCAGTGTGACAGTGGTATGTTGTCATCACAATGTAACAGGACATTTTGGCACGGTTCTGTGTAATACATTTGTTCAAAAATACAGGCAGACTCCAGATTATTTTTGTGCAATAAGTGTGTTTATTAAAGTGCTCAATTTTGGGTAATGGTTGCAATTCGGTGATGGGTGATGGTGGAGGAATGTCCATGGCAGAGTCCAGATTTTCAGTCTCACAGGTGCATTGTCCATATGCCTGTGGAAGGTGGAGCTGGGGCAGTTTAAGGTTGTGCAGGGTGACAATGTGGGACAGTGGGATGACAATCAGGGGGTATCCTTTCCTGGCGGGGGTCTTGGCATCCTACTCTGTCTTCTTCCTAGATCTCAGGCACCGCTTGCGGGGTGGTTCTCCTTCTGCAGGGGGTGGGGTTCTGGTGGCCTGTTGTTCTTGTGTCGGGGCCTCCTGTCCACTAGCGCCGGCTGAGGTGGTAGCCTGTTCTTGGTCCATGCTAGTGACAGGGGCCCTTTGTGGTGCCACATGGTCCCGCAATGTGCTGACAATCTGATTGAGAGCCACAACGATGGTGCCCATTGCGGAACTGATGTTTCTGAGTTCTTCCCTGAACCCCATAAACTGTTCCTCCTGCAGTACCTGGATCTCCTGGAACCTGGCCAGGACCATCGCCATCGTCTCCTGGGAGCGGTGGTATGCTCCCATGATGGAGGATAGGGCCTCGTGGAGAGTGGGTTCCCTGGGCCTGTCCCCCCCCTTGTCGCACAGCAGCCCTCCCAGTTCCCCTGTTTCCCTGGGCCTCTGTCCCCTGGACCGTGTGCCCACTACCACTGCCCCCAGGTCCCTGTTGTTGTTGGGGTGGTGGGTTAACCTGGGTGCCCTGTACTGGTGGACACACCGCTGATTGACGTGTCCTGGAGACAGAGGCATGGGCCCGCTGGGTGGGTGCTGTGCTGGTGTTCCCAGAGGGGGGTAGGTCTGCTGTGGCCTGTGGCTGTCTGAGGGGAACCGACTGTCCCGAGGTCCCCGATGGGCCGGGCTGGTCATCTGGGTCCAGGGAGACAGAGCTGCTGTCATCACTGTGGGCCTCTTCTGGGGGTGGAATGGACATTTCTGGGCCCTCCTGGGCGGTGTCGTGGCGTTCGGGTCCTGCAGGGGTATAAGAGTATGGTTATTGCTTCTGTGTGTGCCATAGCATGCAATGGGTGGCTGCCCGTGTACCCCAGTGCTGGCATTCCCTTGTGGGGGCTGTTGTGACGGTGGTTTGGGGGGGGATGGGTATGTGCAGTGGGCATGCTTAGGTGATGGGTGTCCATGGTTTGTGGTCGCATGCAGGGCTTGGTGTTGGGATGGGTGGGTTGGGATGGTGAGACATTAGCAAGGAGGATGTGTGATGGGGGTGGGGGGGAGGGTGGGGGTATGATTTGGCATGCCGGTGGGTGGGGGGGGATGAAGTAGTTGAGATTAGACTTACCAGAGTCCATTCCTCCGCCTACTCCTGCGAGGCCCTCAGGATGCAGGATCGCCAAGACCTGTTCCTCCCATGTTGTAAATTCTGGGGGTTGAGGTGGGGGTCCGCCGCCAGTCTTCTGCACCGGGATGTTGTGTCTGGATACCATGGAACGCACCTTCCCCCGTAGGTCGCCCCACCGCTTCCTGATGTCGTCCCGATTTCGTGGATGCTGACCCACAGCGTTTACCCTGTCCACTATTCTTTGCCATAGCTCCATCTTCCTGGCAATGGTGGTGTGCTGCACCTGTGTCCCGAAGAGCTGGGGCTCTACCCGAACTATTTCCTCCACCATGACCCTGAGTTCAGCGTCTAAAAACCTGGGGTGTCTTTGGGGTGCCATGGGGTGGTGTGGATGAGGTGTGGGGTGGTGTTTGTGGTGATGAGTGTGGTGAGTGTGGTGGTGTGTGGTGTTTTGTGCGTGGATGTTGTGTGAGTGATGGTGTAATGTGCCTGTGAATGCTCTGTACTAGCTGGTGGTGTCTCTCTCTGGTCAATAAATGGTGGTCGTAGAGGTTTGTGGGTGATGTGGGTGTGTGTTTTATATTGTATTGGGTGTGTGGGAGTGGTGTTTGTATATGTATCAGGTGTGTGTATTTCAAAATGTCCAATGTGGCCGTGTTTTGGAGCTGTGTGTGTATTTTGACCGCAGCGGTGTGTACCGCCAATGGAATACCGCAGTTGAAAGACCGCCGCGTGGATTCGTGGGTCGGAATGGAATGGGCGTATTTCTGTTGGCGTGACGGTGGAGGTTTGGTCATCGCCAGTTTTTCGCTGGCCGTTGGTGTGGCGGACTTTTGTGGATGTCGGGTTTTTGGCGTTTGCCTGTTGCTGGTCAGAATGACCGTTTCCCGCGGCCGCGGCAGTGTTATGGCGGTCTTCTGACCGGCGGTAAGCGCCTTTTACCGCCGAGGTCAGAATGACCCCCTTAGTTTCCATAGGAATAGTGCTTTTTGTTCTGCAAATACGTTTGATGCCTCTTGACAGACATTCACGAAATTTTAAAAGTTTATATTTTAGTTGGTTCATCTGATGTCTTCAAAGTTCCGGGTGATCTGTCAAGCAGAGGAAAAGAAAAAGGGGGGGCTCAAAATGCGTTTTCCCTATTAATTTTTCTATAGGTTCTTTAGACACACTTACAGCCCAAACCGATGAACTGAATTACATCAAATTTGGCAGGAAGCCAGATCCTGTTTCTCAGATTGTGCTTTTTATGATTTGGTGTAAAGATTTCAGTAGTTTTAGAGATATTAAAGGTTAAAAAGTGTGAATATCTAGGGGTGCATATCATCTGCGGAACCAACTGTCCCCAGGTTGATATCTGATTAGCTGCCAACCCTTCAACAAGGAAGTGTCAGCAGCCATTTGGCACTCCCACAAAAAAAGATACAAAAAGAAAAGGGGCCAGAGTAGGGACACCCTGATCACCTATACTTGGAGCATGGTTAAAAAGCATTTTTTTTTAATCTTCAAAAAATGTACAGCTGGATCTGCAGATTTTTCTGAGATTTAAAACATGCACTATATATGTATACATGTATATGTATTATCCCCCATTGCCTTCAGAAAGGTGGACATAAAGTTGATGCCCCTATCTGAGACCACCTCCTTTGGGAAACCCAAGTAGGGCCATAGCCACTGTGCGGGCAGTGACTGTTCTGAAGGATATTGCTTCTGGATACCTGGTGGCATGATCCACACCACCAAAATATATCTGTTGCCTGAGGCAGTTGGTGGGTCTTGGGGACCAACAATATCAATCCCCATCCTCTCAAAGGGAGTTTCAACCATTGTCCGTGGTATTAAGGGAGCCTTTGCTTTGTCCCTTGTTGTGGCCTGACAGGTGTCACAGGAGCTACAGAACTCCTTCTCTTTGGGAGACATGTTTTGCCAATACAAATGGTTGACCAGCCTATTTCAGGTCTTGGTCTGACCCATATGTTCTGCAAAGAGATGTCAAGACTTAAGGTGAGGAGGAATTCCATGTACTTCTGGGGGACCACCACTCTCCTGGTTGCGCCCAATTTGGGGCCCTTTGTCTCAGTATAGAGGACTCCATCCTCCCTGTTAACCCTGTGGGATCCATTGACATCACCCTGCTCTTGGAGGCAGTCTGCCTTAGGTCCTCAAGAGGGGGCACTCTCTTTGCCCCTGGCACAACCCTTCCCTGGTGGGTCTACCTGCTCCTTGCAATCCTGCCAAGTCAGGTAGAGCTTGCAGGGGTGGAGTCTTTACCTCATAAGTCAGATCCTCCCCCTCAGGATTGGATTCCTTCTGCACCTCTGGAGTCTCTTAGGCTGGCTTATCAGACTCTGTGCCCTTTCTCTTGCTTCAGGAGGCTTGGCCAGTTGTTCCAAGATCCAAGTGTTCAGTACTTCCCTGTTGTGTAGCCTCTGACCTGGTCACAGCACACACCCACTCAGGGAGGTTCAGTATCTGTGCATGGAGCTTTCTTTCCACCTCTTACCACTCAGATGCTTGAAGATCATTTCCCGAAAGACACTCCACTGGGAAGGCAGGAGACACAACTACCTTTTTAGGACCAGTCACACCTCCCCATTCCAAGCTCGTCATGGGATGGAGCTTGACACTGCTGTCTGAATAAGTCACCTGGTCGAATACACCAGGTAGGATATGCTCTCGAGAAGCCAGTTTCTCTGTGACCATAATCACACTGGCTCCTTTATCTCTCAGTACCTCAACCTCAGTCCTGTTGACTTTAGACCTCTGCCCATACTTCTCCAAGCTCGGAGGTTAGGCAGCCAGGGCTGCAACATCCAGGCCTCCTATTTACACTATGGTTACCTAGAATATCCTGACCACTTCTCAGGGCCAGCTTCCACCCCCACATCTACACTAGCAGTCCCATGGGATTGCCCACCAATGGGCAGCTTCCTGGAGTAGACAGCATCCCCTCTTTTGTGTCCTGACTGGAAACAGTCAAAACACTTTTTTATCTTCTATCCCCCAGGCTTTCCTCTGGGGAGCCTTGTCCTTCTTTCTTCTGAACACACCCCTGGTGTTTGTTGGAAGCCCTGGTTCTCAACCACTCATCAACTGCCTCTCCCATGTCCCTGGGATTAGACATCTGAGACTCTACCAGATATTGGTGTAACTTCTCTGAGATACAATCAGTCAAGATGTGCTCCTTCATGATCAAATTGTATAGCCCCTCATAAGTACTTACTTTGTTATCCTGTATCCAGCCCTCTACAGCCTTAACTGAGGTGTCTACAAAGTCAACCCAGGACTTGGCGTTGACCTTCTGGGTGTCCCTAAACTTCATCCTATACTGCTTTGGGGTGAGACCAAACTTCTTGATGAGATCCTCCCCTGTGATCAGGAGCCTATTCCTCCCTCTTACTGATATGAGTTCCCACAGAGGTGAACCTCAATACTGAGGGCTAACCCTTCTCATACTCAGAGCCCTCTCAAAGGCAGTCAGCCACTTGTATTTGTTGTTACCTTCCTAGACGTTTGGGACAATCCCTTTGGTTATTCTGGATCAAAAACCACCAGCCCGGGCACTTCCACCTTTACTTCGCTGCCACCATCTCTCTGTTCCTCTCTTGCCCACGTCTTCTTTTCTAGGGCCAACTTCTCTGCCTCTAAGCCTATACAGGCTATCTGGGCCTCAAGCTCCCTCTCCCTGAGGAACAAGTGTGTTCCTCCATAGGTGGATCATCCCCCCCAACCAGCTCTAGACAGGGCCCTCGTTACTGTGTGGATGGATGACCCCCCTCTTCCTCCTGACCACTAAGATCTAAGGTTTCTCCTTCCCCATGGGAGGTTGGAAGTGTCATTCTCCCTCTCCTCTTCCTCTGTGCCTTCCTGCTGGGCTTCTGCCCAGGTACTAAATGACTTAACCAGCTCAGTCTTCCTAAGATTAGTAGTGGCTGTTAATCCCCTGTCCTTGTACAATTCCTTAAGCTGAACTACAGTTAGGGTAGGAAGGCTAGCCAGATCAAGCTTCATGGTATCCCTAGGTTTTGTGTCACACATAAAATTGCAAAAATTGAGTCAGGAATTTAGAAAAATCACAAAAAATATAGATTTTTTTTTTTTGCACTAGGACAATTTAGAGGATTTTTAGCTTTCTTCACTTGAACACTGTATTGTGATATTAAACACAAGTAATGGATTCCACCACTGCTCTCCTCAAAATGATGGAAGGTGGATTAATAGTAAGGGCAGATAGGTAACTACACTTAGTAGCAGACCACAGCCCCACACTAAGTCCAGTCAAGATCTCAATAAAATAATTATTGCTCAACCCTTGTTTTCTTGGCCCATGAGTAGTTAGACTTAACTTAAGAGACAGCTGTGTAAAGCATGTAATAACAACAAAACAGTAAATAGGTACATCACAACACACTAGAATATTCCACACCAATTTATATATATATTTTTTTTTTATCTTTAAAATGACAAAAATCAAATGTAGGAAGTCGGAGATGTACATTTTTAAAGATGAAATGTAAAATATGCTTTCTAGTGCCCCAAGGTTTAAGGGCCAATCACCTTGAATCTCGAATCAGATAAACTGACTGATAGGCATTGGTCAGAATGTTGCCCTCTTTTTTGGAGCTTTTTCTCTTGTCATAGATTGAGGCTCCTTTTCAGACCAGCTTGCAATGGGACGTCATTGGCTGGGCTCAGCGCAAGGTCCCAGTCAACTCCTGGAAGTCTTGCCAATGGGGAAAAGCTCAGGAATTTAGTGGGATGAATCTGAAATTCAAGCCGTGTCACGGTTCGAAGTTGCCAACTTGACTCTTGTCGACGTGTCAGTCACTTATTGAGTTCTTTCACAAAGTTGCTCCAAACTTCTAGATCATCTTCTGATTTCTGAAGTGTTCACAAACTTTACCCAAAGTTTTAGAAGCTCTGAGTTGCTCCTTAGAAGTTGGGATTACATTTCCCAGAATGCACCTGGTCAGAATCCTCAAATGGATGTTGCACACTGGTCAGTTGGGCTCCTCTTGCAGAACTTGATGCAGGGGACTCTGGTTAGCTCCTTTATACCAGTAGCTTACAGGGAGTCCACTCGGGGAATGTCAGAAGCAAGATAAAGTCGTTCTTGTGGTGAAGCCCAAAGTGTGCAGCTGGTGCAGTCCTACAAGTGCGGACCAGGAGCTCAGCAGGGCAGTCCTTCCTCTCCAGTACTTTCTTCCAGCAGGGATCTAAATTGCTGGGTAGCTCTGCCATATTTATACTTACCCCTTGGTTATCAAGCAGGGGGACATCTCTGGCCAATGGGATGAAGGGTACCATCCCTTAGGGTAAACACTACCTGTGAAGTGTGGCAAAAATCAATACCAGAAAGCAACATTCTTTAAAAATCCATCATGGAGAAAATCTCTCCTTGGAAGTTACATCTGGCTGAGCCAATCCACTGGTGTTGTTAAGTTTCCCTAACATACCCCTTCCAGCCCCTCTCCTAATCTAATTACTGGGGCTCCCATCTGGCTGGCAGAGCAGGAAATGGGGGAGATCTAGTTTTTTTCCCAGGTGGCTTTCCCTCTGAAAGTCAATTTGACTGCGCTACCCCCATCCTGCTCTGCCATCTGCTGCAGCAGTTCTACTCCCACCAAATGCTTCCTATGTTTCAGCCCAGGCCACTTCATAACTCATTAAGGTTGCATGGCTCAGGCTGTCAGAGACTGACCAATCAAGAAATGGCACTGCAGGGCTGATATTGGTAACTTTCAGAAAGAGTTCTTGAACTCTCTCCTAGTTATAATAAAGCCAAACATGGCAAGTGGTTGGATTCATTCTAACGTTTAATTTGATACCAAACATGGCAGTTTTAGGTCTGTCCCAGGGGAAATGAGACTATAACAATTTTAAATAAAGCCTACCAATGTTAGCCTATGGAGCTAATGTACTACAATAGGGAAAAACTAATTTGGATGTTTTCCCCTCACCAGGCTTATAAAATATTTTACATAAAGTTCCTGCTTATATTTACACTGCACCCAACCCTTGGGGCACCTAGGGCATAGCTTAGGGGTGACCTATATGTAAAAGTAAGGCAGCAGGAGTCTTTGGAAGTACTTTTAGTTCCAAGGTCAAATTTGGGGTTAATTTTAATTTTGAAGCAGCCTGCCCTGGGACTGGTCAGGACTGCCCAGGGCATGGTCAGAGAGAGAAAGTTTGGGGTGATCAGGGCCAAAAGGATGACTTTCTCACACACACATATATAGATTATAGATATATGTATATATATATATATATATATATATATATATATATATATATATATATATATTGCAAAACAATTGGTCTGAACTTTGAACTAAAACTCCCGGAATGCCCCTGTGTTTATATAAGACAGGTAAATGAGAACCATGTGTGCTTACAAACTAAAACCACCTTAGGAAGACAAAATGTTGAAACATGTAGTGATGTTTGAAGTGCTGCTTTGTCAATAAATGGAATCCGCTTATCTCTCTCTGGGAGTGCAGCAATTCTTGTTGGCTTATATATCTATATTCATATATATATATATATATATTCAAAGAACAAGATTCTCTTTCTGTTTTAGCAAGAGAAAACCGCACTCTGTCGTTGTGCCAAAAATACCTTAACTTTAAAAAAAAAAAAATTCTCAACCAAAGGAATATACGTTTTTATCAACACAATGAGATGCTTCTGGAAATGATTAACATTTGTCTAACAAATAATTATTATTTTTTGTTTAACCAACAACTGTATCTGCAAATTAAGGGCACGGCAATGGGTTTTTCTTTTTCTCCCAATTTTGCGAATCTGACGATGGGATGGTTTGAACAACGAATAGCTTGGGCAGAAGAAAACGAGATTTACCAACAAAAAGTAGTGACTTGGTTGAGGTTTATTGATGACCTTTTTCTTATCTGGGATGGTACTGAGTCAGAATTTGATGAATACTTTAAGATCTTGAACTCTAATGTAGCCAAACTTAATTTCACCTACGACATCAGTGCAACACGTGTGACATTTCTAGATACAGAAATTTATGTTAAAGAGGGGACAATTCAGACTTCATTGCACAGGAAAATAACAGCTACGAACTCCATATTACATGCTAACAGTTTTCACCCACCACGAACAAAGTGGAACATTCCCTATGGTGAATTTCTACGAATAAAGAAAATCTGCTCAGAGCCGGAAGAGTGTGAGAAGCATTTGAAATTAGCGGAGGAGAGATTCCTGGCAAGACAATATCCGAAAAAGTGTTTAGCTCTGGCACAGAAACGTGTGAAACAATCATCAAGAGAACAACTAATTCATGGAGGAAACCAAGCCATTAAACATGCCAAACAACAACAGCTGAGGTTCATAACAACATACTCACAGAGTGCTACACAAGTTCGTAAAATCTTGGAAAACCATTGGGCAATTTTACAAATGGACCCAATAGTGGGGGAAATCATGGGACAATACCCATTAATGACTTTCAGAAGAACAGCAAACTTAAGGGATAAATTATCGCACAGCCATTTCCAAACTACAAAAGCAAACTGGTTACAGAAAACTGGCTTTTGGAAGTGCAGCAGCTGTAAGGCATGTAAAATTGGGGTGAATAAGAAAGAGTACTCAACAAATACTGGCATGGAGAGAGTGATACATAAGCACTTGAACTGTAAAAGTCGATTCACAGTATATGTGATTGAATGTCCTTGTGGGTTGAAATATGTTGGCAGTACCATATGTGAGACTAAAAAGCGAATTTTAGAACATATTCGAGCAACTATCAATATAGATAGGAGCTATGCAACAGCGAGACATATGGAACAGAAACATGATAGCAAGTGGGAACTCATGACATTCTATGTAATTGATCAGGTACTAAAATCAGAACGCGGTGGTGACAGAGAAAATAAATTGCGTCAACTAGAATCCAGACATATACTTGATATCCGATCTCTCACCCCGCTAGGTTTAAACCAGGATGAGGAGTTATTTGTACACCTATAAGAGTTGTCATAGCTCATAAGATGTTGCCATTCATTTATTTTATGTCATTTCCACCAATTGATAAGATGCTTTCTTTCCCGTTGTCATTTGTCAGATAGACATACAATTTTGGTGCTATCAATATAAATTGACTGAAGGAATAATACCCAAACATTAATTTTCTTCCATCAGAGGTGCAGGATTTAGCGAGGGCCTTGTTTAAAAGAAACTTTGGGGATTTTGCTATTGTAGGTAACATGCAATACATGAATATGAATCCAATGTGAATATAAATTAAAAACTAATGAGGGCCCCTATATTTTGTTAACACACCTCAGAAATTGTTTTGAAGTCTCCATTAGTCGCTGAAACAAGATTTTATGACATATATTTAAAAATAATTTGATTTAATGAAATGCTATAAACTACATATACCAGAATGCAATGTGGAACTCAGTGAAAAACACCTTGGATTGTAGTCAAAACACTGTTACAATTTGGTAAATATGTATATAGAAAAACGTTTAATTTTTCTTTGTTAAAGTATATATATTTAGTGATGTTATGGAGTAACTCTTGATAAGTGGTGTAACTTGAGTATTTTTTCTGTTACTTTGGAGTACTTTATTTTAAGCGCCGAAATTAGCACACAGGAAACACCTGTGAACAAGGTCTGGTGAGACCGAAACGCGTCAGGGGATTCCTGTTTGTTTGTTTATGATCTCACTAATGTATTAAAAGTTAAGGTATTTTTGGCACAACGACAGAGTGCGGTTTTCTCTTGCTAAAACAGAAAGAGAATCTTGTTCTTTGAAAATATGGTTGTCCTGCCTCAAACCAGCACCACCGGAGAATTAAGTGCGCCGTAACACGCAGATCAGGACATCTTTTCTTTTATATATATATATATATATATATATATATATATATATATATATATATTTGTACATATATATATGTGGGTATATATATATATGTGTGTGTGTGTATATATATATATATATATATATATATATATATATATATATATATATATATATATCATAGTACCTGTTAGAAATGAGGTTTTTGGTTGGCAGTCAGGTTACCTTCTGTCCAAGCAAGAACCCTCACTCTAGTCAGGGTAAATCACACACAATCCAAATTATCCTGTGCCCACCCTCTGGTATCTTGGCACGAGCAGTCAGGCTTAACTTAGAAGGCAATGTGTAAAGTATTTGTGCAATAAATCATACAATAACACAATATAGCACAACAAAATACACCACACAGTGTTTAGAAAAATATATACTATTTATCTGGATATTTGCAGTTCAAAACGAATAAAGATGCAATATGAAATTGTAGAGATATCACTGAAAAGTGATATAAAGTGTCTTATGTCTTTAAAAAGCAAACAAAGGCCCTCATTATGACCCTGGCGGTTTGTAACCACCAGGGCCGCTGGACGCGGAGGCACCGCCGACAGGCCGGCGGTGCCCCGCGGGGCATTCTGACCGCGGCGGCTTAGCCGCGGTCAGAGAAGGGAAACCGGCGGTCTCCCGCCGGTTTCCCGCTGCCCCCAAGGAATCCTCCACGCCGGCTTGGGGATTCCGACTCCCCCTCCCGCCATCCAGTTCCTGGCGGTTCTCCCGCCGGGAACCGGATGGCGGGAGGGGGAGTCGCGGGGCCCCTGGGTGCCCCTGCAGTGCCCATGCCAACAGCATGGGCACTGCAGGGGCCCCCGTAAGAGGGCCCCAAAATGTATTTCACTGTCTGCCTTGCAGACAGTGAAATACGCGACGGGTGCAACAGCACCCGTCGCACCTTCCCACTCCGCCGGCTCTATTACGAGCCGGCATCCTCGTGGGAAGGGAGTTTTTCCCTGGGCTGGCGGGCGGTCTTTTGGAGACTCATACTCATAATACCCTCCGCGGTCTTCTGACCGCAGAGCGGTATTACGGAGGGCGGAATTCTGGCGGGCGGCCTCCGCCGCCCGCCGGAGTCATAATGAGGGCCAAAGTCTCTTTCAAGCACAAAGTACCTGGTTTAAAGTGGAAAATCTCCCAAAAGGGCAGCAGAGGAGGAGATACGTGGAAAAATGGTGTGTGCGTCGGTTTCGCCCCTTCACACACGGACTTGTGTCGTTATTTTTCACGCGGGGAAGTTGTGCGTCGTTTTCTGGCGCACAGACAGTCTCCTTCTGTGGTTTGGGGGATTACCAGATGTCCCGGGGTCTGTGCGTGGAATCCTAGGCTTGTTTTCCGGCTGCGTGTCGTTCTGGTGGGCTGTGCGTGGAATCTTCTCCCTCACGGCATGCGTCGCGTCGATTTACTTTCTGAAGTCGGGCGGCATTGTCCAGGCGAGGTCGTGCGTCGAAGTTCCGGTTGTACCGCAGACGTCGCGTCGAGCAGCGTCTTTCCGGATCGATGTGCAGTGAATTTTTCACCGCGGAGCAAGCTGTAAGTCGAATGTTTCGGCGCACAAGGCGTCCAAATGAAAAAGAGAAGTCTTTTTGGTCCTGAGACTTCAGGGAACAGGAGGCAAGCTCTATCCAAGCCCTTGCAGAGCACTTCAGCAGCAAGGCAAGAGTTCAGCAACGCAGCAGGGCAACAGCAAGGCAGCATTCCTTTGTAGAAAGCAGTCAGGTGAGTCCTTTAGGCAGCCAGGCAGTTCTGCTTGGCAGGATGCAGGTTCTGGTTCAGGTTTCTTCTCCAGCAAGTGTCTGATGAGGTAGGGCAGAGGCCCTGTTTTATACCCAAATGTGCCTTTGAAGTGGGGGAGACTTCAAAGAGTGGCTAAGAAGTGCACCAGGTCCCCTTTCAGTTCAATCCTGTCTGCCAGGGTCCCAGTAGGGGGTGTGGCAGTCCTTTGTGTGAGAGCAGGCCCTCCACCCTCCCAGCCCAGGAAGACCCATTCAAAATGCAGATGTATGCAAGTGAGGCTGAGTACCCTGTGTTTGGGGTGTGTCTGAGTGAATGCATAAGGAGCTGTCAACTAAACCCAGCCAGACGTGGATTGTAAGGCACAGAAAGATTTAAGTGCAAAGAAATGCTCACTTTCTAAAAGTGACATTTCTAGAATAGTAATATTAAATCCAACTTCACCAGTCAGCAGGATTTTATATCACCATTCTGGCCATACTAAATATGACCTTCCTACTCCTTTCAGATCAGCAGCTACCACTTCAATACTGTATGAGGGCATCCCCAATGTTAGTCTATGAAGGGAGCAAGCCTCACAGTAGTGTAACAACGAATTGAGGAGTTTTACCCTAGCAGGACATGTAAACTACACAGGTACATGTCCTGCCTTTCACCCACACCGCACCTTGCTCTAGGGGTTACCTAGGGCACACATTAGAGGTGACTTATATGTAGAGAAAGGGGAGGTTTAGGCTTGGCAAGTACGTTTAAATGCCAAGTCGAGGTGACAGTGAAACTGCACACACAGGCCTTGCAATGGCAGGCCTGAGACAAGGTAAAGGGGCTACTGAAGTGGGTGGCACAACCAGTGCTGCAGGCCCACTAGTAGCATTTAATCTACAGGCCCTGGGCACATATAGTGCACATTACTAGGGACTTATACGTAGATTAAATAGTCCAATCAGGTATGATCCAAGGTTACCATGTTTAAAGGGAGAGAGCATATGCACTTTAGCACTGGTCAGCAGTGGTAAAGTGCGCAGAGTCTAAAAGCCAGCGGAAACAGTGTCCAAAAAGTGGAGGGAGGCAGGCAAAAAGTTAGGGGTGACTACCCTGAGGCTGTCAGGTCTAACATGTGTCCCCCCAAGCGGAAAGTGGGGAGAGCTACCCAACCTCCTGGGAGCTCTCATCGCTAAGGCGGAAGTATCTGGAGAGACCATCAGCATTGGCGTGGTCAACCCCTGGGCGAAGCTCCACCGTAAAGTTCATCCCCTGTAGGGAAATGGACCACCTCAAGAGTTTAGGATTTTCACCCCTCATCTGCATGAGCCATCTGAGGGGCCGGTGAACTGTCTGAACCCGGAAGTGAGTCCCAAACAGGTATGGCCTCATCTTCTTCAGTGCCCAGACCACAGCAAAAGCTTCTCTCTCAATAGCACTCAACCTCTATTCCCATGGTAATAGTCTTCTGCTAATAAAGACTACTGGTTGGTCTAGGCCCTCCTCATTTAGCTGTGCTAAGACCGCCCCTATGCCATGCTCTGAAGTGTCTGTCTGCACGATAAATTCTTTGGACTAGTCAGGGGCCTTGAGCACGGGGCCGTGCACATGGCTTCCTTCAGAGAGTCAAAGGCTTTCTGACAAGCCTCTGTCCAATTCACAAACCTAGGTTGTTTCTTGGAAGTGAGTTCTGTCAAGGGTGACACAATGGTACCATAGCCCTTGACAAATCTGCGGTAGTATCCAGTGAGGCCTAAAAAAGCTCTCACCTCAGACTGTGTTCTAGGTGGTTGCCAGGCCTTGATAGCTTCAATCTTGGCCTGGAGTGGCTGCACCTTGCCACCACCTACTAGTTGTCCCAAGTACACAACGGAACCCTGCCCAATCTGGCACTTACTAGCCTTGATCGTCAGGCCTGCCTGTTGCAGGGCCTGAAGCACCTCCTTGAGGTGGAGCAGGTGTTCCTCCCAGCTGGAACTGTAGACAGCTATGTTGTCAAGGTAGGCTGCACAGAAGGCATCCTTGCCAGCTAGGACCCCGTTAACCAACCGTTGGAAGGTAGCGGGGCATTTTTCAACCCAAATGGCATCACCCGGAACTGGTAATGGCCCTCAGGTGTGGAAAATGCTGATCTCTCTTTAGCCCCCTCAGTCAGGGCGATCTGCCAGTACCCTGAAGTAAGATCAAATGTACTCAGGAACTTGGCAGCGCCTAGTCTGTCAACGAGCTCATCAGCTCGGGTGATGGGGTGAGCATCAGTCCGTGTGACTGAGTTGAGACCCCAGTAGTCCACACAGAACCTGAGTTCTGGCTTCGCACCTGAGGCAGTAGCTTTAGGGACCAACACCACAGGCCTGGCCCAGGGACTACTGGATTTCTCAATAACCCTTAAAGCTAACATCTTGGAGACCTCCTCCTTGACACTGGCCTTCACCTTATCCGATAACCTGTAAATTTTGTTCTTCACAGGGAGACTGTCACCTGTGTCAATGTCATGAGCACAGAGGTGGGTCAGTCCAGGAGTAAGGGAGAACAGGGGGGAGAACTGCTCCAACAGCTCATAGCAGTCTCCTCTCTGGCTTAGAGTCAGGGAGTCAGAGAGAATGACACCTCTCACTGATCCATCACCTTCTTGGGCAGAGAGGAGGTCGGGGAGAGGTTCACTCTCCTCTTCCATTCCTTCATCTGTGACCAGAAGCATGTTGACTTCAGACCTCTCAAAATGAGGCTTCAGTCGGTTGACATGGAGCACCCTTACGGGGTTCCAAGGGGATTGGAGGTCCACTAGGTAAGTTGCCTCCCCTTTCAGCTCCTTTACTTCAAATGGGCCAGACCAGCGGTCCTGGAGAGCTCTAGGCTCTACTGGCTCCATTAACCACACTTTGGGGGTCATTCTGACCCTGGCGGCCGGTGACCGCCAGGGTCACCGACCACGGGAGCACCGCCAACAGGCTGGCGGTGCTCCCTCGAGAATTCTGACTGCGGCGGTTCAGCCGCGGTCAGAAACGGAAAGTCGGCGGTCTCCCGCTGACTTTCCGCTGCTCGGGGGAATCCTCCATGGCGGCGGAGTGCGCTCCGCCGCCATGGGGATTCTGACACCCCCTACCGCCATCCTGTTCCTGGCGGGTCTCCCGCCAGGAACAGGATGGCGGTAGGGGGTGCCGCGGGGCCCCTGGGGGCCCCTGCAGTGCCCATGCCAATGGCATGGGCACTGCAGGGGCCCCCGTAAGAGGGCCCCGCAAAGTATTTCAGTGTCTGCAAAGCAGACACTGAAATACGCGACGGGTGCAACTGCACCCGTCGCACCTTCCCACTACGCCGGCTCCATTCGGAGCCGGCGTCCTCGTGGGAAGGTAGATTTGCCCTGGGCTGGCGGGCGGCCGCCCGCCAGCACAGGGCAAATCTCAAAATACCCTCAGCGGTCTTGTGACCGCGGAGCGGTATTTTGTCGGGGGAACATTGGCGGGCGGCCTCCGCCGCCCGCCAATGTTAGAATCACCCCCTTTGTCTCCAGGTTGAAACTCTACCAGGGTGGCTTTCTGGTCATACTAGCGTTTCATTACCTCTTGACTGGCCTCAAGGTTACTTTTGGCCTCTTTCCAGAAGCGGTTCATCTGGTTGCGGAGGGCCAACATGTAGCTGACCATATCCTGAGGGGGTGCCTTTGGAGCTTTCCCCAACCCCTCCTTGACAATGCTTAAGGGTCCCCTGACAGGGTACCCATAGAGAATCTCATAGGGACTGAACCCTACCCCCTTCTGTGTACCTCTCTGTAAGCAAAGAGAAGGCATGGTAGGAGGACGTCCCACTTACGCCTCAGGGCCTCAGGGAGGCCACCAATCATGCCTTTCAAGGTCTTGTTGAATCTCTAAACAAGACCATTAGATTGGGGGTGATAGGGTGTGGTGAACTTGTAGGTTACACCACACGCATCCCACATAGACTTCATGTATGCAGACATGAAGTTAGTGCCTCTGTCAGACACTATGGGGGTGATTCTAACCCTGGCGGTCGGTGATAAAGCGGCGGCCAACCCGCCAACAGGCCGGCGGTGCAAAAAATGGAATTCTGACCCTGGCGGCAACCGCCAACACAGCCCGCCACATTAACACTCCGACCGCCACCGCGGTACAGACAAACAGCGCGGCGGTCACCGCCAACAGGCAGGCGGCAGACAATGTACCGCCCACACTATCACAACTCACCAATCCACCACCTTTTCCGGGGCGGGAGCCCCGCCGATAAAAACACAGCGGAAACAGACTACGGACGGGAAAACGCGCACCAAAACACACTCCACGAGTACGGAGGACAGCATGGAACCCGAATTAAACATCCTACCTGCACTCGTCTACCTGCTCATCTACCACGAGTACGAACTCCGGCGCAGACGACAACAGTGAGTACTGCACCTACGACACACGGGAGGGGGAGGAGGAAAGCTTACGGGCACACACATATGCGACCCCCACCCCTCCAAACTATGTACACACCAATGCTGAGCAACAATGCACAGTGACACCACCCAAGCCCCCCTGAAAAATGCAAAGACATAATTAAATTGTGAACCAAATTTTTATATAAAAAATAGACTCTGAGATGTATCGGCAACTATGCAAAATATCCCTAACAAAATAATACTATACACACTGCCATGGAGAACCGAGGCAATTAGTCCGCTACATCAAAGTCAAATGGAACAGTCCGTGGGCTACAGTGTAGCGACACAAGGGCAAAGCCCACACAGGAGACCTGAGTCCTTTGGAGAGAACACTGCAGGGGCATCTGATGAAAATACTACAGGCACCTCAGGGGGAAGGGAAGGGGGGGGCACCACAGCCACATGAGTCCACGACGCAAGATCCACGAAGGGGCCACCATGCCCACTGTGCCATCCTAGGGAGTGCAAAGCCACAGTCTCTCAAGTCTCTACAGTGGGTGGGTTGCCCACTCTGCCATCCTGGGGAGTGCAAATCCACAGTCTCTCAAGTCTCTACAGTGGGTGGCTTGCCCACTGTGCCATCCTGGGGAGTGCAAAGCCACAGTCTCTCAAGTCTCTACAGTAGGTGGCTTGCCCACTCTGCCATCCTGGGGAGTGCAAAGCCACAGTCTCTCAAGTCTCTACAGTGGGTGGGTTGCCCACTCTGCCATCCTGGGGAGTGCAAAGCCACAGTCTCTCAAGTGGATAACAGTGGGTGGGTTGCCCACTCTGCCATCCTGGGGAGTGCAAAGCCACAGTATCTCAAGTGGATAACAGTCTCCACTGGTCAAGGAGGAGGCATGGTGGGCACAGTGAACCATAGACAGTGCTTGAGACGTGCTTGAGATGAAGGGGCCCAGCGGAGCGGTGCTTGAGACGGTGGGGCCCAGCGGAGCGGTGCCTGAGACGGCGGGGCCCAGCGGAGCGGTGCTTGAGATGAAGGGGCCCAGCGGAGCGGTGCTTGAGACGGCGGGGCCCAGCGGAGCGGTGCCTGAGACGGCGGGGCCCAGCGGAGTGGTGCTTGAGATGAAGGGGCCCAGCGGAGCGGTGCTTTAGACGGCGGGGCCCAGCGGAGCGGTGCTTGAGACGGCGGGGCCCAGCGGAGCGGTGCTTGAGATGAAGGGGCCCAGCGGAGCGGTGCTTGAGACGGCGGGGCCCAGCGGAGCGGTGCTTGAGACGGTGGGGCCCAGCGGAGCGGTGCTTGAGATGAAGGGGCCCAGCGGAGCGGTGCTTGAGACGGCGGGGCCCAGCGGAGCGGTGCTTGAGACGGCGGGGCCCAGCGGAGCGTTGCTTGAGATGAAGGGGCCCAGCGGAGCGGTGCTTGAGACGGCGGGGCCCAGTTCAGCGGTGCCTATCTTCACAGCGGGGCCCTGTTCAGCGGTGCTCTTCTGCACGGCGGGCCCTGTTCAGCGGTGCTCTTCTGCACAGCGGGCCCTGTTCAGCGGTGCCTATCTTCACGGCGGGGCCCTGTTCAGCGGTGCTCTTCTGCACGGCGGGCCCTGTTCAGCGGTGCCTATCTTCACGGCGGGGCCCTGTTCAGCGGTGCTCTTCTGCACGGCGGGCCCTGTTCAGCGGTGCCTATCTTCACGGCGGGGCCCTGTTCAGCGGTGCTCTTCTGCACGGCGGGCCCTGTTCAGTGGTGCCTATCTTCACGGCGGGCCCTGTTCAGCGGTGCACATCCAGTAGGTTCAAGGGAGCCAGACCTGGCCTGGACTCCGTGCTCAGACGCCCTCCGGCCGTGATGTTCCTGGGCCCTTCGGTGACGGAGTCCTGGGCCCTTTGGAGTCCTCCTTTACAGCTGGGATGTGGCATGTGGGGCCCACCTGCTCTGCGCTCCTGCTGGCTGACGTCTCCGCCCTGCTGCCCTTACGCTCCTTAGATGGGGCTCTCGGGCCCTTGCCTCCCCTAGACGTTGTGGCTGGTGAAGTGGGCGAACTCTGCTCCTTGGGGGCAGCTGTGTCAGTCTTCGCACGGCGGCCCTTGTGTTTCCTGGTCCTCTTGCCGGGGGGGGGGCTGGATGTGTCCTTGCTGCTGATGGAGGTGTCACTGCTGGCAAAGGGTGGGCTCCAGAACCCATGCACAACAGTGACACCCGAACTTGGGCTGGTGGTGGCTGTGGTGCTCTTGGGACTCTTTGCAGATGGAGGGGGTAGGTCATCGGAGGGGAAGAGGTCAAGATTAGCCAGGAAAACATTTTTAGGGCCAAGGTAAAAGGTAGGAGAAGTGGAGATGGAAGTGGAGGAAGAGGATGTGGTTGTAGGAGAGTCAGGTGTGCTGTCATTGGGTGAAGGTGCAGGTGCTGTAGGCTGTTGTGAGGTGGATGTCTGTTGGGTGGGTGTCTGCCTGCGTTTGTGTGTCTTGGAAGGGGTGGTGACAGACACAGTGGGAGAGGACACAGGGGACGTGTAAATGGCAGTGGGGGTGGTGACTGCACGCGTGCGGACTGTACAGGAGGGTGTGGTGGTGATGGAAGCACTGGCTGATGTTGGTGTGCATGCAGGTGTGAGTGGAGACGTCACAGGGAGAGAGGAGGGAGACGAGGAGGAGGGGGACACAGGGGTGGTAGTGACTGTTGGGATGTCTGCATCTGTGTGTTGCTTGGGTGAGTGTTTGTGGGATCTGTGGTGCTTGTGTCTGGATGAGCTGCCCTTGGGTGTTGAGGTGTGTGCAGGCTGGTCAGATGGTGTGGATGGGATAGGCTGAGGAACAGGAGACAGAGACAGGGTGGAGGCAGTCAGAAGAGGGAGGCTGGAAACAGGGACAATGGCTGCCGTCAGTGCTGAGGCCAGAGCATTGAACGATCGTTGATGGGCAGCCTGACCCGAATGAATGCCCTCCAGGTAGGCATTGCTCCGATGCACCTCCCTTTCTACCCCCTGGATGGCATTCAAAAGGGTAGTCTGCCCAACAATGAGTGTCCTGAGGAGATCAATGACCTCCTCACTGAGGGCAGCAGGGGTAACAGGGGCAGGGTCTGAGGTGCCTGGGGCGAAGGAGACGCCCGCCTTCCTGGGTGAGCGGGCACGGAGCGTAGGCTGAGGGGCTGCTGGGAGGGCGGGGCTGGTGCGCTGGGTGGCGGCTGTACCTGTAGAGGCGGGGGGCCCGGATGTTGCCGCCACCGCTAGGGAGCTCCAATCCGAGGACGTGTCGCTGTCACTGCTCTCACCAGCGGTCCCCGTCGTGGTGCTCCCCTCGCCCTCCGGCTCACTTGGGCCCTCGGTGTCTGTTCCTGTGCCCACCGGGGCCTTGTGGATTGCAGCTCCCTCGTGCTCCGATGCCAAATCTCCTCCGCCTGATGATGCTAATGCACACATGCACAAGAAGATGAAGAAGAAGGGTGGGGGGAGAAAGAGAAGACCTGGTTGAGTGCATGCAATGTCAACACCGTTGGCGGAGAGGACAGACACAGGAGCCGCATGCACTAAGCTGCGCATTCGGGGCACACTACTCAGTACTTCTGACTCGGACAACAGGTCAGGAGACGACTAACGCGCACATGTGTGAGGCTGGACCATCAATAGCTGGACTTGTCACCCTACGGAGGTGGGGGCCGGGAGCACAGGGCCATGCCTAAGGGAGAGGACTACACTACAGAAAGCGCCCTGGCCTAATGTCACCCCCAACCCTCCTCCCCACCCAGACGCCTCCACTGCGCAGAAAGATAGCTGAATGTGCTGATACTCACCCCCTTGTGTCTGCTGTGATGCTCTCAAGCGCCCATCCAAATCAGGGTAGGCCACCGCCAGGATCCGGGACATCAGGGGGGTCAGGGTACGACTGGCACCCCTCCTAGGTTGGGAGGCCATCCCCAGTAGTGACTCAGCGGTCTTCCTGGTTCCGCGGCGGATGTCCTCCCACCTCTTGCGGCAGTGGGTGCCCCGTCTGACGTGGACCCCCAGGGCCCGGACTTCCTTGGCGATGGCACGCCAAATATCGACTTTCTGATGGGCGCTGACCTATGTGACATGTACAGGGTGGGAAGGAAACATTCATCAACTTACTGCATGTTAAATGTGATTGGCCCCCCCTCCCCAACCTTGCAATATAGCACATGCTCTCATCTGTCGTGCGTTGCACTCCTCATTCGCCCCCCAACCCACCAACTTACATCCACCCCACTCCACACAGGCATCGCCCATTCCATGTGCACCCGGTGTACTCACCTGTTGGTCTGGAGGACCGTAGAGTAAGGCATACTGGGGGAGGACCCCATCCACGAGCTTCTCCAACTCTTCAGACGTGAAGGAAGGGGCCCTTTCCCCAGTCGCAGCAGCCATTGTCACTTCCAGACCGAGTTCACAGCAGCACTTGCAGTATAGGTCCTCTCCTGTGGATGATCAGGTCTCGAGTGATTAAGCAGATAGAAAATGGTGGTCACGCCCGCGGCGGTGCGTACCGCGGCGGTGCGTACCGCGACCGCCGGCGCACATCGTCATTGGCTCCTGAAACCCATAGGCTTCAATGTTGTCCAATGCGGCTCCGTATAGCGGTCTTCGACCGCCTACCGCCACGGTGTGCCCCGCCAGCGCAGTGACCTCACATCCCATTGTCCCACTTCACAGGTCAGGCAGCCGCCATTTCAAGGGCCCACATGGCATAATCTCTACTGCGACACACAGGCCTAGGCCTGGCATTGCCACACATACACGCCTTTCAATACCTAGATAACCGTGTGCCATGCAAGCAGTGGTGAAGGTACCAGTGATTATCTTGACTCTGTGCTCCATGTTGTCCTTCCTAGGCACCGTCCGCTGGGATTTGCGAGGAGAAGGATGAATCCTCGCGTGTACCGACCGCTGGTGGACCTGTCGACAATGGAAGAACGCCACATCATACTACGATACCGACTTGACCGTGCCACTATCCATGAACTGTGTGCCCAGCTGGAGCCAGCCCTGATGTCCCCCATCCGCCAACCCACAGGAATTCCCCCTCTGGTGCAGGTGCTGTCAGTCCTCCATTTTCTTGCAAGTGGCTCATTCCAGACAACAGTGGCCATGTCATCTGGAATGTCTCAGCCAATGTTTTCTAAGGTTTTGTCTAGAGTGTTGTCTGCCCTGACGAAACACATGCGTATATACATCATATTCCCAGAGGAGGTTGATTTGCCCACTGTGAAGGGTGATTTTTATGCCCTTGGACATATTCCCAACATAATTGGTGCCATTGATGGGACCCATATAGCCTTAGTCCCCCCAAAAGACGATGAGCAGGTGTACAGAAACAGGAAGAGTTACCATTCTATGAACGTCCAGGTGGTCTGTTTGGCTGACCAGTACATCTCCCATGTGAATGCAATGTTCCCTGGTTCAGTGCATGACGCGTATGTGATGCGTAATAGCAGCATCCCTTATGTGATGGAACAGCTACAGAGACACCGTGTGTGGCTAATAGGTGACTCTGGTTACCCCAACCTGCCTTGGCTATTGACCCCAGTGAGGAATCCCCGGACCAGGGCTGAGGAACGGTACAATGAGGCCCATGGGCGAACTAGGAGGATCATAGAAAGGACCTTTGGGGTTCTGAAGGCCAGATTTAGGTGTCTGCATATGACAGGGGCATCCCTGATGTACTCACCAAAGAAGGTGTGCCAGATCATCGTGGCCTGCTGTATGCTTCACAATCTGGCATTGCGACATCAGGTGCCTTTCCTGCAGGAGGATGGTCCAGATGGTGGTGTTGAAGCAGCTGTGGAGCCTGCGGAGAGTGAAGAGGAGGAAGACTCAGAGGACGACACAGACAACAGGGACAGAGTTATCCAACAGTATTTTCAGTAGCACACAGGTAAGAATCAAGCACGCCATTTAACTTTTCCTGCAAGCCTCCTGCTTCTCAGCTTTGTCTATGACCCCCCAGTTCTTTAAAACTGATGTTTGATTTTCCCTTCCCTTTTCAGTGCTGTATGACCCACTCCGTGACTACTGCTTGGTTAGCCCATGGACTAATGCTTATTGATCTCGGTATGTGTTCAGCACAAAGTTAACAGAACATAATTGATCGGTAATGTGTTATACATTTGTAAATAATACAGCCTGACTCCTGTTTGATTTAAGTGCATTGAGTGATTTATTTTTTGTGCTAGATAATGTTACATGATATAAACACGGTGATGGGTGGGGGTGGAGTAATGGCCATGGCAGAGTCCAGTTCTCAGTCTCACAGGTGCATTGTCCATATGCCTGTGGAAGGATGGAGCAGGGGCAGTTCAAGGTTGGACAGGTTGGCAATGTGGGACAGTGGGATGACTTCAGGGGGGGTCTCATGCTGGCGGGGGTCTTGACATCCTACTCTGTCGATTTCTTTGATCTCAGGCTCCTCTTGCGGGGTGGTGGTTCTTCAGCAGGAGGTGGGGTTCTGGTGGCCTGTCGTTGTGGTGGGGCCTCCTGTCCACTAGCGCCGGCGGAGGTGGTAGGCTGTTCCTGGCTAGGGACAGGGGCCCTGTGTGGTGCCACACGGTCCCGCAACGTATCTTCTATACGGTTGAGGGCCTGGACTATGCTCCCCATAGCGGTAGAGATGTTTGTGAGTTGATTGGTGAACCCCAGGTAGCGTTCCTCCTGCTGTGCCTGGATCTCCTGGAACCTGGCCAGTACCGTCGCCATCGTCTCTTGGGAGTGGTGGTAGGCTGCCATGATGGTGGTGAGGGCCTCTTGGAGAGTGGGTTCCCTGGGCCTCTCCTCCCCCCCCTGTCGCACAGCAGCCCTCCGAGTTGCCCTGTTTCCCTGGGCCTCTGTCCCCTGGACGGTGTGCCCACTACCACTGCCCCCAGGTCCCTGTTGTTGTTGGGGTGGTGGGTTAGCCTGGGTGCCCTGTAGTGGCAGACACACCGCTGATTGACCTGTCCTAGAGACAGAGGCATGGGCCCGCTGGGTGGGAGCTGTGCTGTTGTTCCCAGAGGGGGTTGGGTCTGCTGTGGCCTGTGTGTGGGGAACCCACTGTCCAGAGGTCCCCGATGGTCCGGGCTGGTCGTCAGGTTCCAGGTCGACAGAGCTGCTGTCATCGCTGGGTGCCTCTTCCGGGGGGGGATGGACATTTCTGGACCCTCCTGCCCGGTGTGTTGGCGTTCGGGTCCTGCATGGGGTAAGAGAGTATGGTTATTGTTTCTGTGTGTGCTATTGCGTGCCATTGATTGGTGCCCTTGTCCCCCAGTGCTGCCATTCCCTTGGGGGAGGTGTTGTGGGGGTGTTGGGGGGGGGGTATGTGCAGTGGTCATGCTTGGGTGATGGGTGTCCATAGTTTGTGGGGGCATGCAGGGGTTGGTGTTGGGTGGGTTGTGCTGGAGAGACATTCTCAGGGAGGATGTGTGAAGGGGGGTTGGGGGTGAGGGTGGTGGTGGGGGTTAGCATGCTGGCGGGGGGGGAAGTAGTTGAGATTGTACTTACCAGAGTCCATTCCTCCGTGTACTCCAGCGAGGCCATCAGGATGCAGGATGTTTAGTACCTCTTGCTCCCATGCTGTGAATTCGGGAGGAGTGGGTGGGGGTCCCCCGCCAGTCTTCTGCACTGCGATGTTGTGTCACGAGACCATCGAGCGCACCTTTCCCCTTAAGTCGTTCCAGCGTTTGCGGATGTCGTCTCTCTTTCTGGGATGCTGTCCCACCGCGTTGACCCTGTCCACGATCCGCTGCCATAGCTCCGCCTTCCTGGCTATGGTGGTGTGCTGCACCTGTGAGCCGAAGAGCTGCGGTTCAACTCTTATGATTTCCTCCACCATGACCCAGAGTTCTTGGTCCGAAAAGCGTGGGTGCCTTTGGGGTGCCATGGGGTGGTGTGGATGAGGTGTGGGGTGGTATATATGGTGATGAGTGTGTTGGTGTGTGGTGCTTTGTGCTTCTATGTGGTGTGTGTGATGGTGTAGTGTGCCTCTGTGTGATGTAGCTCTCTATTCTGTGATGTGTCTCTCTCTCCTTCGTCTCTGATCTTCGGTCGTAGGGGTTTGTGGGTGATGTGGGTGTGTGTTTTATACTTGTATGGATGTGTGGGAGTGTTGTTGGTATGTGTGTCAGGTGTGTGTATTTCAAATTGCCCAATGTGGCAGTGTTTTGGAGCTGTGTGTATATTTTGACCGCGGCGGTGTGTACCGCCAATGGAATACCGCGGTTGAAAGACCGCCCCGTGGATTGGTGGGTCAGAATGGCATGGGCGTGTTTGTGTTGGCGTGGCGGTGGAGGTTTGGTCATCTCCAGTTTTCCGCGGCCCGCTGATGCGGCGGCCTTCCTTGGATGTCGGGTTTTTGGCGGATTCACAGTTGGTGGTCAGAATGACCGTGGCGGTTTACCGCGGACGCAGCGGTAGTATGGCGGAGTTCTGACCGGCGGTATGGCCCTTTTACCGCCAAGGTCAGAATGACCCCCTATCTCCTTTGGGATCCCACCCGGGTAAATATCCCCATCAGAGTTCTGGTCACCACCGGTGCAGTTACGGTCCTCAGAGGGATTGCCTCTTGGTAACGGGTGGCATGGTCCACCAAAACCAGGATGAAACTGTTGCCTAGGGCAGTTTTGGGGTCCAATGGACCAACAATGTTGATGCCCACCCTTTCAAAGAGGGTGCCAATGACAGGAAGTGGAATCAGGGGGGTCTTAACCCTTTTTCCTGTTTTACCACTGGCCTGGCAGGTAGGACAAGATCTACAGAATGTATCTGAGTTTGTCCTTATTCTGGGCCAATAAAAGTGGGTGACAGCCTGTCAAAGGTCTTGTCTTGCCCCAAATGTCCTGCCAGGGGAATGTCGTGAGCCAGACCCAGTAGGAAGGTTCGGTAACACTGGGGGACCACCAGCGCACGCGCTGCCCCAATGGCCGGAACCTTAGGCTCACTGTAGAGGAGATCATTCTCCCAATATATGTGGTGAGCGCCAGAGGCTTCACCTGCTGCCTGGGCTGAGGCTTGCTTCCTCATACCCTCTAAAGTGGGACATTCTTTCTGCGCCTTGCAGAATTCCTCTCTGGTGGGTCCACCCTCAACTTGCCAGCCAGCAAGCTCAGGTAGATCACCTAGGGTGGCAATGTCTTCCCCAGTTGGCTCGGGTGCCTCCTCCTCAGGAACCCCGTCAACCACTGTGGGAACGTCTGGGGCCGGTTTCCCTTGCCCCTTGCCCCTCCTCTTGGCAGTTGTCTGGGCCATTATTCCAGGCTTCAGACGCCCTTGACTTCCCTCTCGGTCAGCCATGGACCGTGTGGTCATGCAGACCCACTCAGGCAATCCTAACATTTCCAAGTGAGACCTTAGCTCTACCTCCTTCCAGGTAGTGTGCTCAAGGTCGTTGCCTAACAGACAATCTACAGGCATGGCAGGACTCACAGCTACTTTCAGAGTACCAGAGACCCTCCCCCACTCAAAGGGAACCAGAGCTACCAGTAGGTGGCTCTCACGATTGTCAGCGACTATGACCTGGTGAAATGTATTGGGGATGACCTGCTCTGCTGACACCAGCTGACCCTTGACAGTAGTCATGCTGGCTCCTGTGTCACACAGAGCCTCCACCCTTTGCCCATTGATGGTGACCCACTGTCTATACTTGGAAGTATTGGCAGGCATGTGGACTTTTGGCACCATCTCTGCATCCCCCAGGGACACTAGGGTTACCTCTATCTGCACCCCAAAACTGTCTGGGACCATCTCCTCCCCAAGCGCTACGCTAGCCAACCCAGGTGTCTGCCCTCCTTGGGGGGGCTGTGCCCTCTTGGGACACTTGGAGTCGCCCTCAGAGTGCCCATACTTATTGCACTCTGAAGAGTGGTGTACAAACCTCCCTGTCTTATGGTCAGTGAAACCTTTCTTTTGAGAATTAGACCAGTACTGGTTACCATTACTCCCTTGGGAACTATTTTGGGGGCCTTTTGAGAACTCCTTGATTTTACGTTTTTCTCCCCCCCTTTCTTCTGATGGGAACCCTGACCACCTTTGTGGGTGTCCCCCCCAGATACCTTCTTGGACACTCTGGTACTAGTCCAGAGGTCTGCCTCCTCAGGAAGCTTCCTGGGATCAGTCAGCTTACTGTCTACTAGGTGCTGGCGCAACTCTGTAAAACAAATACCAAGCATATACTCTCTCAGAATCAAATTATATTATCCTGTGTAATCATCTACTTTGCAGCCCCACACCCATCCATTCAGTGCCTTACTGGAAAAGTCAAAGAAATCTACCCATGTTTGTGTGGATAGTTTAGTGCTGTCCCTGAACCTCTGACGGTATCTCTCAGGGGTCAGCCCAAACTTGGCAAGTAAAATGGCTTTCTG
This sequence comes from Pleurodeles waltl, assembly GCF_031143425.1. Classification (NCBI taxonomy): domain Eukaryota; kingdom Metazoa; phylum Chordata; class Amphibia; order Caudata; family Salamandridae; genus Pleurodeles; species Pleurodeles waltl. Next base: position 1,562,319,141 of record NC_090444.1, on the reverse strand, counting down.
AAGTGGGTATGTGTTTTGATCCGGTTTGTCCAATGTGAGAAGTGTGTCCCTCCCCAAAGGTGGCACATAACTCCACATAGCTGTACCCCATTGCCCTTCAGGAACCTCATGAGCCCTTATTGCAACTTCATAAGCAGCTAACCATTTATCTATGTCATCTCCCACCACAAAACTGGGCACCACATTTTTGGGTATACGAACCTTCTTTTCTCCAGCAGGTCCTGTCTGAATGCTGCCACTATTACTGCTGGATTCAGACTGCTTTGCCTTGAGATCCAGCTCCTTGAGACTCAGTTCATGAGCCAACAAAAGTTTATTTTCAGCCAAGGCTCTCTCAGCTGCAGCTTCAGCTCTTTCAGCTTCAATCTGTTTGGCTGCTCTTTCAGCCTCAGCTTGCTTGGCTTCTCTCTCTGCCCTTCTTTCCTCCTGTTGAGCCTCAATTTTCAGTCTTGCCATTTGCAATTGGAACTCCCTTTCTTCTCTCCTTTCCTCTGCGGTCAGGCTTTGCACAGAGACAGAGCTCCCTGGTCTGGAAGGGGGCACAATTGCAGTGGTAACATCACCCACTGATAGCAACAAATCCTCTGAGGGGCCATTTTCTGGCTCCTCTTCCTCATCGTCTTCCTCTAAATGGGCTTCTGCCCAGGCCCTCAGCGCCACTTGAAAGTCCTCCTTTTTCGAGGCCCCTTGGGTGGGTACTCTCATCACCCTGCAGAACCCTTTTAGCTGTTTGACCGTATATGTATCCAACAAGGCTAGGTCAAAATATACTGCTTGAGACCCAGCCAGAGACATGTTGAGTGAGGATTTAGTTTTTGAAAATTGTCAGGAAAAACTAATTTGTAAAAAGAGATAAAAATCAAGTTGACCTTCAACTGTGGGTAGGTAGTGAAATACCTAGCTACTGTATGTCACTGCACAAATACAAGTCCTATCCTCACCGCTGATCACCAATGTTAGAAATTGGGTTTTTGGTTGGCAGTCAGGTTACCCTCTGTCCAAGCAAGAACCCTCACTCTAGTCAGGGTAAGTCACACACAATCCACATTCTCCTGTGCCCAACCTCTGGTAGCTTGGCAAGAGCAGTCAGGCTTAACTTAGAAGGCAATGTGTAAAGTATTTGTGCAATAAATCATACAATAACACAATATAGCACCACAAAAATACACCACACAGTGTTTAGAAAAATATATAATATTTATCTGGATATTTGCAGGTCAAAACGGATAAAGATGCAATATGAAATTGTAGAGATATCACTGAAAAGTGATATAAAGGGGGTTATTCTAACTTTGGAGGAGGTGTTAATCCGTCCCAAAAGTGACGGAAAAGTGACGGATTTACCACCAGCCGTATTACGAGTCTATTATATCCTATGGAACTCGTAATACGGCTGGTGGTATATCCGTCACTTTACCGTCACTTTTGGGACGGATTAACACTCCTCCAAAGTTAGAATAACCCCCAAAGTGTCTTATGTCTTTAAAAAGCAAACAAAGGGGCTCATTCTGAGCCCGGCGGGCGGCGGGAGCCGCCAAATGACCGCACCGCGGTCATAAGACCGCGGCGGCCATTCAGACATTTCCTCTGGGCCGGCGGGCGCTCTCCAAAAGAGCGCCCGCCGGCCCAGAGGAAATGCCCCTGCAACGAGGACGCCGGCTCAGAATTGAGCCGGCGTAGTTGCAGGGGTGCGACGGCTGCAGTTTGCACCCGTCGCGTATTTCAGTGTCTGCATTGCAGACACTGAAATACACAGTGGGGCCCTCTTACGGGGGCCCCTGCAGTGCCCATGCCATTGGCATGGGCACTGCAGGGGCCCCCAGGGGCCCCGCGGCACCCCCTACCGCCATCCTGTTCCTGGCGGGCGAACCGCCAGGAACAGGATGGCGGTAGGGGGTGTCAGAATCCCCCATGGCGGCGCAGCAAGCTGCGCCGCCATGGGGGATTCCAAGGGCAGCGGAAAACCGGCGGGAGACCGCCTGTTTTCCTTGTCTGACCGCGGCCGAACCGCCACGGTCAGAATGCCCTGCGGGGCACCGCCGGTCTGTCGGCGGTGCTCCCGCCGACCCTGGCCCCGGCGGTCTGAGACCGCTGGGGTCAGAATGACCCCCATAGTCTCTTTCAAGCACAAAGTACCTGGTTTAAAGTGGAAAATCTCCACAAAGGGCCGCAGAGGAGGAGATACGTGGAAAAATGGTGTGTGCGTCGGTTTCGCCCCATTACACACGGACTTGCATCGTTATTTTTCACGTGGGGAAGTCGTGCGTCGTTTTCCGGCGCGCGGACAGTCTCCTTCTGTGGTTCGTGGGATTACCAGATGTCCTGGGGTCTGTGCGTGGAATCCTAGGCTTGTTTTCCGGCTGCGCCTCATTCCGGTGGGCTGTGCTTGGAATCTTCTCCCTCACGCCAGGCGTCACGTCGATTTCCTTTCTGAAGTCGGGCGGCGTTATCCAGGCGAGGCCGTGCGTCAAAGTTCCGGTCGCACCGCAGGCATCGCGTCGAGCGGCGTCTTTCCGGATCGGCGTGAAGTGAATTTTTCACTGCAGAGCAAGCTGTGCATCAAATTTTTCGGCGCACAAGGCGTCCAAATGAAAAAGAGAAGTCTTTTTGGTCCTGAGACTTTAGGGAACAGGAGGCAAGCTCTATCCAAGCCCTTGGAGAGCACTTCAGCAGCAAGGCAAGAGATCAGCAAGGCAGCAGGGCAACAGCAAGGCAGCATTCCTTTGTAGAAAGCAGTCAGGTGAGTCCTTTAGGCAGCCAGGCAGTTCTTCTTGGCAGGATGCAGGTTCTGGTTCAGGTTTCTTCTCCAGCAAGTGTCAGTTCAAACTTGTCTGCCAGGGTCCCAGTAGGGGGTGTGGCAGTCCTTTGTGTGAGAGCAGGCCCTCCACCCTCCCAGCCCAGGAAAACCCATTCAAAATGCAGATGTATGCAAGTGACGCTGAGTACCCTGTGTTTGGGGTGTGAATGCACAAGGAGCTGTCAACTAAACCCAGCCAAACGTGGATTGTAAGGCACAGAAAGATTTAAGTGCAAAGAAATGCTCACTTTCTAAAAGTGACGTTTCTAGAATAGTAATATTAAATCCAACCTCACCAGTCAGCAGGATTTTGTATTACCATTCTGGCCATACTAAATATGACCTTCCTACTCCTTTCAGATTAGCAGCTACCACTTCAATACTGTATGAGGGCAGCCCCAATGTTAGCCTATGAAGGGAGCAGGCCTCACAGTAGTGTAACAATGAATTTAGGAGTTTTACACTACCTGTACATGTAAACTACACAGATACATGTCCTGCCTTTCACCCACACCGCACCTTGCTCTAGGGGTTACCTAGGGCACACATTAGAGGTGACTTATATGTAGAGAACGGAGAGGTTTAGGCTTGGCAAGTACTTTTAAATGCCAAGTCGAAGTGACAGTGAAACTGCACACACAGGCCTTGCAATGGCAGGCCTGAGACAAGGTAAAGGGGCTACTTAAGTGGGTGGCACAACCAGTGCTGCAGGCCCAGTAGTAGCATTTAATCTACAGGCCCTGGGCACATATAGTGCACATTACTAGGGACTTATAAGTAGATTAAATAGTCCAATCAGGTATGATCCAAGCTTACCATGTTTAAAGGGAGAGAGCATATGCACTTTAGTACTGGTTAGCAGTGGTAAAGTGCGCAGACTCTAAAAGCCAGCGAAAACAGTGTCCAAAAAGTGGAGGGAGGCAGGCAAAAAGTTAGGGGTGACTAACCTAAGGCTGTCAGGTCTAACAGTACCGGTAAGCTTCCTCCCTCCGCCGACAGCCGCACCACTGCAATAATTTGCAGCGACACCATATTTGTTGAAAGGATAGCCAGGCAGCATGCAATCAATTGATTTAATTTATTTTGTCAAATTTCTTCACCACACAGAGCGTCTCCTTCTAACCATTCATTACAGCGAGATTAACCGAGCTGAGCCAATTACGACGATATTTGTCACTTTGTTGACATAACCCTCAGACACTCAATGGCAAGCTTCCACTCACAAAGGCTGCCTCCGGCCCACCCAGAGTGAAATCACTTACCGATCTACCGTGTCTCACCGGTTGATTCGTTCCGCCTTTTTGACTCAGTGACGTGCTGCACATTGATTCACCACTCGTAAATTTTCCCCGTCCAAAACGTGTGTACTAGTCTTGTGTACTAGCTGTATTAGGTACGGGACAATGCAATTAATCTCACGGTATACTCCAACTTTCCTCCAACTGTTGACAGCCGCGCCACACCACCATTTGCGGTGCCACCATATTTGTTGAAAAGATAGCCAGGCGGCACATGATCAATTTATTTAATTTATTTTGCCAAAGTGCTTCATGTAACAAACGTCTCCTTCTAACAATAAATTACAGTGAGATTATCCAGGCCGAGCATGATACGCTGATATTTGTCACTTTGTTTCCATAACCCTCAGGCACATAATGGCAAGTGTCCACTCACAATGGGCGCTCTCCGCCCCCCTCAGAGTGAAATCACTCACAGATCTTCTGTGTCTCACCGGATGATTTGTTCCTCCTTTTTTACTTGGCGAAGTGCTGCCCATTGATTCACCACTTGTAAATTCTCCTGATCAGAACTTAGCGCAGTGTTCTCAGCATGCTAGCTGTATTGCATACGAGACAATGCAATTCATCTCATAGTACGGGTGACCTTCCTCTCACCACCGACAGCCGTATCACAGCAACAATTTGCAGCACCACCATATTTGTTGAAAGGGGAGCCAGGCAGCACACAATCAATTCATTTCATTTACTTTGTCAAAGTGCTTCCCCATACAGAACGTCTCCTCCTAACCATTCATTACTGTGAGATTAACCGGGCCGAGCATGATATGCCGATATTTGTCACTTTGTTTACATAACCCTCAGACACCCGATGGCAAGCGTCCACTCACAATGAGCACCCTCTGCCCCCTCCCAGAGTGAAATCACTCACCGATCTGCCAGCACTCACCGGGTGATTTGTTCCTCCTTTTTGACTTAGCTAAGTGCTGCACGTTAATTCACCACTCGTAAATTTTCCCAAGGAGGTCCCGGGGGCGATAGCCGAGCCTCGAGGTCTCCCCCCCGGGGAGTTTGGGGAAGTGGTGCAGCCCACGGGCGCGGCTTGGGCACTCTTTGGGCTACGCAGTCGGGTATTTAACCCATCCATTTTAAGTAACGGTCCCCATTTTGTAAGGACACGGTGACCGGTTGGGTCAGCATTTTTGCAGCGTCTTGTAGTTTTTGTCAAACCGAGTTTAGAGGGTTGGTAGTTATTGAAGGGGAGATAGTCAGGTAGAGTAGTCTAACTTTAGGAAAAAGTAATAAGCAGTGACCAGCTGAATTACTTACCGGAGACTACGTCTCAGGTCTGAGGTTGGGCACCATGTCGGCCGAGGCAAAGGTGCAGGAGGCGCTGCAGCTGCTGTGGGAAGTGGGACGCCTGGACATGGTGATGGAGGAGGCGCTTCAAGCGCCGCGTCCAGTGCGGAGAATGTCGAGCGGGGTGGCAGCGGCCGTATTGGTGGCCAAGGGGAGGTCCACGGTGTAATGGGTCTGGGCAGGGGGCGGAGAAGGGGAATCCCTACCCGCCACGTGAGGAAAGTGATGGGGATTGCAATGAAGGTGGGCCCCCATACCAAAGAGAACGACTCGGGGCCTGCCGTCTTGATGCAGCTGGGGAGGGAGGGGTGACGAGGAAGATGTCTCGCGGGACAGGCCTCCGAGCCAAAGTGGAAGGCTCGGGCCTTCAAGCGAAACGCGGACGGGGAGAGAGGGAGGAGAGGGAAGGACGTCTCCAGGGACTCCACCCTTATTGAGAGTCGGAGCTGAAAACCTCCGGGGACACAGGTTGAAGAGTGGCAGGGGCGAGGGTCAAAGCAACAGCAGCAGCCGGGCCTGTGCTATTCCAAGAGGGTAAGGGAGGGTGGGGGGCATTTATGGGAGGAGGAGCAGGATGAAGGGCCCTGGGTTAGCTCAGGGGAATCCACAGAGGCAGACTTTGGGAGGGACAGACCTATATCCACATTTTCTATGGGATTGGAGTGATGATGGAGAGGCGAGGGGGTGAGGTGAAGGAGGATGGGATAACTTTGAAGGTTTGCCCCCATGCAGGACATATGAAAAAGGGTGAAGGGCATGCTTGCAGGTAAGAGATCTCGCCAAGGGGTAGAGACGAGGAGGGTGGGGAGGAAAGGGGCGAGTGAGGACAGAGAACAGGTGCAGTAGGGACCGGTCTAGCCAGTGCTCCGGCTGTGTCGAGGCAAGGTGTGTCGTCAGGACAGCGGGACCCGGGACAGGCACAGGCGGCTCGTGTACTCTGGGAAGAAAAGAAGGCAGGTCCCCATGCAGCCAGCTGGATGGCAGAGAGGACGGACTCAGACTCGGAGGAGGATGAGGCCAGGGTTAGGCTGCAGGTGTTGTGTTGTGGAGTGGGTGTTGCGCCCCCTGCTGCGGACGCACCCCGGGAGCGGCAACCTAACCTGGCGAGGATGGAGAGAGCTGGGCCCTCACAGGGTTGGAGGATAGAGCACTGTAAGGAAATGCCTCCTTGGCATGGTTGCCCCCTGACTTTTTGCCTTTGCTGATGCTATGTTTACAATTGAAAGTGTGCTGAGGCCTGCTAACCAGGCCCCAGCACCAGTGTTCTTTCCCTAACCTGTACTTTTGTATCCACAATTGGCAGACCCTGGCATCCAGATAAGTCCCTTGTAACTGGTACTTCTAGTACCAAGGGCCCTGATGCCAAGGAAGGTCTCTAAGGGCTGCAGCATGTCTTATGCCACCCTGGAGACCTCTCACTCAGCACAGACACCCTGCTTGCCAGCTTGTGTGTGCTAGTGAGGACAAAACGAGTAAGTCGACATGGCACTCCCCTCAGGGTGCCATGCCAGCCTCTCACTGCCTATGCAGTATAGGTAAGACACCCCTCTAGCAGGCCTTACAGCCCTAAGGCAGGGTGCACTATACCATGGGTGAGGGTACCAGTGCATGAGCATGGTACCCCTACAGTGTCTAAACAAAACCTTAGACATTGTAAGTGCAGGGTAGCCATAAGAGTATATGGTCTGGGAGTCTGTCAAACACGAACTCCACAGCACCATAATGGCTACACTGAAAACTGGGAAGTTTGGTATCAAACTTCTCAGCACAATAAATGCACACTGATGCCAGTGTACATTTTATTGAAAAATACACCACAGAGGGCACCTTAGAGGTGCCCCCTGAAACTTAACCGACTATCTGTGTAGGCTGACTAGTTTTAGCAGCCTGCCACAAACCGAGACATGTTGCTGGCCCCATGGGGAGAGTGCCTTTGTCACTCTGAGGCCAGTAACAAAGCCTGCACTGGGTGGAGATGCTAACACCTCTCCCAGGCAGGAATTGTCACACCTGGCGGTGAGCCTCAAAGGCTCACCTCCTTTGTGCCAACCCAGCAGGACACTCCAGCTAGTGGAGTTGCCCGCCCCCTCCGGCCAGGCCCCACTTTTGGCGGCAAGGCCGGAGAAAATAATGAGAAAAACAAGGAGGAGTCACTGGCCAGTCAGGACAGCCCCTAAGGTGTCCTGAGCTGAAGTGACTCTAACTTTTAGAAATCCTCCATCTTGCAGATGGAGGATTCCCCCAATAGGGTTAGGATTGTGACCCCCTCCCCTTGGGAGGAGGCACAAAGAGGGTGTACCCACCCTCAGGGCTAGTAGCCATTGGCTACTAACCCCCCAGACCTAAACACGCCCTTAAATTTAGTATTTAAGGGCTACCCTGAACCCTAGAAAATTAGATTCCTGCAACAACAAGAAGAAGGACTGCCTAGCTGAAAACCCCTGCAGAGGAAGACCAGAAGACAACTACTGCCTTGGCTCCAGAAACTCACCGGCCTGTCTCCTGCCTTCCAAAGATCCTGCTCCAGCGACGCCTTCCAAAGGGACCAACGACCTCGACATCCTCTGAGGACTGCCCCTGCTTCGAAAAGACAAGAAACTCCCGAGGACAGCGGACCTGCTCCAAGAAAAGCTGCAACTTTGTTTCCAGCAGCTTTAAAGAACCCTGCAAGCTCCCCGCAAGAAGCGTGAGACTTGCAACACTGCACCCGGCGACCCCGACTCGGCTGGTGGCGATCCAACACCTCAGGAGGGACCCCAGGACTACTCTGATACTGTGAGTACCAAAACCTGTCCCCCCCTGAGCCCCCACCGCGCCGCCTGCAGAGGGAATCCCGAGGCTTCCCCTGACCGCGACTCTTTGAACCTAAAGTCCCGACGCCTGGGAGAGACCCTGCACCCGCAGCCCCCAGGACCTGAAGGACCGGACTTTCACTGGAGAAGTGACCCCCAGGAGTCCCTCTCCCTTGCCCAAGTGGAGGTTTCCCCGAGGAATCCCCCCCTTGCCTGCCTGCAGCGCTGAAGAGATCCCGAGATCTCTCATAGACTAACATTGCGAACCCGACGCTTGTTTCTACACTGCACCCGGCCGCCCCCGCGCCGCTGAGGGTGAAATTTCTGTGTGGACTTGTGTCCCCCCCGGTGCCCTACAAAACCCCCCTGGTCTGCCCTCCGAAGACGCGGGTACTTACCTGCAAGCAGACCGGAACCGGGGCACCCCCTTCTCTCCATTCTAGCCTATGTGTTTTGGGCACCACTTTGAACTCTGCACCTGACCGGCCCTGAGCTGCTGGTGTGGTGACTTTGGGGTTGCTCTGAACCCCCAACGGTGGGCTACCTTGGACCAAGAACTGAACCCTGTAAGTGTCTTACTTACCTGGTAAAACTAACCAAAACTTACCTCCCCTAGGAACTGTGAAAATTGCACTGTGTCCACTTTTAAAACAGCTATTTGTCAACAACTTGAAAAGTATACATGCAATTTTGATGATTTGAAGTTCCTAAAGTACTTACCTGCAATACCTTTCGAATGAGATATTACATGTAGAATTTGAACCTGTGGTTCTTAAAATAAACTAAGAAAAGATATTTTTCTATATAAAAACGTATTGGCTGGATTTGTCTCTGAGTGTGTGTACCTCATTTATTGTCTATGTGTGTGTACAACAAATGCTTAACACTACTCCTTGGATAAGCCTACTGCTCGACCACACTACCACAAAATAGAGCATTAGTATTATCTATTTTTACCACTATTTTACCTCTAAGGGGAACCCTTGGACTCTGTGCATGCTATTCCTTACTTTGAAATAGCACATACAGAGCCAACTTCCTACATTGGTGGATCAGCGGTGGGGTACAAGACTTTGCATTTGCTGGACTACTCGGCCAATACCTGATCACACGACAAATTCCAAAATTGTCATTAGAAATTGATTTTTGCAATTTGAAAAGTTTTCTAAATTCTTAAAAGACCTGCTAGGGCCTTGTGTTAGATCCTGTTTAGCATTTCTTTTAGAGTTTAAAAGTTTGTAAAAGTTTGAATTAGATTCTAGAACCAGTTGTAGATTCTTAAAAAGTATTCCAACTTTTAGAAGCAAAATGTCTAGCACAGATGTGACTGTGGTGGAACTCGACACCACACCTTACCTCCATCTTAAGATGAGGGAGCTAAGGTCACTCTGTAAAATAAAGAAAATAACAATGGGCCCCAAACCTACCAAAATACAGCTCCAGGAGCTTTTGGCAGAGTTTGAAAAGGCCAACCCCTCTGAGGGTGGCAACTCAGAGGAAGAGGATAGTGACTTGGAGGAAAATTCCCCCCTACCAGTCCTATCTAGGGAGAACAGGGTCCCTCAAACCCTGACTCCTAAAATAATAGTCAGAGATGCTGGTTCCCTCACAGGAGAGACCAACACCTCTGAAATCACTGAGGATAGCCCCAGTGAAGAGGACATCCAGTTAGCCAGGATGGCCAAAAGATTGGCTTTGGAAAGACAGATCCTAGCCATAGAGAGGGAAAGACAAGAGATGGGCCTAGGACCCATCAATGGTGGCAGCAACATAAATAGGGTCAGAGATTCTCCTGACATGTTGAAAATCCCTAAAGGGATTGTAACTAAATATGAAGATGGTGATGACATCACCAAATGGTTCACAGCTTTTGAGAGGGCTTGTGTAACCAGAAAAGTGAACAGATCTCACTGGGGTGCTCTCCTTTGGGAAATGTTCACAGGAAAGTGTAGGGATAGACTCCTCACACTCTCTGGACAAGATGCAGAATCTTATGACCTCATGAAGGGTACCCTGATTGAGGGCTTTGGATTCTCCACTGAGGAGTATAGGATTAGATTCAGGGGGGCTCAAAAATCCTCGAGCCAGACCTGGGTTGACTTTGTAGACTACTCAGTGAAAACACTAGATGGTTGGATTCAAGGCAGTGGTGTAAGTAATTATGATGGGCTGTACAATTTATTTGTGAAAGAACACCTGTTAAGTAATTGTTTCAATGATAAACTGCATCAGCATCTGGTAGACCTAGGACCAATTTCTCCCCAAGAATTGGGAAAGAAGGCGGACCATTGGGTCAAGACAAGGGTGTCCAAGACTTCAACAGGGGGTGACCAAAAGAAAGGGGTCACAAAGACTCCCCAGGGGAAGGGTGATGAGACAACCAAAACTAAAAATAGTAAAGAGTCTTCTACAGGCCCCCAAAAACCTGCACAGGAGGGTGGGCCCAGAGCCTCTTCACAAAACAATGGGTACAAGGGTAAAAACTTTGATCCCAAAAAGGCCTGGTGTCATAGCTGTAAACAGCATGGACACCAAACTGGAGACAAGGCCTGTCCCAAGAAAGGTTCCACTCCAAACTCCCATCCAGGTAACACTGGTATGGCTAGTCTCCAAGTGGGATCAACAGTGTGCCCAGAGCAAATCAAGGTCCACACTGAAGCTACTCTAGTTTCTGAGGGTGGGGTGGATTTAGCCACACTAGCTGTCTGGCCGCCTAACATGCAAAAATACAGACAGCAACTCTTAATTAATGGGACTAGAATAGAGGGCCTGAGGGATACAGGTGCCAGTGTCACCATGGTGACAGAGAAACTGGTTTCCCCTGGCCAATACCTGACTGGAAAAACTTACACAGTCACCAACGCTGACAATCAGAGAAAAGTACATCCCATGGCAATGGTTACTTTAGAATGGGGAGGGGTCAATGGCCTGAAACAGGTGGTGGTCTCCTCAAATATCCCAGTGGACTGTCTGCTTGGAAATGACCTGGAGTCCTCAGCATGGGCTGAGGTAGAACTAAAAACCCATGCAGCAATGCTGGGTATCCCTGAACTGGTGTGTGTGAAAACCAGAGCACAATGCAAGGCACAGGGTGAACAAGTAGAGCTGGAGTCTGGAAGAATGGCCCAGCCTACCAAGAGGAAAGGAAAGTCAGTTGGGAAACCAACTGCAACACAGCAAAAGAAAGGGAACCTCTCTTCTCAGGAAGAAGTTCTGCCCTCTGAGGGAACTGAGCCTTTGGAGCTTGAACCTTATCAGGTTGAGCTCTTAGGCCCAGGGGGACCCTCAAGGGAGGAGCTGTGTAAGGGACAAGAAACCTGTCCCTCTCTTGAAGGCCTTAGGCAGCAAGCTGCTGAAGAGTCCAAAGGCAAGAAAAATGGAACCCATAGGGTCTATTGGGAGGATGGACTCCTGTACACTGAGGCCAGAGACCCCAAACCTGGTGCCACTAGGAGAGTGGTAGTGCCTCAGCTGTTCAGAGAGTTCATCCTAACATTGGCCCATGACATTCCCCTTGCTGGACATTTGGGACAAACCAAGACGTGGGAGAGGTTAGTCAACCACTTCTACTGGCCCAATATGTCCAACATGGTTAAGGAGTTTTGCCTCTCCTGCCCCACCTGTCAAGCCAGTGGTAAGACAGGTGGGCATCCAAAGGCCCCCCTCATTCCACTTCCAGTGGTGGGGGTGCCCTTTGAAAGAGTGGGTGTGGACATAGTTGGTCCACTAGAACCTCCCACAGCCTCAGGAAATATGTATATCCTGGTAGTAGTGGATCATGCTACCAGGTATCCTGAAGCTATTCCCCTTAGGTCGACTACTGCCCCTGCAGTAGCCAAGGCCCTCATTGGTATCTTTACCAGAGTGGGTTTCCCTAAGCAGGTGGTGTCTGACAGAGGTACCAACTTCATGTCAGCATACCTAAAGCACATGTGGAATGAGTGTGGAGTGACTTATAAATTCACTACACCATACCATCCACAAACTAATGGCTTGGTAGAGAGATTCAACAAGACATTAAAAGGCATGATCATGGGGCTCCCAGAAAAACTCAAAAGGAGATGGGATGTCCTCTTGCCATGCCTGCTTTTCGCTTACAGAGAGGTGCCACAGAAGGGAGTAGGATTCTCACCCTTTGAACTTCTGTTTGGTCATCCTGTAAGGGGACCACTTGCCCTTGTTAAAGAAGGCTGGGAGAGACCTCTCCATGAGCCTAAACAGGACATAGTGGACTATGTACTTGGCCTTCGCTCTAGAATGGCAGAGTACATGGAAAAGGCAACCAAAAACCTTGAGGCCAGCCAACAGCTCCAGAAGTTTTGGTATGACCAAAAGGCTGCACTGGTTGAGTTCCAACCAGGGCAGAAAGTCTGGGTTCTGGAGCCTGTGGCTCCCAGGGCACTCCAGGACAAATGGAGTGGCCCTTACCCAGTACTAGAGAGGAAGAGTCAGGTCACCTACTTGGTGGACCTGGGCACAAGCAGGAGCCCCAAGAGGGTGATCCATGTGAACCGCCTTAAGCTCTTCCATGACAGGGCTGATGTGAATCTGTTGATGGTAACAGATGAGGATCAGGAAGCAGAGAGTGAACCTCTCCCTGATCTTCTGTCATCAGACCCAAAAGATGGCACAGTAGATGGAGTGATCTACTCAGACACCCTCTCTGGCCAACAGCAAGCTGATTGTAGGAGAGTCCTACAACAGTTTCCTGAACTCTTCTCCTTAACCCCTGGTCAGACACACCTGTGTACCCATGATGTGGACACAGGAGACAGCATGCCTGTCAAAAACAAAATCTTTAGACAGTCTGACCATGTTAAGGAAAGCATCAAGGTGGAAGTCCACAAGATGCTGGAATTGGGAGTAATTGAGCGCTCTGACAGCCCCTGGGCTAGCCCAGTGGTCTTAGTCCCCAAGCCTCACACCAAAGATGGAAAGAAAGAGATGAGGTTTTGTGTGGACTACAGAGGGCTCAATTCTGTCACCAAGACAGATGCCCATCCAATTCCAAGAGCTGATGAGCTCATTGATAAATTAGGTGCTGCCAAATTTCTAAGTACCTTTGACTTGACAGCAGGGTACTGGCAAATAAAAATGGCACCTGGAGCAAAAGAAAAGACAGCATTCTCCACACCTGATGGGCATTATCAGTTTACTGTTATGCCCTTTGGTTTAAAGAATGCCCCTGCCACCTTCCAAAGGTTGGTGAATCAAGTCCTTGCTGGCTTGGAGTCCTTTAGCACAGCTTATCTTGATGATATTGCTGTCTTTAGCTCCACCTGGCAGGATCACCTGGTCCACCTGAGGAAGGTTTTGAAGGCTCTGCAATCTGCAGGCCTCTCTATCAAGGCATCCAAATGCCAGATAGGGCAGGGAACTGTGGTTTACTTGGGCCACCTTGTAGGTGGAGGCCAAGTTCAGCCACTCCAACCCAAGATCCAGACTATTCTGGACTGGGTAGCTCCAAAAACCCAGACTCAAGTCAGGGCATTCCTTGTCTTGACTGGGTATTACAGGAGGTTTGTGAAGGGATATGGATCCATTGTGACAGCCCTCACTGAACCCACCTCCAAGAAAATGCCCAAGAAAGTGAACTGGACTGTGGAATGCCAACAGGCCTTTGACACCCTGAAACAGGCAATGTGCTCAGCACCAGTTCTCAAAGCTCCAGATTATTCTAAGCAGTTCATTGTGCAGACTGATGCCTCTGAACATGGGATAGGGGCAGTTTTGTCCCAAACAAATGATGATGGCCTTGACCAGCCTGTTGCTTTCATTAGCAGGAGGTTACTCCCCAGGGAGCAGCGTTGGAGTGCCATTGAGAGGGAGGCCTTTGCTGTGGTTTGGTCCCTGAAGAAGCTGAGACCATACCTCTTTGGGACTCACTTCCTAGTTCAAACTGACCACAGACCTCTCAAATGGCTGATGCAAATGAAAGGTGAAAATCCTAAACTGTTGAGGTGGTCCATCTCCCTACAGGGAATGGACTTTATAGTGGAACACAGACCTGGGACTGCCCATGCCAATGCAGATGGCCTTTCCAGGTTCTTCCACTTAGAAAATGAAGACTCTCTTGGGAAAGGTTAGTCTCATCCTCTTTCGTTTGGGGGGGGGTTGTGTAAGGAAATGCCTCCTTGGCATGGTTGCCCCCTGACTTTTTGCCTTTGCTGATGCTATGTTTACAATTGAAAGTGTGCTGAGGCCTGCTAACCAGGCCCCAGCACCAGTGTTCTTTCCCTAACCTGTACTTTTGTATCCACAATTGGCAGACCCTGGCATCCAGATAAGTCCCTTGTAACTGGTACTTCTAGTACCAAGGGCCCTGATGCCAAGGAAGGTCTCTAAGGGCTGCAGCATGTCTTATGCCACCCTGGAGACCTCTCACTCAGCACAGACACCCTGCTTGCCAGCTTGTGTGTGCTAGTGAGGACAAAACGAGTAAGTCGACATGGCACTCCCCTCAGGGTGCCATGCCAGCCTCTCACTGCCTATGCAGTATAGGTAAGACACCCCTCTAGCAGGCCTTACAGCCCTAAGGCAGGGTGCACTATACCATGGGTGAGGGTACCAGTGCATGAGCATGGTACCCCTACAGTGTCTAAACAAAACCTTAGACATTGTAAGTGCAGGGTAGCCATAAGAGTATATGGTCTGGGAGTCTGTCAAACACGAACTCCACAGCACCATAATGGCTACACTGAAAACTGGGAAGTTTGGTATCAAACTTCTCAGCACAATAAATGCACACTGATGCCAGTGTACATTTTATTGAAAAATACACCACAGAGGGCACCTTAGAGGTGCCCCCTGAAACTTAACCGACTATCTGTGTAGGCTGACTAGTTTTAGCAGCCTGCCACAAACCGAGACATGTTGCTGGCCCCATGGGGAGAGTGCCTTTGTCACTCTGAGGCCAGTAACAAAGCCTGCACTGGGTGGAGATGCTAACACCTCTCCCAGGCAGGAATTGTCACACCTGGCGGTGAGCCTCAAAGGCTCACCTCCTTTGTGCCAACCCAGCAGGACACTCCAGCTAGTGGAGTTGCCCGCCCCCTCCGGCCAGGCCCCACTTTTGGCGGCAAGGCCGGAGAAAATAATGAGAAAAACAAGGAGGAGTCACTGGCCAGTCAGGACAGCCCCTAAGGTGTCCTGAGCTGAAGTGACTCTAACTTTTAGAAATCCTCCATCTTGCAGATGGAGGATTCCCCCAATAGGGTTAGGATTGTGACCCCCTCCCCTTGGGAGGAGGCACAAAGAGGGTGTACCCACCCTCAGGGCTAGTAGCCATTGGCTACTAACCCCCCAGACCTAAACACGCCCTTAAATTTAGTATTTAAGGGCTACCCTGAACCCTAGAAAATTAGATTCCTGCAACAACAAGAAGAAGGACTGCCTAGCTGAAAACCCCTGCAGAGGAAGACCAGAAGACAACTACTGCCTTGGCTCCAGAAACTCACCGGCCTGTCTCCTGCCTTCCAAAGATCCTGCTCCAGCGACGCCTTCCAAAGGGACCAACGACCTCGACATCCTCTGAGGACTGCCCCTGCTTCGAAAAGACAAGAAACTCCCGAGGACAGCGGACCTGCTCCAAGAAAAGCTGCAACTTTGTTTCCAGCAGCTTTAAAGAACCCTGCAAGCTCCCCGCAAGAAGCGTGAGACTTGCAACACTGCACCCGGCGACCCCGACTCGGCTGGTGGCGATCCAACACCTCAGGAGGGACCCCAGGACTACTCTGATACTGTGAGTACCAAAACCTGTCCCCCCCTGAGCCCCCACCGCGCCGCCTGCAGAGGGAATCCCGAGGCTTCCCCTGACCGCGACTCTTTGAACCTAAAGTCCCGACGCCTGGGAGAGACCCTGCACCCGCAGCCCCCAGGACCTGAAGGACCGGACTTTCACTGGAGAAGTGACCCCCAGGAGTCCCTCTCCCTTGCCCAAGTGGAGGTTTCCCCGAGGAATCCCCCCCTTGCCTGCCTGCAGCGCTGAAGAGATCCCGAGATCTCTCATAGACTAACATTGCGAACCCGACGCTTGTTTCTACACTGCACCCGGCCGCCCCCGCGCCGCTGAGGGTGAAATTTCTGTGTGGACTTGTGTCCCCCCCGGTGCCCTACAAAACCCCCCTGGTCTGCCCTCCGAAGACGCGGGTACTTACCTGCAAGCAGACCGGAACCGGGGCACCCCCTTCTCTCCATTCTAGCCTATGTGTTTTGGGCACCACTTTGAACTCTGCACCTGACCGGCCCTGAGCTGCTGGTGTGGTGACTTTGGGGTTGCTCTGAACCCCCAACGGTGGGCTACCTTGGACCAAGAACTGAACCCTGTAAGTGTCTTACTTACCTGGTAAAACTAACCAAAACTTACCTCCCCTAGGAACTGTGAAAATTGCACTGTGTCCACTTTTAAAACAGCTATTTGTCAACAACTTGAAAAGTATACATGCAATTTTGATGATTTGAAGTTCCTAAAGTACTTACCTGCAATACCTTTCGAATGAGATATTACATGTAGAATTTGAACCTGTGGTTCTTAAAATAAACTAAGAAAAGATATTTTTCTATATAAAAACGTATTGGCTGGATTTGTCTCTGAGTGTGTGTACCTCATTTATTGTCTATGTGTGTGTACAACAAATGCTTAACACTACTCCTTGGATAAGCCTACTGCTCGACCACACTACCACAAAATAGAGCATTAGTATTATCTATTTTTACCACTATTTTACCTCTAAGGGGAACCCTTGGACTCTGTGCATGCTATTCCTTACTTTGAAATAGCACATACAGAGCCAACTTCCTACATTGGTGGATCAGCGGTGGGGTACAAGACTTTGCATTTGCTGGACTACTCGGCCAATACCTGATCACACGACAAATTCCAAAATTGTCATTAGAAATTGATTTTTGCAATTTGAAAAGTTTTCTAAATTCTTAAAAGACCTGCTAGGGCCTTGTGTTAGATCCTGTTTAGCATTTCTTTTAGAGTTTAAAAGTTTGTAAAAGTTTGAATTAGATTCTAGAACCAGTTGTAGATTCTTAAAAAGTATTCCAACTTTTAGAAGCAAAATGTCTAGCACAGATGTGACTGTGGTGGAACTCGACACCACACCTTACCTCCATCTTAAGATGAGGGAGCTAAGGTCACTCTGTAAAATAAAGAAAATAACAATGGGCCCCAAACCTACCAAAATACAGCTCCAGGAGCTTTTGGCAGAGTTTGAAAAGGCCAACCCCTCTGAGGGTGGCAACTCAGAGGAAGAGGATAGTGACTTGGAGGAAAATTCCCCCCTACCAGTCCTATCTAGGGAGAACAGGGTCCCTCAAACCCTGACTCCTAAAATAATAGTCAGAGATGCTGGTTCCCTCACAGGAGAGACCAACACCTCTGAAATCACTGAGGATAGCCCCAGTGAAGAGGACATCCAGTTAGCCAGGATGGCCAAAAGATTGGCTTTGGAAAGACAGATCCTAGCCATAGAGAGGGAAAGACAAGAGATGGGCCTAGGACCCATCAATGGTGGCAGCAACATAAATAGGGTCAGAGATTCTCCTGACATGTTGAAAATCCCTAAAGGGATTGTAACTAAATATGAAGATGGTGATGACATCACCAAATGGTTCACAGCTTTTGAGAGGGCTTGTGTAACCAGAAAAGTGAACAGATCTCACTGGGGTGCTCTCCTTTGGGAAATGTTCACAGGAAAGTGTAGGGATAGACTCCTCACACTCTCTGGACAAGATGCAGAATCTTATGACCTCATGAAGGGTACCCTGATTGAGGGCTTTGGATTCTCCACTGAGGAGTATAGGATTAGATTCAGGGGGGCTCAAAAATCCTCGAGCCAGACCTGGGTTGACTTTGTAGACTACTCAGTGAAAACACTAGATGGTTGGATTCAAGGCAGTGGTGTAAGTAATTATGATGGGCTGTACAATTTATTTGTGAAAGAACACCTGTTAAGTAATTGTTTCAATGATAAACTGCATCAGCATCTGGTAGACCTAGGACCAATTTCTCCCCAAGAATTGGGAAAGAAGGCGGACCATTGGGTCAAGACAAGGGTGTCCAAGACTTCAACAGGGGGTGACCAAAAGAAAGGGGTCACAAAGACTCCCCAGGGGAAGGGTGATGAGACAACCAAAACTAAAAATAGTAAAGAGTCTTCTACAGGCCCCCAAAAACCTGCACAGGAGGGTGGGCCCAGAGCCTCTTCACAAAACAATGGGTACAAGGGTAAAAACTTTGATCCCAAAAAGGCCTGGTGTCATAGCTGTAAACAGCATGGACACCAAACTGGAGACAAGGCCTGTCCCAAGAAAGGTTCCACTCCAAACTCCCATCCAGGTAACACTGTATGGCTAGTCTCCAAGTGGGATCAACAGTGTGCCCAGAGCAAATCAAGGTCCACACTGAAGCTACTCTAGTTTCTGAGGGTGGGGTGGATTTAGCCACACTAGCTGTCTGGCCGCCTAACATGCAAAAATACAGACAGCAACTCTTAATTAATGGGACTAGAATAGAGGGCCTGAGGGATACAGGTGCCAGTGTCACCATGGTGACAGAGAAACTGGTTTCCCCTGGCCAATACCTGACTGGAAAAACTTACACAGTCACCAACGCTGACAATCAGAGAAAAGTACATCCCATGGCAATGGTTACTTTAGAATGGGGAGGGGTCAATGGCCTGAAACAGGTGGTGGTCTCCTCAAATATCCCAGTGGACTGTCTGCTTGGAAATGACCTGGAGTCCTCAGCATGGGCTGAGGTAGAACTAAAAACCCATGCAGCAATGCTGGGTATCCCTGAACTGGTGTGTGTGAAAACCAGAGCACAATGCAAGGCACAGGGTGAACAAGTAGAGCTGGAGTCTGGAAGAATGGCCCAGCCTACCAAGAGGAAAGGAAAGTCAGTTGGGAAACCAACTGCAACACAGCAAAAGAAAGGGAACCTCTCTTCTCAGGAAGAAGTTCTGCCCTCTGAGGGAACTGAGCCTTTGGAGCTTGAACCTTATCAGGTTGAGCTCTTAGGCCCAGGGGGACCCTCAAGGGAGGAGCTGTGTAAGGGACAAGAAACCTGTCCCTCTCTTGAAGGCCTTAGGCAGCAAGCTGCTGAAGAGTCCAAAGGCAAGAAAAATGGAACCCATAGGGTCTATTGGGAGGATGGACTCCTGTACACTGAGGCCAGAGACCCCAAACCTGGTGCCACTAGGAGAGTGGTAGTGCCTCAGCTGTTCAGAGAGTTCATCCTAACATTGGCCCATGACATTCCCCTTGCTGGACATTTGGGACAAACCAAGACGTGGGAGAGGTTAGTCAACCACTTCTACTGGCCCAATATGTCCAACATGGTTAAGGAGTTTTGCCTCTCCTGCCCCACCTGTCAAGCCAGTGGTAAGACAGGTGGGCATCCAAAGGCCCCCCTCATTCCACTTCCAGTGGTGGGGGTGCCCTTTGAAAGAGTGGGTGTGGACATAGTTGGTCCACTAGAACCTCCCACAGCCTCAGGAAATATGTATATCCTGGTAGTAGTGGATCATGCTACCAGGTATCCTGAAGCTATTCCCCTTAGGTCGACTACTGCCCCTGCAGTAGCCAAGGCCCTCATTGGTATCTTTACCAGAGTGGGTTTCCCTAAGCAGGTGGTGTCTGACAGAGGTACCAACTTCATGTCAGCATACCTAAAGCACATGTGGAATGAGTGTGGAGTGACTTATAAATTCACTACACCATACCATCCACAAACTAATGGCTTGGTAGAGAGATTCAACAAGACATTAAAAGGCATGATCATGGGGCTCCCAGAAAAACTCAAAAGGAGATGGGATGTCCTCTTGCCATGCCTGCTTTTCGCTTACAGAGAGGTGCCACAGAAGGGAGTAGGATTCTCACCCTTTGAACTTCTGTTTGGTCATCCTGTAAGGGGACCACTTGCCCTTGTTAAAGAAGGCTGGGAGAGACCTCTCCATGAGCCTAAACAGGACATAGTGGACTATGTACTTGGCCTTCGCTCTAGAATGGCAGAGTACATGGAAAAGGCAACCAAAAACCTTGAGGCCAGCCAACAGCTCCAGAAGTTTTGGTATGACCAAAAGGCTGCACTGGTTGAGTTCCAACCAGGGCAGAAAGTCTGGGTTCTGGAGCCTGTGGCTCCCAGGGCACTCCAGGACAAATGGAGTGGCCCTTACCCAGTACTAGAGAGGAAGAGTCAGGTCACCTACTTGGTGGACCTGGGCACAAGCAGGAGCCCCAAGAGGGTGATCCATGTGAACCGCCTTAAGCTCTTCCATGACAGGGCTGATGTGAATCTGTTGATGGTAACAGATGAGGATCAGGAAGCAGAGAGTGAACCTCTCCCTGATCTTCTGTCATCAGACCCAAAAGATGGCACAGTAGATGGAGTGATCTACTCAGACACCCTCTCTGGCCAACAGCAAGCTGATTGTAGGAGAGTCCTACAACAGTTTCCTGAACTCTTCTCCTTAACCCCTGGTCAGACACACCTGTGTACCCATGATGTGGACACAGGAGACAGCATGCCTGTCAAAAACAAAATCTTTAGACAGTCTGACCATGTTAAGGAAAGCATCAAGGTGGAAGTCCACAAGATGCTGGAATTGGGAGTAATTGAGCGCTCTGACAGCCCCTGGGCTAGCCCAGTGGTCTTAGTCCCCAAGCCTCACACCAAAGATGGAAAGAAAGAGATGAGGTTTTGTGTGGACTACAGAGGGCTCAATTCTGTCACCAAGACAGATGCCCATCCAATTCCAAGAGCTGATGAGCTCATTGATAAATTAGGTGCTGCCAAATTTCTAAGTACCTTTGACTTGACAGCAGGGTACTGGCAAATAAAAATGGCACCTGGAGCAAAAGAAAAGACAGCATTCTCCACACCTGATGGGCATTATCAGTTTACTGTTATGCCCTTTGGTTTAAAGAATGCCCCTGCCACCTTCCAAAGGTTGGTGAATCAAGTCCTTGCTGGCTTGGAGTCCTTTAGCACAGCTTATCTTGATGATATTGCTGTCTTTAGCTCCACCTGGCAGGATCACCTGGTCCACCTGAGGAAGGTTTTGAAGGCTCTGCAATCTGCAGGCCTCTCTATCAAGGCATCCAAATGCCAGATAGGGCAGGGAACTGTGGTTTACTTGGGCCACCTTGTAGGTGGAGGCCAAGTTCAGCCACTCCAACCCAAGATCCAGACTATTCTGGACTGGGTAGCTCCAAAAACCCAGACTCAAGTCAGGGCATTCCTTGTCTTGACTGGGTATTACAGGAGGTTTGTGAAGGGATATGGATCCATTGTGACAGCCCTCACTGAACTCACCTCCAAGAAAATGCCCAAGAAAGTGAACTGGACTGTGGAATGCCAACAGGCCTTTGACACCCTGAAACAGGCAATGTGCTCAGCACCAGTTCTCAAAGCTCCAGATTATTCTAAGCAGTTCATTGTGCAGACTGATGCCTCTGAACATGGGATAGGGGCAGTTTTGTCCCAAACAAATGATGATGGCCTTGACCAGCCTGTTGCTTTCATTAGCAGGAGGTTACTCCCCAGGGAGCAGCGTTGGAGTGCCATTGAGAGGGAGGCCTTTGCTGTGGTTTGGTCCCTGAAGAAGCTGAGACCATACCTCTTTGGGACTCACTTCCTAGTTCAAACTGACCACAGACCTCTCAAATGGCTGATGCAAATGAAAGGTGAAAATCCTAAACTGTTGAGGTGGTCCATCTCCCTACAGGGAATGGACTTTATAGTGGAACACAGACCTGGGACTGCCCATGCCAATGCAGATGGCCTTTCCAGGTTCTTCCACTTAGAAAATGAAGACTCTCTTGGGAAAGGTTAGTCTCATCCTCTTTCGTTTGGGGGGGGGTTGTGTAAGGAAATGCCTCCTTGGCATGGTTGCCCCCTGACTTTTTGCCTTTGCTGATGCTATGTTTACAATTGAAAGTGTGCTGAGGCCTGCTAACCAGGCCCCAGCACCAGTGTTCTTTCCCTAACCTGTACTTTTGTATCCACAATTGGCAGACCCTGGCATCCAGATAAGTCCCTTGTAACTGGTACTTCTAGTACCAAGGGCCCTGATGCCAAGGAAGGTCTCTAAGGGCTGCAGCATGTCTTATGCCACCCTGGAGACCTCTCACTCAGCACAGACACCCTGCTTGCCAGCTTGTGTGTGCTAGTGAGGACAAAACGAGTAAGTCGACATGGCACTCCCCTCAGGGTGCCATGCCAGCCTCTCACTGCCTATGCAGTATAGGTAAGACACCCCTCTAGCAGGCCTTACAGCCCTAAGGCAGGGTGCACTATACCATGGGTGAGGGTACCAGTGCATGAGCATGGTACCCCTACAGTGTCTAAACAAAACCTTAGACATTGTAAGTGCAGGGTAGCCATAAGAGTATATGGTCTGGGAGTCTGTCAAACACGAACTCCACAGCACCATAATGGCTACACTGAAAACTGGGAAGTTTGGTATCAAACTTCTCAGCACAATAAATGCACACTGATGCCAGTGTACATTTTATTGAAAAATACACCACAGAGGGCACCTTAGAGGTGCCCCCTGAAACTTAACCGACTATCTGTGTAGGCTGACTAGTTTTAGCAGCCTGCCACAAACCGAGACATGTTGCTGGCCCCATGGGGAGAGTGCCTTTGTCACTCTGAGGCCAGTAACAAAGCCTGCACTGGGTGGAGATGCTAACACCTCTCCCAGGCAGGAATTGTCACACCTGGCGGTGAGCCTCAAAGGCTCACCTCCTTTGTGCCAACCCAGCAGGACACTCCAGCTAGTGGAGTTGCCCGCCCCCTCCGGCCAGGCCCCACTTTTGGCGGCAAGGCCGGAGAAAATAATGAGAAAAACAAGGAGGAGTCACTGGCCAGTCAGGACAGCCCCTAAGGTGTCCTGAGCTGAAGTGACTCTAACTTTTAGAAATCCTCCATCTTGCAGATGGAGGATTCCCCCAATAGGGTTAGGATTGTGACCCCCTCCCCTTGGGAGGAGGCACAAAGAGGGTGTACCCACCCTCAGGGCTAGTAGCCATTGGCTACTAACCCCCCAGACCTAAACACGCCCTTAAATTTAGTATTTAAGGGCTACCCTGAACCCTAGAAAATTAGATTCCTGCAACAACAAGAAGAAGGACTGCCTAGCTGAAAACCCCTGCAGAGGAAGACCAGAAGACAACTACTGCCTTGGCTCCAGAAACTCACCGGCCTGTCTCCTGCCTTCCAAAGATCCTGCTCCAGCGACGCCTTCCAAAGGGACCAACGACCTCGACATCCTCTGAGGACTGCCCCTGCTTCGAAAAGACAAGAAACTCCCGAGGACAGCGGACCTGCTCCAAGAAAAGCTGCAACTTTGTTTCCAGCAGCTTTAAAGAACCCTGCAAGCTCCCCGCAAGAAGCGTGAGACTTGCAACACTGCACCCGGCGACCCCGACTCGGCTGGTGGCGATCCAACACCTCAGGAGGGACCCCAGGACTACTCTGATACTGTGAGTACCAAAACCTGTCCCCCCCTGAGCCCCCACCGCGCCGCCTGCAGAGGGAATCCCGAGGCTTCCCCTGACCGCGACTCTTTGAACCTAAAGTCCCGACGCCTGGGAGAGACCCTGCACCCGCAGCCCCCAGGACCTGAAGGACCGGACTTTCACTGGAGAAGTGACCCCCAGGAGTCCCTCTCCCTTGCCCAAGTGGAGGTTTCCCCGAGGAATCCCCCCCTTGCCTGCCTGCAGCGCTGAAGAGATCCCGAGATCTCTCATAGACTAACATTGCGAACCCGACGCTTGTTTCTACACTGCACCCGGCCGCCCCCGCGCCGCTGAGGGTGAAATTTCTGTGTGGACTTGTGTCCCCCCCGGTGCCCTACAAAACCCCCCTGGTCTGCCCTCCGAAGACGCGGGTACTTACCTGCAAGCAGACCGGAACCGGGGCACCCCCTTCTCTCCATTCTAGCCTATGTGTTTTGGGCACCACTTTGAACTCTGCACCTGACCGGCCCTGAGCTGCTGGTGTGGTGACTTTGGGGTTGCTCTGAACCCCCAACGGTGGGCTACCTTGGACCAAGAACTGAACCCTGTAAGTGTCTTACTTACCTGGTAAAACTAACCAAAACTTACCTCCCCTAGGAACTGTGAAAATTGCACTAAGTGTCCACTTTTAAAACAGCTATTTGTCAACAACTTGAAAAGTATACATGCAATTTTGATGATTTGAAGTTCCTAAAGTACTTACCTGCAATACCTTTCGAATGAGATATTACATGTAGAATTTGAACCTGTGGTTCTTAAAATAAACTAAGAAAATATATTTTTCTATATAAAAACCTATTGGCTGGATTTGTCTCTGAGTGTGTGTACCTCATTTATTGTCTATGTGTGTGTACAACAAATGCTTAACACTACTCCTTGGATAAGCCTACTGCTCGACCACACTACCACAAAATAGAGCATTAGTATTATCTATTTTTACCACTATTTTACCTCTAAGGGGAACCCTTGGACTCTGTGCATGCTATTCCTTACTTTGAAATAGCACATACAGAGCCAACTTCCTACAAGCACCACGAAGGTATGATATGGGACCCCCAGATCAGGGATAGGGGGAGCGCCCTGCCTAGGGGCATGGAGGACCAGATGGAGAAACTTGACTATGAGGAGGATAGCATTTAGGAAGGGGAACTTCGGGAGGGGGCGGAGGAGGAGTGGTGGGGCATCAAGGGGGGGAGTCTAATGATGTTTTTAAGTCATTGCAGATGGAACAGATGTCTGGTGGAGTTCCAAGGCTCAGGAGCGGTACCGGTCCTTGATGCCAGGTAAGAGAGCACACTCTGCGGTGTCAGTGGCTGTGGAAGCGAAGGATGTGGTGACCGAGCACCTGCACAAAGGGGTATATGTGACGGATGTAGGGGTCGGACTGGATGGGGGGTGCAGGGCACAGGGCCACGGGAGCAGGATGAGAAGAAGGCGGACACTGGTGCGGTGCGATGGAAAAAGGTAAAAAAACTTCCCTACATGGGTACGGCAAAACCACTGGGGTCGCACCTGATGTTGAGCACCAAAGAAAAGATATGGAAAGGCGAATATGTTGAAATTCTGAAACTGTTGCATAGAGAGGTGCGGTCAAAATAGGGCTCGAAAGAGGAAGAGTATGAGCTGGCCAAGAGCCCTAAGGTGCCTGTTACTATTGAAAACTGGACGGCGGCCTTTTTGATTTACGCCAGTGTATATTGTGAGCGCTTCTCAGAGAGGGGAGTGGCGCTCCTAAAATACATGGATGTAATAAGGAAAGAGCAGTTGAACTGCGGCGGGTACGCCTGGGTTCAATACGATGAAGAGTTTCAGGCGCGATTGGCAGCGGACGAATCGGTCCTATGGGGCGAAATTGATGCTGATTTATGGCAGCACACCATGGGCCCTGCTAAATTTGGCAAAATGTATTCACAGCCAGTGGGCTCCCTATTATGTATCGGCCCTTTCGGGATCGCCCTACCCAGGGTGGGGCAGGAGCAAGGGTTCCGCTGGGTCAGGTGGGACAGGGACAGTTAAGTCGGGAGCATGCTGGGATTACAACAAGGGTTTGTGCACCCGAGAATATTGCAAGTTCCGGCATGAGTGCTCCCGCTGTGCGGGCTGACACGCAATTATACACTGCTATGCATCAGCAACCTCAGGGTCGGCAGGATCTAGACAAACTCAGGCTTCCGGTGGAAATAATTCAGGGAACCAGGGTGGCGCAAAATATAGAACTGGGCATAGTTCTTTGGGAAAAGGCTCATAGTCCGGTTAGGCTGGATAATTTGCTTTTCTGGCTTGACAAGTACGTTGACTGGGCGGCAGCGTGGACCTTACTGCATGGGTTCTCTGAGGGTTTCTTGCTTGAGTACCGGGGCCCGCGTGTGCGTCGGTGGGCTGACAACTTGAAATCTGTGAGAGGACAGGAGACAGTAGTGCAACAGAAGCTTGATAAGGAGGTGGCAGTGGGTAGGATGGAGGGCCCCTTTACAGACTGGCCTTTGGATAACATCATGGTGTCCCCCATTGGGGACGTACCAAAAAAAGAACCAGGGGAGTTTCGACTTATCCACCATCTGTCATGGCTGGCAGGATCATCGGTTAATGACTTTATACCAGAAGAATTGACCAAAGTGTCATATGCGTCTGTAGACGACGCAATTGACATGGTTGACGCGTTCGGGGAAGGGGCGCTGATAGCAAAGATGGACATATAGTGAGCATTTCGCCTACTTCCGGAGTCCCCTGATGACTTTGAGTTGCTAGGCATTCAATTCCAAGGACAATGGTATGTGGACAAGGCTTTGCCCATGGGCTGCTCCATTTCTTGCTCTTTATTTGAGCAATTCATCACTTTTTTGTAGTAGATCTTTACCTGCCAGACGGGACACAAGGCAGTAACGCATTACTTGGATGACTTTTTTTTGTGGCACCGGCTGGATCTGACCATTGTGCGGTAATCCTGGGGTGGTTTCAGAGTATCATGGGGGACCTAGGTGTGCCCTTGGCCCCCGACAAGACGATAGGGCCCTCCACGTCTTTGACTTTTTTTGGGTATTGAGCTAGAACAGTACGGATGGTGGCACAGCTGCCACAGGACAAAAAGAAGACTATGATTGACAAGATTACAGACATGGTGCAGAGACCTAAAGTCACAGTGCGGGATGTTCAGGTGCTACTTGGACATCTCAATTTTGCTTGTAGGGTAGTTCGGGTGGGCAGACTTTCTGCTGATGGTTAGGACTCACGCTGGCGGGACAGGGTTTGCCGCACCATCATGTACGGTTGAGAGTTGGAGTTGGTGAGGACTTGAAGATGTGGTGCGTGTTTCTGGAACAATTTAATGGGATTCCCATACGGTCATGGCAGGTGTATGAATGGGACATGCAGATCTTCTCGGAAGCGGCTGGTGGGTCGGGCTTTGGAATATAATTGCAAGGCAGATATTGTGCTGAAACTTGGCTGGCGTCGTGGACCGGGGGGGCAGGAGTATTGCATTTTTGGAGTTGTTCCCCTTGGTGGTTGCAGTCTTTATTTGGGGACATCTTTTGGAACACCAAAAAATCCTCTTTAGGGTTGGCAAAAGACAATCAGCATGGGATACGCAGGTGCTGAAATTGCTGTAAGTGTTTGTGCTTCAATGTTTGCGGCGTGACATTTTATTTAGGGCCAGGCATGTGCCCGGGGCGGACAATGACATTGCGGATGCGTTGTCTTGTTCGCAGTGGGAGAGATTCCATGGGCTAGTTGCGGGAGAGCCATTATCCAGGACGCGGATGCCTGTCACCCTGTGGATGGCGAGAGAAAAAGGGTGCTCCGCTTGGTGATGAATTCCCTGGCCCCATCTACACGTAAAAGGTATGTCTGGGCTTGGCGGGAGTTTGCACATTCAGGTGCTCGTTGGTGCCCAGATGCACGAGGGAGGGTAGAGGACATTGTGCATTTCATTATGGAGTTGGTGCAGAAAAGGCAGTCTCGTATCACCATCGCGGGCAAATTGGTGGGTACTGCCTTTTGGGGGACGTTTTTCTGGGGTTACGCACCATCAGCCGGGGAGCTGGGCCAGTGGCTTCTAGAGAGGTGGGCGAAAGAAGAAGGGAAGCGAGGCTTATTGAGACAGCCTGTGTCGTTGGGGTTGTTGAAGGAGCTTATGCATGCCATGGGAAGCGTTTGCTATGACGCAGCGGAGTGCCGCCTTTTCAAGGCGTTGATGTTGTGGATGTTCTTCGGGGCTTTCAGGGTATCGGAATTATTGGGGTCGGGGACGAGAGTGGGGGTGAAGTGGGGTGACGTACAATTCAGGGACAGGGCGGTGACATTGCAGATTCATAGTTCCAAGACGGGTCATAAGGGTTTGAGCGTACAAGTGGTTAAGACGGCATATCCAGGAGCGGACATCTGCCTCGTTCGTTTGGGCAGGGCTCTGCAAGGGGAAGGATCAGGGAATGAGGAGGAAGTTTTTCAGCATAGGTGCGGATCAAGGGTATTGTCACATCAGTTCTTGGCGGTGCTCCGAGCCGGTCTCGGGTTGGTGGGACAGAACCCGGCTCGTTTTGGTACTCATTCATTTCACATAGGCATGGCAACAGAGGCGGGATCGAGGGGTTGGGGGGGTCAAGAGGATAATGCAGTTGGGGAGGTGGAAGTTAGAAGCTTACAAGCGCTATGTCAGGCGAGCGGGTTCAGGAGCCGCGGAATACAATATTAACATGTTTTTCTCTGGCTGTAGGTTCAGTGCCCGGCCCAGAGACGCAGTTCCTCTCCATTTGGGTCATCGGGCACTCCTTTGTCAAGTGGGCATACAAGCAAGCGGGACAGACTGCAAATGGCGATAACCTGGGATTGGACAGGGAAAGATATAAAGTGCGCTGGTTCTGGAAGGGGGGCATGCATTGGGGAGAGCTGTTCAGGACCTTGCAGAGGCAAAGAGGACTTAGGCCCTGCCCTGACGTACTGTTGATACATTTAGGTAAGAAAGATTTGGTTAGGCGGACAGGTTTAGATGTGCTGAAAGACGAAGGTGGATTTACGGGACGTTCTTCAGCAATGGGATGGTTGCCACATAGTATGGACAGCTTTTGTGCCGTGTAGATCATGGAGAAGGGCACGCAAACCGGGGGCCATCGAGAAAGCGCAACGGAAACTTGATAAAGGCTTTTTGCGGGTCTCCCTGGATTACTTTTTTGGAGTACGTAGACCTTAGAAATGAGGACTGGGAATTCTTTAGGGCCGTTGGAGTACACCTGTCCTTTATGGGCATGGAATTGTACCTGCTCCAGCTGAAAGAAGTTTTGAACTCCCTGAAAGGTAAGTATGGCAATTGACGTTACGTCCACGGGGGGCAGAAAAAGAGGGAGAGATGGTTCTCCTCTTCTCCCCCTTTTTCTGGTGGCGGGAACTGAGACAGTTCGCACAACTAGGAGAACAGGGAGGGACGACAGAGAAGACAAGACATTATCAAGTGAGAAAAGGACTGGACAACAGCAGGACAACTCAGACAGGAATAGGTGGCCATTAGGAGTTTTGGAGAGTTATACGTCAAGGGGTAGGGAGCAGCAGGAGATGATTAATGTGACAATTGGTTTCAGAAAAGACGCTTTACAATGTAAAGGGTAATGAGAGGCCATGTGGTTAAGGGAAAGAGAGGGGGAGGGGAGGGGAGGAGGAGGGGATAGGTTAACTCAATGTATAGAGAGGTTTTAGTTTTGTGAGGCATTAGGCCAAGGGTTATTACGGTTTGTAAGGGAACCTGTTTCCAATAAAGGGGCCTTTTACACACACAACAAGGTGCAGTGGTGGTGTCCTTCTTCCCCAATTGGAAATGTGCGCACTAGTCTCAGCGTGCTGGCTGTATTGCGTACAGGACAATGCAATTTATCTCATATTACCAGTGAGCTTCCTCCCACCGCCGACAGCCGCACCACAGCAACCATTTGCAGAACCACCATATTTTTTTTAAAGATAGGCAGCACAGAATCAACTAATTTTATTTATTTTGCCAAAGTGCTCCCCCATACAGAATGTCTTCTTCTAACCATTCATTATGGTGAGATTAATTGGGCCGAGCACGATACGCTGATATTTGTCACTTTGTTTAAATAAACCTTTAGACACTTGATGGGAAGCGCCCACTCCCAATGGATGTCCTCCGGCATCCCCAAAGTGAATTCACTTACCAAAGTACTGTGTCTCACCGGGTGATTCGTTCCCCCTTTTTAACTCGGCGAAGTGCTGTGTGTTGATTCACCACTCTAAATTCTCCAGATCCAAAACGCATGCACTAGTTTTGGTGTGCTAGCTGCATTGCATATGTGAAAACGCAATTAATATCATAGTACCAGTGTGCTTCCTCCCACCGACCACAGTCGCACCACAGCAACCATTTGCAGCACCACTATATTTGTTGAAAGGATAGCCAGGCAGCAGACAATCAATTCATTTCATTCATTGTGCCAAGGTGTTTCTCACACTATATATATATATATTTTTTCACTGAAAAAACAAAGGTTTTAGGGGCATTACAGTTAGGAAATAGAATTTAAAAAACATGGAAATTCACTGAAAAAACAAAGGTTACAGGGACATAATAGTTAGGAGATAGAATTTTTAAAAAAACAGAAATTCACTAAACAACAAGGGTTATAAGGACGGTATTCATTTTAAACTTCCCAAACCATAGAAATTCACCTGATATAGACTCTAACTCTAGCTATAACTCACACTCCTTCCATGCACAGTTTTAGTAAAAAAAGTGACTGCAAATATCACATTGATATTATCAATGATGTTATAAAAAATGTCAGGAGTGCCGTACTTTGTGGGGTAATTAGCAGTGCATGGCTAGGGTTATAGTCAGCTTAAGGCACGAGTTATAGTTACTTGAGATAACTATAATTATAACAGGTGAATATCTATGGTTTTCTACATTTCAAATGTGAGACTAACTATAACGTTCCTCCAACCTTTAGTTTTTTAAGTGACTTTGTATGTTTTTTAAATTCTATTTCCTAACTATAATGTGCCTGTAACCTTTGTTTTTTCAGTGAATTTCTATGTTTTTTTTATCATAAAGTACTTGTTATTACTATATGTTAATCCAACCACCGGGGTTGGCTGCAAGGCCTGGCCTGCATCAGACCTTCTGGCCATCCCCCCTAAACACCCAACCCCACGCTGCGCAGGCCTTTGGCTGTCAGTGGCGGGAGTTGGCCACTACCTGTCTCTCTAGGTGTGAGAATAGGTATGAGAGGTTGTACCTGGGTGTAAGAGTGGGCTGTGAAAGTGTTTGTTTGGGTCTGTGAGAGGGTGCGTCAGTGTCTGTGTAGGTCTGTGAATGGGTGTGTGTGTGAGGCTTTCAGTGTGTGTGTGAGTGGGTGTTTGAGAACCTGAGTGGGGCCTTGAGTGAGTGCATGAGTGTCTGAGTAGGGCTGTGAGTGGGTGCAGAAGGGTCTGATTTGGTCTATGAGTGGGTGTATGAGTACTGTGTGGGACTGGGAGTGGGTGATTAGGGTCTGAGTGGGTGTGTGAGTGGGAGAAAGAGATTGAAAAAGAGAAATTGAGAGAGAGAGAAAACGAGAGTAAGAGGGAAAGAACTTGAATGTTTTTTAGGCTTTGATAAATGATGAACGGGTTCCCCTCATTATTGTATTTTAACCCAGGGGAGTTGGTGGTCCCTGGGACTGCAGGGGGGACAGGAAGCCCCCCCACATTGGGTTTAAACATGGCCCAGGGCTGCGGGGGACTGTGCAGCCCCCGTATTGAATTTAAACTTGGTTGCAGGGAAATGGCAGTTCCCATGGACGTGGGAAGGCTAGCAGCCCCCCTGCATTGGATTTAAACTTTGCCCTGAACAGGTGGCAGTCCCCCAGGGCTGAGGGGGTGGACAGCCCCCGCATTAAATTTAAACTGGGTTCCATGGAGGTGACGGTCCCTTCGCCCCCCACATCCATTTTTTATAAAGCTCTGGGAAGGTGGCAGTCCCCAGGGCTGTGGTGGTCCAGGCCCCCCTCGGCCAAGTTTGATTTAAACTTGCCCTGGGAATATGACGGTCCCCAGGGCTGCAGGGGGCTGGGCACCCCCCCATCCGATTTAAAGTTGGCCCCAAGGAGGTGGTGGTCCCCAAGCCTGCGTGGGGGCCATGCAAACCCCCATTAAAATTTTAAATGCTTCCTGGACCTGGCCCACCTGGGAGCTTTATTGAAACAAGCACGGGAGCCTGTGCTTACTTTTTTTCTAAATTTTCAGTTGATCTGCAGTTCTGCTGCAATTGTTTTGCTCTGGGTGGGTACCTCTGGGACCCCAGCACCAGAGCTAAGGGGTCAGGGTGTTGCTACCCTGGCCCCCTTTTCCTATTTTTTACATTTTTGGCTAGGACTCAACTGAAGCGAGTCCCAAGATGGCTGCCAACACTTTCTTGTTGAAGTGTTGGAAGCCAACCAGATCTTAGCACGAGATCAGTATACCTGACTGAGCTTTTGCGTCCCTATACATACAAATTAGAATTTTCTTTAATTTCTCAAAAACTACTGAATGGATTTACACCAATTAACAAAAAATGTGCTTACTGGACCAAGAGCGACCTTTCTTCCACATTTGTTGTATTTCCGTCTAGTGGTTTGGGCTGTAGCCCTGTTCAAAATCCCTATGGGAATTAACATTGGAAATAAACCTTTTTTGACTCCACTTTTTCTCAGCCCCTGCTTGGTTGATCACCCCAAGCAGCGCCAAAGATATAGACAAGTCAAAAAACGTGTTTTATATAGGAACTAGGTCCTAACTATTTTCTCTCTTTATATATATCTATATCTAAATAATTAAATCTATCTATCTATCTATCTATCTATCTATCTATCTATCTATCTATCTATCTATCTATCTGTATGTACAAATATATATATATATACATATGTGTGTTAAAGTAGCATTACAGTAAGGTGAATTTGAACTAAGAAAAACACAGGAATTCACCTGTTATAATCAAAAGTTCTAAATATAACTTGCATCCCTCCCCTTCATGCACTGCTTATGACCTCACATATGTCATCACTAACTACATATTCTATTACATGATTTATGACATGAGTGACGACATCTCAAATGACAGTGTTGCCACCCAGGTACTCACCGCTCAAGAAGACAACAACCCTGCATATCTGTACAAATCCCTTTTTTGCAAGGAGATACTTTTTTCTTATGAAACAAGGAGGTGTGCACAGGGTGGATTTGTCCAGGATCATAAATGCTCTCTGAGGCAGTAGTTTTTATTTAACATTTTTTTCTACATTTTTTTTCTACATTTTTCTCCTCTTTGTTTTGAAGGATATGTTGTTTTTTTAATCCTAGTTTCTTGTTTTTGTTCTACCCCTTTAAAAAAAATACAAAAAGATAAAAATGTTTAAAAAAAGATTATAATTGTTCAAAATGTTATTTATAAAAGCACTTTTCAGAGCTGCCCTATACTTTCATTATGTATGTTGTTTCTACGATGTACCCCTTTTTTCCTTCTTTATGACTTCCGAAAGACACTCACTAGAGCCATTATGCTCCTGCAAATAACAATGGTCATTCTCATGAGCCTCTTGCTAGAATACAGCACACAGTCCTCCGCATCCACTGCAAGGGGGCAGTGTATGCTGGTCTTCAAGACCTTACTTTTAAAATAGAATTTGCATTTTCACTGAACCTATCCTGTTATAGTAAGTATAATTTACATGCACCTGATTTTCGCTTCCCTTGTTTTAATATGATCCTGCAAGGCTCTCTGTAAGAAGACTGAGATGATTGCAGAAGCCTCTTCGCTTGTTGCCCCCACGTGTTAACTGATACTGGTGTTTTCTGACTCTGGTTGTGCCCTGGGCACTGCTAACCAGTCCTGGGGCCAGTGCTCTGTTTAAAATGGTATATGCAAATTAGGTATAATTATAATTGCCTCTTACAACATACCTATAAGCCCCTAATATAAGGTAGGGCATGTGGGTTTAGGGGTCCCAGTGCAGTTAGGGGACCCATGGGTGCACTACTGTGGTGTCTGGTGTCCTTGTAAAAGCAGGCCTGTCTTGCTGGTTGCTTTTAAATTGAAGTTAACACCAACTTTGGACATACAACTACTCCCAACATCTCAAACTACCTTATTTTTACTTATATGTCACTCCTAAGGTCGGCCCTGGCTACCCCAAGGGTTGGGTGCAGTGTAATTATAAGCATGGACTTTGTAAAAGATGCTTAAGAAGTACTGGTGAGAGAAAACAGCCAAACTTGTTTTCCCCCACTGTAGTACATTAGTTCCTCAGGCTAACATTGGGGGGCTTTATTTAAGACCCATAAAGCCTTATTTCTGCTAGATAAGAGCTAAATATGGCATGTTTGATATCAAATTTAATGTTAGAATAAAGCCAATAACTTGCCAATGTTGGATTTGTTATAATTAGTATAGAAAAATAGTTTAGAACTCTTTATAAAAGTTACCAAAATTAGCTCTATAGTGCCCTTTCCTGGTTGGCCAGTCTCTGGCAGCCTGAGCCAAGCTACCTTAAGGTGTGAAGTGACTTAGGCTAAAACAGAAGAAGCATCTGGTGGGAGGAGAACTCCTGCAGCAGAAAGCAGAGTAGGATGGGGGTAGAGTGGCCAAACTGTTTTTCAAGGGAGGGAAATTCACCTTGGACAGAAACTGGACTCCTTCATTCCCTGCTTCCCCAGTTAGATAGGAGCCCCAGTAATTAAATTAGGAGAGGCGCTGGAAGGGGTGTATGAGGGAAACTTAGCCACACAAATGGGTAGGCTCAGCCAGATTGTTGGAAAGTGGATTACTGGTAAGGGCAAATAAGTACCTGCATTTAGCAATAGGTCACTTACCACCACTAGGCCCAGTGAGGTCTCAATAAATTAATACCAGCTCAATCCTTGATAGCTTGGCAACGAGCAGTTAGGCTTCACTTAGGAGATAGGTGTGTAAAGCATTTAAAAATCACAATAAAAATTCAATGCCACTTTATAAAAATAAATTATATTTTTATCTTTAAAATGACACTAAAACAACAAAAAAACAATAAAGGTAACCAGAGATATGATTTTTTAAAGAATAAAGGATTTTTTAGTGCATAGAAACTAAAAGCACCAATCCGGACAAATGGACGCAACTGACCGGGCAAAGTCAAAATTTGAGACCGCCCACGATGGGGCCCTGCTTGGCAATGTTGTTCAATGTTTTACCTTCGGACTTAGGGCCTGATTCCGAGGCCGGCGGGCGGCGGTCGCCGCCCGCCTGGCGGGAACCGCCATATGGCCGCTCCGCGGTCGAAAGACCGCGGAGGCCATTCAGGCTTTCAGCTGGGCTGGCGGGCGACCGCCAGGAGGCCGCCCGCCAGCCCAGCGGGAAACCCCTCCCCACGAGGAAGCCGGCTCCGAATGGAGCCGGCGGAGTGGGTATGTGCGACGGGTGCAGTTTGCACCCGTCGCGTATTTCAGTGTCTGCATTGCAGACACTGAAATACACAGTGGGGCCCTCTTACGGGGGCCCCTGCAGTGCCCATGCCATTGGCATGGGCACTGCAGGGGCCCCCAGGGGCCCCGCGGCACCCCCTACCGCCATCCTGTTCCTGGCGGGCGAACCGCCAGGAACAGGATGGCGGTAGGGGGTGTCAGAATCCCCCATGGCGGCGCAGCAAGCTGCGCCGCCATGGGGGATTCCAAGGGCAGCGGAAAACCGGCGGGAGACCGCCGGTTTTCCTTGTCTGTCAGAATGCCCGGCGGGGCACCGCCAGCCTGTTGGCGGTGCTCCCGCATCCCCGGCCCGCCGGGGTCGGAATGACCCCCTTAGTCTTTTTTTAATTATTTTTTTCACTGGGATGAAGTTGCAAATCAGATCCGACCTCCCTGGAGCCTTCTTCGGATATGTCTCGCAGGTGGCCTTGGTGAAGGATTCTTCACTCAGACTTAGACTTTTTTTCCTGATGGAAATCTGCATCCGGGACCAACTTGAAATAGAAGCCGACCTCCCTGGAGCCCTCCTCAAATGCGCTGCATGGGAAGCCTTGGTTAACTTTTTACATTCGGACTTAAAAACTTTTTTAGAGCTTTTTCTCTCCGGAATCGCACGACCCTCCACAGCAAGCTGATTTTAAGTCGAAATCATGGAATTGCCTTTCCAGGAGCCCCTTGTTAAATCCTGGAAGTCCAGGACTCCAGAGCTTTTTAGTGGGACAAACCTGCAAGTCAGACTGGGTTGCAGTCACATAACCTGGCTTGACTCACGACGTCAGGTCGGTCCACTTATGTAGCTTTTTTCCAAAGTTGCTCTAAACATCTCCATACTTCTGGATCTTCTACCAGAAGGTCTTTGATGGTCCTTTAGGAGTCCACAACTTACTCCAAGGTCCCTGAAGCTCTGAGTTGCACCTTTAGGGTTAGGACTCCAACTACTTCCCCCAAGGTTCAGAAAACTCTGAGTTTCTCCTTGAGATTTAGGACTCAAACTCCCAGAATGCACCTGGCTCAAATCCAAAAATGACCACTGGTCACTTGTCAGTTGGTTTCTTCAGAGCTTGATGCAGGGGACTCTGGTCAGCTATATTCTACCTGAAGCAAACAGAGAGTCCCTTCTTGAAGCAGTAGAAGACAGGCAAAGTCATGTTAGTGGTGAAGCTCAAGTATGCACCTGGCGCAGTCCTTCAGAGTACAGTGTCCAGGTACAGGTCAGGGGTCCAGCAGGGCAGTCCTTCTTCTTCTTGTCTTGTTCCTTGCAGGGATCTGAGGTGGGGTGCAGCTCTGCCAGTTTTATCCTTGCTCCTGGGTTGAAAAGCAGGATGGGGGAGCTCTTGAGTGACCACTTCCTGGGAAGTGTGGCAAAAATCAATCTCAGGGATCAACATTCTCTTAAAATCCAAGATGGCAAAAATTCAATTGAAGAAGTTAGGTCTGGCTACGCCATCTCATTGGTGTTTCTAAGTTTCCGTTAGCACACCCCTTTCTAGCCCTCTATTAATCTAATCAAAGGGCACCTGGCTGTGTGGGTTTGCAGAAAATGGATGAGGTTCAGTTGTTGTCACAAATATTCTTCCGTCCTTTGAAGACCAGTTTAACTGCTCTCCCCCATCCTGTTTCACCATCTGCTGAGACAGATCTCCTTCGACCAGATGTTTCCTTTGTGCCAGCCCAGGCTCACACCTCATCAAGGCAGTTTGGCCTATCAGAAAAGGGCACTACAGAGCTGAAACTGGTAACTTTTAGGAAGAGTTCAATAAACTCCTTCTAGATGCAAGTTATATTACATTTAACAGGGGCAAGTTGTTGGTCATCCATGCTAGAAACATCTCAACTCACAGGAGGTAATGCAGACACTGACAAAGATATTTCAGGGTGACAGGTTTAAAATGAACAACACCCCTGACTTGTATACTTACTATCATGCATGTTATCAATTAGTTTGAGTTGGAGTGCATTGTCATCATCATCATCATCATCACTATCATTCTGTGGATTCAAATCCATAGCATCACTCTATGGATCTTCGTGAGAACTAATCCTCCTGAATAAGTGGAATTTGTCTACATAGGAAAATGTGTGACGTATAGCACAACACCATTATTTTACAGACCTTCCCTTGAGAGTAGAGGGCAGCTCCACCAGACATTTCAAGACAATGAATACATGCATTCAGGAGCCCGAAAATCTGCTCCACTGGCCCCAGCAGACATGGGTTTTGAAGATCCGTTAGAAGCCAGGTGTGATTTGGATAGGCAGAATCACCTCTAATGCAGCTATGAATGCATGTCAAAACACATAAAAACTGTTTTTTGAAATACAGTAAATGTTTTACAGTAAAATGCATTATATTCTAACTAGTATGTTGAGGTAAACTCACTAACAACCCAGGTTCTCTGTGCTGCCATGTCTGCCATCTGCTATGGTATTGTGCTATTACGTAGCACTAGTGAGTCATTGGATAGATCCATGACATCTTACAGACAGACACACACACTTGAAATGTAGGCATCTGATAGGAAAACAAATTGAAAATTGATAGAGTGAAAATGTTTTCTGTTCCTATAAACCTGCTCTCGATCATGAGGTGCAACCAAGGCTATGTGGGTTCCATCAATGGCACAACCACATGTAGAATGCCTACCAAATCAGAGAAGTCTCCACTGATACTGTTCAATGTTGCATTGTCAGCTGGGAACTGGATTTAGTCATTCATACATTGATGTATGACATGCAATATTAGGCTGAGAACAGCAGAAATAATTGTTGATACATCCCATTGCAGTTACTAACAATATTCTGAAATGATACAGCTGCACAAAAAATAAGACCGATATTATCTTCACAATGGGAGAGGTAGCTGTTAGATTTCTGAGTCAGACAAGCAATTCACCTTTCAATTGTTGACTTGATAATTGAATAGTTGCTGGATTTCGGGAGAACTTTCTTGATTGGTCTCCAGACCAGGATGCTCGTTGTAGACTCTTTCTCTCTATTGAATACATCTCTCTTGCAGTGTTCTCTGGACATTCCTGGAAGTAAAGTTACAGAAAATAATGTTAGGGTAAGTTAATAATATAATTCTGTGCAAACATATAAACAGATATTCAAAATCAAAACAAATAACGTTTTAAAGATATGTATAATCCATTCCAGATATGTTTTCACGTTCATAAAGAGATTACATTATAAAGGTATAGCTTTAGGTTGCTGGTGTAGTATAACAATAGTACAATGTACATCTAACTATTTAAACATGTACCTATTTGAAATACATTGTTAATAATTGAAAACTGTGCCTGAGTGCTATTATAGTACAGATCCATTTCTGGAGCCCGAGTCCCCCTTGTTCTATAGGGAGCATCATCATGTATCATGGCAATTCAAGGTTATCCACCCACCCACTCAAGGGTGATCGGTCATGAGCGAAGCTGGTGTCGAAAGTGCATCATGAGAGAAAGAGGCAGATTTATGAACAAATAGAGACTCTTAGGGAGGATAATCATCTTAGCAATCACCAGATAGCAGCAGTTTCCACCAGCTCTCCAGCTGCATACCAGTTCATTAAGCTTCTGTCATTCACTTTCCACAGCTCATTGAAGTCTCTGCTTAACAAACCCCTTAAATATCTTACTGGCTCTCTTGCCCACATTAGCGCGAGCTCTGAAGTAAACTCCACTGTCCACTAAATAGGCAATGGGAGCCTCACTTTCGGGTACTTTGACACCAGGAATGGGGAAGTAACTGTCCTATTAACCCGCAAGCAAACTACAGCCTGGGCGTACAAAAGACCAATTAATCTCAGAAATTTGGGGTTCATTTCGGGACAGCAGCACTTAGAGGTAGAGCCATTTAAGTGAATCAACCACTTTAGTGGTGTCTAAGAAACTGCAGCAGTAATTAGAATGGGGTCAATAGTGTGGATTATGGTGAAGAAGGTGCACAGATTGTGGGCCGTGGATCTACTAGGGGCAAAGCCTGATCGGTCCAGACAAACAATAGATAGCAATAGTGGAAGAAGTCGTGAGGCAACTAATTTGAGGAGGATTTTGTTGTCAATATTGATCATTGACAAGGGGAGGTATGACTCACATCGATGAAGGTCCATATCTGGTTTGAGTATCGTCATAATCAAGGCTTCATGTAGGGTGGGGGGAAGAATGCCAGTAGTGAGGGACTCTTCATACATGGCAAGCTAATCTGGAGCTAGGAGATGCTTATATTATTTATAAAAAACAGTGGTGAGCCCTTCCAGGCCAGGTGCATAGTTGCAAGGTAGTGCAGAGATGATCCGGACCACCTATTCTACTGAAAAAAGTTCATTTAAGAAGTGTCTATGGCCCTCCTCATGCCACAACAACAGTATGGAATCGAATAAAAGTTATGATCTGGTGGTGGCTTAGGTTGCCTGGCCGCATAGAGGGAGGGGAGGAAAGCAGTAATTTCTCTCTGTATGGCCTCAGTACCTATAAGGTCATTAGACTGATTGTCCTGTAATGCAACAATGTAATCATTTGCCCATGGTTTTTGTAGCATATTGGACAATGTCTTGCCTGCCCTATCCACCCTCCATACCCTACCTCAGGCCTCCTTCTCCAGGTCGTGTGTCTCCCTATCTGCTGCTTCCTGGTATTCCGAGAGTTTGCCACAGATAGACTCCAGGGTGGATGTGCTACAGGATGCAAAGTATTGGAGCACCAGCCCTCGTATCCCCCTCTCCAATCGAACAACACACATACTACCCTTGCCTGTTTTTCTATACGTATTCTCTTTTCACAGCTCCAAAGGATTACCATAAGGATGAGCACAATGTCACTGAGTGCTCGTTAAGTACAAAGTATTCCACAATGGCTGATTTGATCTCCTCTCTGAACATCTATTCGTCTGGCGCCCCAGCCAGCAGCCAGAAAGGACCTTTTGTAGAAGCTCAGGAGCATGGTATGAGAGTGTCCTCAGTACATGTGTAACATTTGTGGTCCAAACCTCAATTTCCCATCTGGCCAACCATAATCCAATGCACGACCATGTGGCAGGTGTAGCCACTGTGCAGCTGCCTTCAGCAGTGTGCGCGTGTAGTGAGCAACAAAAATCAATGAGGGATTGTCCTCGATGACCAAGCATAGTTGTGTCACTGCCCTCATCTGTGGTCATCTAGTATCACTGGACCTATCCGTCAATGAGTTTAGCACCACGTTGAAGTCCCCTACCCACAAAAGCACCCCAGGTCCCAGTGTTCCCGCAAGTAGTCTCACCTTAGCAAAGGAGTTGGGGTCATCCACATTATGGATGCATACAGAAAATAGGTTGACTGAGTGAACCTGGAGCATGTTGGACACTAAGACATACCAACCCAGCAAGTCACATAGGCCTTCATTTTGACATTGGTGGTAAAATATGCCTACTGCCGCGGTGACGGCCATCAAAATACCGTCAGCGCGGCTACCATCAGTCTGCCATATTATGATCACTGCCAGACTTCTGCCACAAGAAGGGTGGAAATCAAGAAGTGTTCATGCTGGCGGATGGTGGTAAGCTGCCGCTGCTACCACCAGCACCGCCGTGCCAGTAGAACGCTGCCAGCGGTATAATGACCTGTGATACAGCCTGGCGGTGTTCTGCTGGCAGGGTGCTGCTGGCACCTTCCTGTTCCCTGCCGGAAGACCTCCTCGACAAAGGCAAGTTGGGCTTCCGACAGGGGAGGAAGGTG
This sequence comes from Pleurodeles waltl, assembly GCF_031143425.1. Taxonomy (NCBI): domain Eukaryota; kingdom Metazoa; phylum Chordata; class Amphibia; order Caudata; family Salamandridae; genus Pleurodeles; species Pleurodeles waltl. The sequence goes on along the minus strand of NC_090444.1, from coordinate 1,562,278,254 downwards.
GGGGTGTTGTGTGTGTGTGTGTCTGGTTGTTTGCATGAATGTATGAGTGTGTATGTGACTGTGTCCGTGTGTGTTGTTTCTGTAGTTATATGCGTGTGAGTAAATGCGTGTAAGAATGGTGAAGTGAGTGCATGTCTGCATATCAGTGTGATTGTGTGTAAGAATGTGTGCGAGCATGTCTGGAAGTATACACGTATGAATGAGTGTATGGCAGTGTGCTTATGAATGTGTGTATGCCAGTGTGAGTGATTGCGAGTATGCATGGTGCGTGTCTGCGGGTGTGTGTGTATGGGGGTGGGGAGGGGAGTGTGATGATTGGAGCGGGTGTGTGTGTGTGATGATCGGGGTGTGATGATCTGAGGAGGGGTTTGGATGGAGGGAGGGTGAGGGGTGTCAGGTGTGTGTTGGGGGTGGTGGAGCCGCGTACCGGTGATAGGGAAGGAATTCCCTGTGACGGGTAGCACCTACCGCCATGATTTTCGTGGCATTTCTTACTCCCCAAAAACCATGGTGGTAGGCAGGCTCATAATGCCACCAGCAGTACTGTGCCAGCTGCCGGGCAGGAGATTGACATCTCTGGCACAGAGGCTCATAGAGGTATGAGTGGAGAAGAGCGGGTTGGCAGTACTACTACCACATCAACAGTCACCACTGGGGTCATAATGACCCCCACAGTACTCTACGCGAACACCATGGTAGACCTTTGTGGATCAGAATAGCAACTCCACATGCATAATTACAGTAATATGCAGCTTGTCTTTTACCCAACCATCCCACTTTTAGTCATGCACGCGTGTCCTCAGTGAGATGTAGTTCTTGCTGCATGCAAATATTTATCTTATCCTTCTGTAAGTATGCAAAGACATGCCATGCCTTACACCTATCATTTAGACTCCAAACATTCCAAGTTGCAGATCTGATAGACTGCATTTAAGTCAGCATGAGGGAGTAGGGATCCAGGCCATGTTGTTGTAGTCACCAAGCATGAGATCGCACCGCAACAGCATTTGGGAGGGCGACAAAAACATTTGGCAGTCAGCAGGCAATCTGCAATAATCCCCACAAAACATACCACCCACTACCCTCTTTGGGCCCCCAATCACACCAAATATCATTAGCACACCCACTGAACATCACCAAACATCCAAATAGTGTAGACATTGTGGGACTCATCCCTAGTAGGCATCCTAGTGGCCAGGAACTCTTTCCAGTCAGTGTCTACCTGGGTGGCAAAATGGTACAGGGTTCACGCAATCAGTGCTTACCCAGAGGGGCCACCAGTGGCAATTACTCAAGTGTCACCATCTGCAGTTCCGCTGACTCCATTCCATGGTAGCACCTAGAGCTCACGTACAACCAGACACAACATATTTTCATTCATATAGAATTAGCTTTCCACCAGTTGTGTGGGAAGGACACATTGTACCCATCAGAGTTGCCTGCCCATGGCACTCATCACAGAGCAATGTCCATAGTCACAGGATGATGACAAGTATGCACCAGCTTAGCATTCCATCATCAGACAGCTTGGGTGTGGTCAGATCTTGCGGGGGCAGGTGTCTCAGTCACTGCCACTCAGGTGCCCTGACCCAGCACCTCTTGCCTCTGCCGGTGAGCTCACCTTGAGTATAGGGATGCTTTTAACAAACTTGTTAGCCAACTTCAAATCTGTAAAGTAGTGGGTTATACCAGAGTGTTGTATTCATAGCTTGGCTGGGTAAATTAAGGAGTATTTAGCCTCCATATGTTGAAGCAGACCCTTAACAGGTAGAAAGTCCCTTCTAACAGCTTGCACTGTAATGGTAAAATCAGGGAAAATGGAAATGGCAGTTCTTTGGTGGTTAATTGGCTGCTTCTCTATTACCAGACGAAGGGCTGTGTTCCTATCCATATAGTTCAGCAGCTTGTATATATTTAATGGGGTGGGAGGTGTGCCAGGGAGCGGCTGCTGTCCTAATGTTCTATGGGCCCTTTCCACAATGAGCATGTTGGAGAGGGCATCGCCAAACAGTTCACAAGGCATCGACTCTACTTAATCTTCCACAGGACCCATCACCGTCACTACCAGCACCCCTAGGATGTGAAGGCTGTTCCTCCTTGATCGGGCTTTTAAATCTTCTTTTTTGTTCCTAATCACTTCCAGCATTTTTTCCATCTAGAGTAATTTCTTGCCTGCTGTAGAATTTTCATCCTCCATGTCTGATGTGCAAAGCTCGAGTTGGTTTATGCGTTATAAAGTAGGTCCCATCACTTCCAGAGGTAAGTGTTATGGGGGCATGAACCACCCACTCTTCTACATTCCGGATTTTGGGATCTGGTGCCTTCTGTGTCAGCAAGCAATATCCAGGCAGGCATCACAAGATAGACTCAAGAGGCCTCCTCAGTGCCTCACAGGCCCGGCCTCACCCCAACCCTTTGATCTCAGAGAGCACCAGCAGACCAGGTTCTCCCAGTTATCCTGCAACAGAGGGAACTCCTCAGCTGATCCAAACACTGTACAATCAATGCCTGAAGGAGTAAACAAGACGATCACAAGCACCTGGGTACCGGTCATTCATGCCCACATAAAGTAGATTGTCTATGCCAATGACCAATTGCACTGTAAGCAGGCAGGGATGCATCTGCACCTATTGTTCCTGTACTGGGTGGCGATGCAATCACCACCACCTTCAAGCTGCTCAAAGCACCGCTTGATCAGCTCGATGTAGCCCAACTGGAGCAGTCACCAATATTTCTAGTCCATTATAAGTGCCCATGCTGTTCAGTTCAACAACTCGCAGGCAACAGAAGATCAGAGGGTCCTTCCTCACCGAACACGGATTACCAGGTATATTTCATTTCCCCTGAATTACAGCTTTGTCCTTGGGAGGCCCTCCCCAGACACAGCTGCCATGCTATGCTGCAGGAAGCAGTCCGCTACCAATGCGACCAGCCCAGCCACTCCCAATAGAGCTCTTCCAGTGAGAAGCAGCAGGCAGCATGGCAGCAGATCTCCCCACAACATTCACAGGTACATTTGGGCAACCAAAACCTGGGGCTACTCAGTGCCTGGGCTCCGTCCAGCACCTCACTTGTGTCTCTGAAGCAGCAATGTTTTCCCCACTAGCAACAGTATTCTGCACCCTCCAACAAACCTCTGCACCACAGTGTCCACAGGCTGCTGAAAGGCCCTGACAGGTGATGCAGACCCCATCTAGGCCTCAAGTAGGCTGCTGCTCAATCCGCCCCTCTGAGACTTCTCGGTGGCAGTTATCGAGTTGAGTGGAAGCAACAGGCTATCATCCATTTAGGTAACACATCGGGAGCCCCTGATGCCTTCAAAATCGTAAAGTAAATACCCAATAGCTACCTCTGGCCTGCAGAGCCCCACAGGGTTGCAGCTTTCTTGTGGCCGGGCTCTTTGGCGCCCCCGTTGATCATTGTTGATAGCCATCTGATGAGAAGAAAATCGGACCAAGGTGGAATTACGTATCTGTCACAAAACCAATGAACAGCAAGCAGCAATTTATGGCATGGTGAAAAGTCCTCTATGCAAAATTCATAGTTATTCTCATAAGAAATTGTTTCTCAAAAAGGAATCATTTGATGTAGATTCAGGTGTACTTCATAATAAATCATGCAGTTGTATGAAGATTGACAAGTGTAGTGATGGCAACACTAGATTCATCTGTGAAATTCAATGCTCTGTGTGTATAGCATTGGCCAGGCAGTATGCTCGAATATCACCAGCTGGGAACGAAAGCTAGTGGAGTTACCACTTTCATTAAGGGGTGTTTTATTCAGAGTATGGAGAGGCTTGAAAATTCCAGTCTGAATCTTTCCTGCTGTCTGCAATGGTTTGCTGAGGAGAGTTGGCCCCAGAGTGCTTTTTCACATGGTTGATGGACATATGTCAGTTCTTTCTTAAACCATGCAAAGGAGACAAAATGACAGTTCTTTTGCCTTTTACCCCAAGGAATATAACAGGTGGTCTAATCATTCAAAAGCTTGCTTATAGTGGATCTTTTCACGAACTAAATCATCTTTTTTAGGGGTCCAACCGTCAGTAATAGTTACAACCTTGAGTTAGCTGTTGGTAGTTTCAGAATAGTACACATTAGACAGCTTGTCTCTGAATGCTTGGATATTCTATAAGACAGTCAAACATTTTTCCGGGTCCAACTTTTCTTCATCCGCCACCTTCGCAACACTGTCTAGGCCAGGCACATACATAGGAACTATGACGAGAACATCATAAGAAGTGCATTCCCCAATACTCATCTAGCAAAGTTATTAAATGCTCTCTGGGTGACATGCAAGCACCCAGATTATTGGGAGGAGATTTTAATTGTATTGCAGGCATAACTCTAGACCACTCCATGCCACTGCTGGTGGATTCACCAACCGTTAAAACTGCACAAGAGTTTTGGCTTTGGACAAAAACCTGGGGTCTGAGTGACATTTGGAGTGTATAAAATGTGGAATGAAGAAAATAATTATTTTATTTCCCAGTTTGTGATAGACATATCAAGTTAGGTAAGTCATTGGGTTGTTTTAGCACTGGGTAGATGGTTATACAAATAGAATATTTTGAATGCTATCTGATCACAGCCCTCTTTTAATGAGTATAAAGTGGGAGAGATGGCTGATCTGGACCCCAACCTGGAGGCTCTCAGTCTCCGAGCTACGTAATCTGGTATTTAGAGACCCTCTGGCTGGGATCATATCAGAATATTTCCAACATAATCAACACCCCAGCAAACTGCGGCCCGTATTTATACTTTTTTTAGCGCCACATTTGCGCCGCTTTTTGACGCAAAACGGCGCAAACCTACAAAATACAATGGTATTTTGCAAGTTTGAGCCGTTTTTGCGTCAAAAAACTACGCAAATGCGGCGCAAAAAAAGTATAAATACGGGCCTGCATATTTAAGAGCCCCTAGTGCCACCGGAGCATCACTTTTCGTGACGCTCCAGTGGTGCCAAACACTGCTCCATACAAGGAGGTGTAACGACACTTTTTCCATGTAAATGTGGCTCCCTCCGATGCAGTTTTCTTCGTCAGAGGGGCATGCAATGGGTGTTGCTGTGGGGGTTCCACCACAACACCCATTGCTTTTGACGCTGCCTCAGATTTATGATCTGTAAACCTGAGGCAGCGCCAAAAACTAACGCCTCCCAAGGGCTGCATTAGCATGGGAAAACAAGGAAGAATGCTCTCATTCCTCCTCATTTTCTGCTTTTTCCATGTGTGCTGCATTCTGCAGCACACATAGAAGAATCAAAATGCCTTGGGCGATTGTTTACGTACAGGAAGGGGCACCTTCCAGCACATAAGCAATCATTCAAAATGACGCTTTGGTACTTCTATGTATGCCTGATTTTGCAGCACACATACAAATGCCAAATCACCATTATAGATTGTTTAGGTGCAGGAAGGGCCACCTTGCTGCACATAAACAATCTATCCCCTCAACACAGACATCCTTGCACTATGGGGCAAGGATGCCAGTTTTGGTGTTAGGCAGCTTAATTCAGCACCAGCACAGGGGGAAACGCAGAGGTGCCCCATATTCCACTAAATATGGCACACCCTTGTGTTTCAAAAGTGGTGCAGTGCAGCACTGCTATTTTTGGCGCAGCACCGTGCTGCATCAATTTAGCATAAATCGGGGCCTTAATTTTTTTGCTGTCTTTTTTAAAGATTTTTAGCAGAAGCAATACAGAATAAATGCTCTTTGAAGCTATGCAATACAGCAACATAGGCAAGGGAGTTGTCCACAATAGTATAACAACCCTTGAAGGGGACACAGTCTGCATCAGGACCCAGTGCTTCTGGTCCAAGGAATCAACAAAAGGGAACCACAGAAGGGGGAGGGGAGCAGCCAAGGAGGATGGGAAGGATAGGTAGAGGGTATATGATGATCGGGGGCAGGATGCAGAGAAGACCAGCGGTTCCCAGAGCTCCTCCACCCGACGGCAGCTGTGGGGTCAGCAGAAACAGTTGCAGTTGGAATCACATTGATGGTGGCCGCCTAAGCATCAGGCCCTCTCAGGCAATTAACTCGTGCCCATCATGGCACATCCTAGAGGGAAAGGGCACCCAACTGGAGATAGACGTCCAGTTTATCATTCAGTGAGTAAATGAGACGTTCGTAGGATGTCACTTTAAACATTTCCATCAGCCATTCCACATGCATAGGTATATACAGGGAATATCAGTACTGGAGGACTCACAGCTTAGCGGATGTTAAAGCCGTGACCAGAAACTGGCACTCATGCCGGGATAGCTGAGGTGAAGCGGCCAGATCATGCAAAAGCATGGTGGGGCTGGAGACTGGGGGATGAAAGAGGAATAATGCAGCGCAGCATGTCCTGAACCTCAGCCCAGAACCTACTGAGGCTAGTATAACCAAAAAGGATGTGTGGGATGTTGCAGCCGAGGAGGGCACAGCTCCAGCAGTGAGAATGATTGAGAATGCCAGTGTGTTCCAGTTTAGAAGGTATCCAGTACCAGTTGTTCACTCATTTAAAGAGGCAGAACCTAATCCTGACCTCCCATACACTGCAATCGAGAGCCTCTAGGATCTCGCCCCAGTCCTCCTCATCATGCTCCACCTGGAGAAGTGGCAACCACGGGCTAGGGTAGGGAATACCTGTGACAAACCATCAGGTTGTAGAGGCCTGACATCACACCACAGTAGCCTCCCAACACCCAAAAGTAAGCAACAGAGGGAGAGGACCCCAGGTCTCTTGGTGTCACCCCCAGGCAGCTGTGGAGGCAATGATGAAGCTGCAGATACGACCAATACTGATTCTTGAGCAGTTGCAACTCCTCCCAGAGGGCAGGACATAGCTTAAGACAGTTGGGAGATTGTTTCTATGCCAACCCACCTCCATTCTGGCTAGTCGAGCGGACAGCCCCCAGATCCAGATATCAGTGTTCCTCCACAGTAGTGCCTTGGCATGTAGACAATGGTCAACTTAAAAGAGGGCATGCACCCACTTCTAGATGATGGCCGCTGCCCAGTCAATGGGTTTAGCAGAGCATGTCCTGAGGGTCCCATATGCATAAAGTGAGGAAAGGCCGGGTGGCCTGCAGAGAGACTATGTTCTATTAGGATCCACAAAGGGGGACACAACCCACTGCATATGGGGAATCTGTGCCGGGCGTGGAGGTCCATTTAGAGGAGACCCAGTCTGCCATACTGATTAAGAGCGATCAATTTGGGAATGATCAATCGCGGTCATGCACAGCCCTATTTGAAGCATGATGTGACCCACTGAGCAAAGGAGGGGGACCGGGACCTGGAAGGGCAACATTCCCAGCACATATGTGAAGCTGGGGAGAGTGACCATCTTGACCGCCTACACCCACCCCTAAAGGAAAAGATTGAGGATCATGCATTTGGCAAAAGTCCACTTTCATCCATTCCATCACAGGCTTGAGAATATCCTTTGTCATGAGTTCTAGTCCCCCGTTCACAAGTATCCCAAAGTACTTAAGGCTGGTAGGTGTCCAGCAGAATTGGTAGCCCTGGATCACTACTGCTCTTGTAGAGGATGAGTTGGGAAGGGCATCACTCTTTTCCCTATTGACTTTTTAACCTGCTATCTGTGCAAAATTATACAAAAGACTGGAGAAGGCGGGAAGAGATTGGGTGAGATTCATAAGTGTAAGCAAAATTAAATCCACATGATGGAGAACAGAAGGACTGCCTGGTGTCAGAACACCCACTATCTCCAGTGACTGGTGCACAGCCATGGACAGGGGCTCTAGGGTGAGGAGGAAGTGGAGCAGAGAGAGAGGGCAGCACTGATGGGTCTTGAGCAGAATCTAAAAGGGTCCGTAGAGGAAACCCCCACAGTTCACCTGCACTGAGGGGTCCCTATACAGTAGCTGGACCTTGGAAATTAATTTTGTCCCTGAGTTTCAACAGGTACAGCACCACAAAGAGGTACTCCCACTCTATGTGGTAGAATACCTTTTCAGTGTCCAGGTAGTGGGCCAGTGTCTCCACCGGTATGTCCTTTGCCAACTGGAGGATGTGGGCCAGGGTTTGCAAATGGTTGCAGAAGGACCGGCCTGGGAAAAAAACTACCTGGGTCAGGTGGATCAGAGTGGGAATGGCCTTCTTGAGCCAAGCAGCCAGGACACTCGCTAAGATCTTAACGTCTACAGTCAGCAGCAAGATAGGCCTAGCTGTAACAAGAAAGGGGGTCCTTGACTGATTTGGGAAGCTCACTAATAAGGGCCTTGCTGGAAATGGGTCCCGGGCTGCTCAGCTCTCCTGCCTCTGTGTCAGCCTCTATGAGGGACGCTGTCATAGTGCCAGCTGACCATTCATAAAATTCTGTGGGGAAGCCATCCTCCTCGGGTGCCTTACTACAGAGAGCAACAGATATAACCTTGCAATCTCCTCACTGGTGACGGGGCCTGACAGCAAGGCCCTGCCATCCATCTTTGTTGAGCTGGTGAAGCTTGACCACATCGGTTCTTCTGTCGCTGTCTTTGAGGTGTAGAGGCAGCTCTGAAGATCCGCAGAGGTGCCTGCAATCCCCTTGGGGTGTTTGATGTGGCCACCCTTGGGGTCCCTGATGGCCAAGACTGTGGAGGACACCTCCCATTGGCAGAATTGAGCCCCAAGTAACTGGCTGTTTTTTTTCTGCTCGTAATGGTGGTAGAGGAGCTTGTGGAGGGCATGTTCCACCTAGGTGGTGAAGAAGCTGTTATGGTCCAAGCTTGCCTTTTCCAGTCGCCTCGAGTATAATTTGTGGGCCAGTTTGAGTAAAGCTGGGTCAGGTCATGAATAGATGCCTCCAGGAAGGCAGGCTGCTTCACCCTGGGCTGGCTGTGGAGTGTCGCATCCTGCATGAGCTGACTGCTAAGGGGCAGGTTTTGCAGCAGCACAGAGAGTCCGCTTGGACACCTCACAGACTTTGTTGTCATCCATATATGTTGGGAGATGGGACCACAGAAGCCTCTTCCAATAAGGCATGCAATGAAAGAAAGTGTTAAACCTCTAGGGCTTCTGGACCAGACACACCAAGCTGAAGTTAGGCAAGGGACAAGTCGGGTAGTAGTCCAAAAGTGAGCCTTCCAGGATGCAGGCATTGGACACCATCGGCAGAAGGGGTTGTGAGAGCAAGAAATAGTCCAACTGGGATTGGGTGCCATTAGCCGGCAGGATGTGGGCATAAGACTTATCCGTTGGATGGTGTAAGCTCCAATTGACCAGCAGACCATTGTCATCAGAAGTTCGGGCATGAAGGCCCTCTCTGGGTTTGCTACACTGTTGAAGGGGCCCATGGGGTCCAGGACTGAGTTTAGGGCAACATTTGAGTCCCTTTCCAAGAACCAGGATTGTGGACCCCTTCCATGAGTACACAATTAATCACAGAAGATTCACATTAGGTCCAACGAGGGCATAGATGGAACCAACACACAGGACCGGATCCATGATCTTTAGTCAGGCAAAGACATAGCTCCCCTCCGGGATTTGACCACGTCTTGAGTACGTAGGAGGATGGTCACCTTGCACAAGCATGGTAGAGGTATGTCTCTGGGGATTGGCTGAGAGGAGCAACTGCTATGGATCACCTTCCCCACTGAGACCTATCTAAGTTTAGCAGTCTCGGAACTTGTGAAGTGCATCTCCTGTAACAGGACAATATCAGCCTCCTTTGAGTTAGAGGAGGGGACGTGTAGAGAGGGAGGGGGTACTGGGGACTGGGGTGGTTAGCTCACAAAGAAAGAGGAGGGAACCAGGGAAGGTGGCATGGTTTGGGGAAAGGAGAGGTGGTAGGAGGTGGCTGAGGAAGACTAGGGAAAAAACAGGGAAGGAAGTGCTGAGTAGAGGGGGTGCACACAGGGGAAGGGAGGTGGGTTTGGGTATGACTCTCACAAGGATTTTGAAGGGGAGAACTACTTTAACCGGCACAGCTAAAATCCTGCCCACCATCGGGGGACCTCAGGAGTGGGCTAAGCCAGAGAGATTGACAAAGAAGAGAGGACGGTGAGTGGTCCTGGAGGAAGGGGATGGAGGGTGGGGTTATTTGATGAGAGCAGGGTGTCTGGGAGATGCTGGAGGCACAACTGGAAACTGGGACGTTGGAAGACCCCAAGAGGGGACCCCCACAGCACAACATGTTGACCCTTACCACAATCTGAGGCAATAAAATGGAACAAAGGTAACAGGAATGTTGTCATCAACCCAAAACCCAATGGAGGAAGCAGTGAGCAATAAAACCACAGAGGGCACCCAACCGGCTCTTCCAGAGCCCCTCACCGAGGGGACAAACCAGAAAGTGGAGGGCAGGAAACAAGTCGCCAGGCATAGCAGGGAAATATCATAGGCATCCTCAACAGCAGAGGCAAGTGGGGTCAAACCAGCCCGCACAGAGTAAGAAACCACAAGATAGGATCCCCGCAGCACAACATATAACAATATGCAACACTCCCCCCACAATGTGGCAAGAAAAATGAAACAGAACAGAGAAGAGGAACACCATCATCATCATCACAATCCCCAATGGAGAAAACATGGAGCAACAGAGCCACAGGGAGACCCATGAGGTCCCCCAAAACAGCCCGAGGAGGGGGCGGTGAACCAGAAACAGGAAGCGAGAGACAGGCCATTGTGCAGGCCAAAGTCAAGAGCAGTCATGATCTCAACATCGGGGGCAAGGAGGTACAAGAACAATCAAAGTGTATCACACCCTGCCTTTCACCTGTATAAGTTCCATCACTGCCATGATGCCTCAGTCTTTCTGGGAAAAAGCCACTCTTGCAATCTGCCAAATTATGCTGCTGGCCCGGGGGTTTGTTATGGGCCAGGTCCCCATCTGTGTGGGGCAAAAGGAAAGAAGAGCAGGGCAGTTTCCATGTCGAGGCCCTGTTAGGATTCAGGAAGGCCTTGAGGTCACCCAGATCTTGGATATCTTTAGAGCAGCCATCCATGGTGTTTCACATATACGCTGGCTCCAGTATTCCATACTTATTGTCCCATTTCTGCAGGGTGAGAAAAAGGGCCAGGAAGGCCCATCATTTGCCGTTCATTTCCCTTGAGTAGTCCCCTGTGAAGTGAGCCTTGTGGCACTCTAAGTCATAGGGGTCATGGGCTTGGGCCATGCTCAGTATCTGCCGGAACTGGACATGGCATAGAAAACAAGCACTGAGAAGCTGAGGCTTGTCCATAGGTACCAGTCAATGGACCCATATGCAATGCACACAATGGACCGCCAGAGGTGGGATTAGGAAAAGCCCCATGAGGTGTGGGAGAACATCACAGTGGCACTGGCCAGCATCGTCTTTCTCCACTTTCTCTGGGAACCCGAAGAAGTGGATGTTATCCCTTCAGCTCCTGTCCTCCAAGTCCGTGCTCTTATGGGAGAGGCTTGAAAGTTCAACCTCCTGGCGTGTGGTATTAGCATTTTGCATATTCAGAGTTGCAAGACTTCATCCAGGTGGCCCTGGAATACTCCATCTGAACTGATTTTGTGCTGGTAGTGAGGTCCATGATCTTGGCATCCATTAGTTCCAACATGTGGCACACTGCTTTAATTTCCTGCAGGATATGATCCACTGGGTCATCCAAGCAACCCTGTGGAGCTAGTGTAGTGGGCTTGTGAAGGGTAACAGCCTGAGAAAAGAGCAGCTGTTGCGACGTCTTTCAGACAGCCATGGGGATAGCCTCATAGAGATGCCCTGGAGGTGGTCTCATACAGGCCACTGTCCATGTTAAATTTAGATTATAAAGTACACAGTAAGATCCTGGCCAGTTGACTGTAACCCTATTTGAAGGAATTAATAGATGAAGACCAGAATGGTTTTATCCCTAAATATAGCATGTCCCTAAACATAAGGAATTCTGTTCAGGATTCTAAATGAATCATCCTTGCAGCAGTCCCTGATGGCAGTGATGATCTCGATAGATCTGCAAAAAGCATTTGACACTGTTCATTAGTGATGTCTTTGTGTAGGTTTGAAGCTCACAAACATGGGGTGAATTGGAATAAATGGGTTGCATTATTATATACAGAGGTCCAAGTGAGGGTGTGAACTATCCTGTGCATATCTGATGCTTTCAACATCTTCTGAGGAAAATTGCGGGCTGTCTCCAATGCTGTTTGTGTTGGAGACAGAATCTTTTGCCAGCACAGTGAGAACCGAGGGCAGTGGATTAAGTATTCTCCTACTGGACAAAGAGCACTATATATGGCTGTATGTGGACATCATGTTTCTGTACCTCCAAGAGGCTGACACTGACATTGCTTGGGGTGTGCAACTCTTAGAAGGTATGGGTAGAGTGGCACGCCTTTTTAGTAACTGGGAAAGGCTGATGGTGTTCCCAATGTTCCCTGCTCTTCAGCACACCCCTATTGCAGTGACCGGGTGGGGCATCAAATGGAAACCCAATGTCTTTAAATACGTAAGTGTTAAAATATATCATAAGTACAAAGACACGTGAAGGGGAACCTAGGTGGAGCATTACTGGCTTTGAAGGGCAAAGTTTAATTCTTCTGAACTCTGAAATTATTATATATAATGACAAGAGGAGGTCTATGCAAGGTGGTGATTTTCCTATGGGTACTGTGTTTCTTTGTAGACCTCCTAATTTGGATCACCAATTCCGGTGTAAAGCTATGAACATGATGCTTTGGCCACTGATTTGTGAATAGAGGTAACAGAGAGTATCACTACATATTTTACAGCACTCATCAAGAGATGGAGGCTGGGGACTCTAGATTATGAGTTATATTACTGCACCACTCAGCTGCAATGGATAGCCAGGTGGCTTGGGGCAGAGGGAGATGAAGAACTGGAAACCATGAGCGAGACACATCAACGAAAGGATGCCTATAGCACTCCTGTTGGGTATACAAGTATGTTTAACCAAATATCCAAAACCTCTTGGCATTACACTGCACAGCTGAAAAAGGATGGTCAGGATGACACGGCAACAGCAACTATATTCCCCAGCACTGCCTCTAGTGGGTATCCCACCTCTAGGGGAGGTTTCATTACTCTTAGAAGAATGAGTAAATGGTCTGATGTAGGGATCCTCACTGCTAGAAGTTGTTTTGACAATGGAAAATTACATAGCATAGCTTCACCGATTGAGTAACATGCTCACAGGAAGCCCAGTTTCTAACTTAGAAATGGGAGCTACAGCACACCTGGCGCAGGGGTCAACTGGAGCAACAAACACAATATTTTACAGACCCCCCTTACATTTTGGGGAGGATGTGGGCTAATCTTAATATTAAAAACAAAGTGGTCTCCAGGAACACCAAATTCAGATATACGCAGTCCACACCACCTACCTTATACCACATAAATTAAATGTAACCAATGGGACAGATAATGAATAATGTTTGAGGACATTGTTGGTCTGGAACTACCCTGCTATTACCAGGTTTTGGTCGAAGGTATCAGTTTAGCTGGAATGAACTCTAAATCGGGCACATTTGAGAAAGATGGAAATTTGCTTGTTGGGTTTTTACCCACACCTGAAAAAACTGAAGCGGGTTCCACGTTTTTGGCCCTGGCACTGGTCATGGCTAAGAGAACCAACCCAATGCACTGGTATTCCCAAAAAGGTCCACTGCATAGCAGGTGGCAAAAGAAGTTGAAATATAGGCAGTTATGAAGGGGTCACCCCTCAGGATTAAGGAAAGGCATAGGCATTTCAAGATATCACTCTCAGACTTATGGATGGAGCTGATAGCAACCTCCATGGTGGCTGAGGTTCAGTAGCATCTGAAATTTCAAAAAACCTAGGGGCATATTTATATTATGTTTGTGCCGAATGTGCGTCAAACATTTTGACGCACATTCGGCACAATATTTGCCCCATATTTAAACTATGATGCCCGACCCCGCAGATGTCAAAAAACCTCTGTGTGCGTCATTTATTGGATGCGGGAAACCGCCTTGCATTAATGACATGCAAGGTAGGCGTTCCCGTCCAAAAAATGACTTTAAGGCCTGTGCGCCTTACTTATACTCCTGCGTCATTTTGATGCACAGGAGGGGACGGGCCTTAAAAAACGGTGCACAGCCTGATGTGCACCGTTTTTTAACACCTGGGTGAGGGCAGGCGTTAAGGGACCTGTGGGCTCACTTCCATGGTCTCAGACCATGGAAGCAGTCCAGAGGTGCCCTTCGCTGCCCTCAGTGACACCCCCGCCACCCTCGCCCACCCCAGGAGGACACCCATGGATGGGGGGGACCCATCCCAGGTAAGTTGAGGCAAGTATTATTTTTTAATTTTTTAAAGTGGCATTAGGCCCCCCTACATGTCCCTGTGCCCAATGACCATGCCCAGGGGACAGAAGTTCCCTGGGCATGGCCATTGGGCAAGGGGGCATGACTCCTGTCTTTGCTAAGACAGGAGTCATTTCAATGGGGCTTGTGCATCAAAAAATGGCGCAAGTCTGGTTTGAGCCATTATCTTTGACTCAAATCGGACTTGCACCATTTTTTGACGCACAACCCCCATTTTCCCCTACGCCGGCGCTGCCTGGTTTGAGTCTGACCAGCCCGCAGCGTCGGCTAACGTCAATCCTTAAATAAGGCTCCTGCGTGGCGCGTGGGAATGGCGTTAGCCGGCGGAATTGTTTTTGACGCAAACCAGCGCTGGCGCTGGTTTGCGTCAAAAAGTATAAATATGGGCCCTAAAATCTTAATCGGTGAGCAAAGGGGTGTCAGATCGCGATATGGCTGCACTCAGATCAGCAAAACCGTTCGTGGCAGCATGTAGTGAGAGATATTTCAAAACTATTCAGGTGTATACACTGGGTAATAATATAGGGGTTAGGCTGGGCACTGGTTGTTAGCATTATGTTGTGTTGCTGAATCTGAATGCTGATTATCATCACAAATGGCTCAAGCGATACTGTCGAAGAAAAGTACCATAAATTCACCTCAAGGTCTGGGTTAAAACATAACACATTTGAACGTATGTCAAGAGGTGGTCCAGATAGTTAAACTGCAAAATTAAAAAAATATGTCAAAAAAGCATGGCCTACCACTTGCGTGAAGACTGCGCGTAAAACATTTTAGGCCAATACTGTGAGGCATGCTGTCAAAATCTTGAACTGCTTACTTCCCAGCATTTTGGTGTTAGAAATATGAACGCACAACAGGGATACCCTGTCGCCTCTTTTTTCAGGTAGCAAACTCATAAACGTCAAAAGATTCCAACTTAGAAAGTGTTACGGCTGAGATAAAAAAGACAGCAAACCCAGTTTCAGGATTACGTCACTCTAAGGAGACATTATTCGGGCTACCAAGGGAGCAAAAACACACTTAACAAACTCACAGTATCAAATCATTTCAGCTTCAGAGATGACATAATAACAGCAGCTTTGACAGGTGAAAAGAATCGTCTTCCATGAAACCTAAAAATAGACCTGCATAGTGTGGAAGAAATGTCAGAAACTGTCTCAAAGTTAGGGTGGCATTTTTGGTAGTGTTTTTATATTATTTACGTTCGATGAGCAAATCATGCTGAGGCAGAGATTACTGAATATCTAGGGTAAATGCAACAGAAATGACATTCCCACCTGGATTTAGAGGCAATATAAAACTTGACAGCATTATTTTAGCACTGACATCTTTTCCAAATTAACTGTCTAATTGCAACTATAACTCTTGTTCCGATGTGTGATGTTAAGGCAATTAGGAGGTAGCCGTATGTTTCATAGGACTCCATAAAGTGAAATAAAATAACACACGGACAGTTTACGCGTCGGGATTACCAATAGGTGCTTCTTTTTTTGATTCTCCACACTTTTGGCTGTTCGTTTTGTGAAGTATGATATTATTTCAGATTTTTGTTATATTCACACCCATTTCAGTCCGGGAGCATAACAGCAGGGAAAATGTAGACGAAGTGAGTAGCCAATTATAGGTTGTTGAGGACTGATCTGTAGCACTTGCATCGAGCCCTTAATTTTACAGCTCTAGAAGTACAGAGACAGAGAGAAGACATTGGACAGGCAGGCTATCAACAACACACGTGGTTTAAAATCAGTATGGACAAACCTGAGTTTTTATTTGAGCAATAATTGAGTAATTATTTTGTGAACTTTCGCAAATTTCCATGACAAGTTTGAGAAATTCCATGAAATCACACTATCAGCGTCTCTTTATCTGACTTGACCTGTTCATTTGATTAGACAACTTCCATGATACTACAACATACATTTGCATAGTGCTGGTTAAGGAGGTCACTCGAACGGAGAAGCGCTTCCATGTGCATTGTTTGCATCGCAGGACAGAAACACATGTATGTCTAAGCAGTTTGAACCTGATAATAGCTATATTGGTGTCTATTTTTGGAGCCCACTTTTGTCGAGTCACGTTTACCATGTTTACAGTCAGACGAATAGGGCATTTTAGGCTCACTTGGAATCCCCTCTCAATTCATTTATAGGGGTTTGTCTAATTTAAACTGATTAACTTATTTTTATTATTTGAAGCAACTTTAAAATGCTGCATGTTAAGGCTTTCGCTGTTTCAAACCATAGGAACCTTCAAAAAGTCTAGAGAATTTTATTATTATGTATATTGTTGGATTTTTTTTTTTTTTTTAACTTTATTTATGCTTTTTGATAGTTGACATACAAATATGCAACTGCAGTCAGGTACTGTACAGACTGACAAATATTTAAAAATTATGAAATGCGGACATTGGTTTCCACGCTGTGGTCCGAAATCCTCCACCTGCGCATGATACCAAGGGACCAGCCACATGCACACAACTCCCAGTTCTCTCGTCTTCTATCACACAAGGTCATCTGCCTCTGGTTCACCCGTTTCCTTGCCAATCAGATACTGCTTACAAGTAGCCCAATGTTTCACAGGCCTATTTGTTGTGGGGAGCAGTTCACTATAATTGTCTGTTTATGTATTACAGTATACCACGTCTCTGTGCAAGTCTTACACTGTTGGAACTGGCCCCCTGTCCCACCGTATAGCAATACGTCTCTTGGCCAGTAGCAACCTAATCACCAGCAACTTTCTGACTGTTTTCGGTAGCTCCCTATTCCATCCCAGGAGCGCTATTATTGGTTCAAAATCTAGTCGTAGTCCAACTATTGCTTCCAGTTCGTCGGACATTGCCCTCCAGAAGCACTGCACACCATGACAGGCCCAGGACATGTGCAGGAAGCCAGCCCGTTCCTCCTTGCATCAAGGACAACTTGCAGTAGCTCGTAGTCCATATCCATGTAGTCTAAGGGGGGTGTAGTATACTCTATTTAAGTACTTAAACTGTATGAGGCGATGTCTGCTGTTCAGAGAGATCGTGCACGTTATGGAGCAGCAGTATTGCCACTGGTCCTCAGCTATCTGTACCTCTAGTTCTCTTTGCCATTCCAGTCGCGCTTTCACTAGCTCATGACCGCATGTCTTCTGTATTTGCATATATAAACATGAGACCAATCGCTGAGGTTGGTCATTCAATACCACCACAGAGAGAGCCTGTACATCTGGGGGCTCCCGCATATACTCACCTAATAGTGCAGCCATAGCATGTCTCACCCTGTGGTACTGATATCGAAGCAGTGCTGTGGGCCTGGCAGCCCGGCTCTCTATCAAGTCCCATTTTTTCATGTTGTCGTCCACTGTTAGTTCTCCTATAGTACTGATACCCAGGGTGTTCATAGCCTGTGTCAGTTTTCGATCCCGCCACAGTGCGAACCAAGCGCACCACTCCTATGGCACATGTGGAGAGTACAGTAGGGCCAACCCTTGTTTGTGTGGGAGTTTTAAAAATGGAGTGTCCCCAGCTCCATAGAACTAGGCATGGGCCACTGCAGCATACACCACCATTCCGTAGGTCTCCATGTCCGGAGCCCCCTGACCCCCCCCAGATCCCTCAGCTCACACAGAAGAGTCAGAGTTTGCCAGCTTACTCGCAGCTAATGAGCAATACCCTGAGGGACTTAAAATAGGCTTTTGGCAGCATCATCAGGATATTCAGAAAAAGGAACAGAAATCAAGGAAGCACAACCATTTTCATGAGGGCTATACGGCCTGTCAAGGACAAAGGAAGCCTGATCCATCGTTCCATATCTCCTGCCAGTTTCTGGAGTGCAGCATCAAAATTATCGACCACCACTATCTTATGGTCTATATGGATTTTAATACCCAAATATCTTCCTGACTCTACTTCCCACTTGAGAGGGAATCCCACCTCTACCTGTGTCATCACCGCCGTAAGGGGGAACATATAAGATTTACTCCAGTTGATCTTAAGTCCAGAGAGCGCACCATATTTAGTGATCTCTCGGAGGATTGGAGCAACATTGCGCTGCGGGTGTTTGACATATAGTAATGTATCGTCTGCGTAAGTGGATATCACACGTGTATAATCTCTAAAGCAAAGGCCACAGTGTCCGTTGTACTCCCTGAGGGCGCACGCCAGGGGCTCTGCCACAAGCGCATATAACACGGGGGAAAGCGGGCACCCCTGTCTAGTGCCTCTAGTGATCCTAAAAGCCTCCGTTACCACTCCATTGATGCAGAGCCTAGCTGATGGTTCCTCATACAGTGTGGACACCAGGCGCAAAAAAAGTCCCCAACCCCAAAACTCTGCAATACGGCTTTCATGAAACACAACTCCACTGAATCGAATGCCTTCTTGGCGTCTAAAAAAATCGCCACTGCTTTTAGCTCTGGGTTGACATTCTGCATTGTAGCAAATAGAGTGTGGAGATTCATAGTGAGGCTACGGCCTGGATCTAATCCCTCCTGTTCTGGCTGGATCAACCGTGGCAGCACCCTGGTCAGACGATCTGATAAAATCTTAGCATAGATCTCAACATCTATGTTAAGTATCAACAGAGGACGATGGGATGAGCACTGCTCCGGGGCCTTGCCTGGCTTAAGCAATGTGATCAGCATCGCTTCCCGCATTGATGGGGGCATGAGCCCCCCTTCCGCCATTTCCCCTTAGAGCCGCTGCTCCCTCCACGCTGGATTCAAGCTGCCTGGTCGCTTCGCTGGCATAGAGGGGCGGCAGCCAGGCTTTACTTTCAGGGCAGCAGAGGCAGTGTCAGCACAGGCTTGTTCCTGGCTCTGCCTGGGCTGGTTCAGGATCTCAGGGGGAGCTGGCAATGGAGCTCCCTCATATTGGTGATTCCAGTAAGGATGTCTGCCAACATCATTCCACGTCTCAGGCCTTCCATCACCGGCCCTCCTGCATGACCCCCAAGTGACCATCTCGGTTACAGGGGCAGAAGCTGTCATCTTCCAAGCCTGGGTTGGACCCCCACAGCTTCTCTTCCAGCTTCATCAGCTCTGCCTCTACCGGGTGCTGGGGTAAGGAGCAAGTGTGCAACTAAAGGTAAAGCCTCTTTATTATCTTTGCCCTCTCATTCACAAACTGAGGGAGTGTTTTCTCCTCCAGATTATCAAGCCCCACCGGCTAATAATTACTGCAAGCTTTCCCACTGGGCGACTCAAAGTTACCCCCTTCCTTAGGTCTTTCTTTAAAGTACTAGACCAGTCCAGCGCTCTACAAACTGCACCCACTCCTCTGTAAATACAGCTGTGAATTTGGCTAATATGGCGGGAGTTCCCCCCTCCTCATCTGTTTTATCACACAGCCCATCTATGCAGGAGGCAGAACAGGATACAGTCGGGGGTTGTCTATGCTTCCGCACGATGCAGGGTCTGAACGAACTAATGTATCCCATACGGAATATCTTCTCCAGTCATTACTACATGAGGTGAGAGACAAATTTGCTGTTTCTGAATCCAACCAAGTTAAAATCCAGGGGTTCTGTGATGGTCTCAATGCGAAAATCATTAACTTAACGGAGAGGCTAGGGGTTATGGAATCCTCTATCTGTGCACTACAGGCAGATGTGGAGTTGAATACTCATGTGATCCAAATGCTGAAACGAAGTGAGAAGGATCTGAGAGAGAAACTAGAATCTTTGGAAAATCACTGTAGGAGGATTAACCTCAGATTCTTAAATATTCCAGAAGGTGCGGAAGGAGACAATATTAAAGACTTTATAATATCCTTGATTAAAGACCATACCCTGATGGTGACCTCCCTCGATCTGGCTTTGGAAATTCAGAGAGTCCACCGGGACCCTTTCAAGAGAAATCCTAACAAGGAGAAACCTAGAAAGGTTCTGGCTAATTTTGCCTCATATCGGGTAGAAGAATTGATTCTTGCAGAAGCTCTCAAAGTCCAGGGCTTTTGGCATGAGGGTTGATCGTTCCTAATAAGATCTGATATGTCTAGGGCAACACTGGATCGATGCTGGGAGCTAGGGAAGGCTATGCAGGATTTTAAGTCTCTGGGTGCTACTCCACAATTGAGGTTCTCCGCCACTCTGTGGGTAATGTTGAAAAACAAAATGTATAATTTCCATGATCACCAAGAAGCTAGGGTTTTGGTTGATCAGATAAAAGGGGAGAGCCAGCAGGCTGCAGAGGGCTGAGGCCGAAGGGTAGTATGAGCCACCCAACATGGTTTCAAGGAGGGTTTTATCTGGGAGGGTATGGGGAAGTGTAGTGTGTCACATGTTTCAACAATTAAACTAAGGTCACACGGGGTAGGGAGCAGATGGGGGAAAAATGAAAAAAAATTGAGTTCTCGCACGGTTGTACAATTGTTGGGGTCAAACAAGAGCCCTTCATTTGGATAAGGACATGAGGATGGGACCCAGCGATACTTCTAAACTGAAAATCCTGACCCACTCTATGAGCTACTGATTGGAAGAGCTCAGAACTTGATAATAGCTGGCGGAGACTTTAATGTTTTTCTTAATCCCTCCTTAGATAGGTCAACCCCCAGACTGACTGTCAGTACACCTAATATGAGAACCTGCTTGCATGACATAATGGAAAATTTCGTCCTGATTGACCCTTGGCGAAACAGAATGGGACAGACTAAGGAGTTCACTTTCTGGAATAAGAAACTTGGGCATGTTTCCAGAATCGTTTTTTTTCTGATAGATGTAAAACTTCGAAATAATCTAATTGGAATCTCTCACAAGCCAAGCCATCTCTCAGACCATTCAGCTGTTCAGCTGATTATAAACTTTGCTGACTCTCGTGCATGCACTAGATGGACACTGAATCGCTCTCTCCTGGGGGAAAAGAGATCATTTTAAAGTTGAAAAGGGACTCCAAGGAATTCTTTGATATTAATTTAGGCTCCGCATCAATAGCCACAGTCTGGGAAGCGTATAAGGCTTTTATTTGAAGAAAACTGATTAACTATGCTGCTTTCAGAGCCAAGAGAACCAGAACCAGAATAGAGACTCTTGAGGGTAAACTCCGTACACTGCAAGCCCAAAGTCAATCCTCCCAGGATGCAACAACACACACAGACTTACAGCACCAAATCCAGGAAGATCAAAATTCACTCGAGGTCTTTTTAGAATCAATTGTGAAGAGCAAATGGAAAACCAGTACACTGGCGCATTTTGAGTATGGCGAAGGCTGTGGCAAGTTATTAGCATGGAAGGCGAGGTCAGACAAGGTTAGGAATAGGATTAAAGGAATAATACTAGGCGAAACGTGCAGAACCTCCTCAGAAGATCAAGACCGCAGGAGAATTTGTTAAGATTTTCCCTACACTATACAGAGATGACTCAGAGACCTCAGTGGAGGTGATTGAAAATTGGTTAAAGGGGGCCACACTCCCCAGATTAGAACCGGCCAACAACCTGAGCCTTAATCACTGCTTTCGCCTTTGTGAGGTTGATAGTGTTATTGCTGGCTTGAAAAGTGGTAAGCGCCCGGTCCAGATGGAATACCGGCAGAAGTATATAAACTCTTGAGAGAAGAGCTCGCACCAGTTCTGATGCAGTTGATGAATTCGATTTTTATAGATTCCTTTCCGGTTCCGTCCTCTTGGAATGAAGCTATCATAACCTTAACACTAAAGCCCCAGAAAGACGCTTAAAGATGTGTCTTATAGACCCATTTCATTGCTCAATAATAATTATAACATTTTTGCCCAAATACTTGCCAGGAGGTTGGATAAGATGATTAGTGATTTAGTGCACATTTATCAGAAAGGATTCATGAGAAATTGATATTTAGGAGACCTGACTCACGATTTAGTCGCTGCAATCGATTTGGCAAAAACTATGAATATGCCTCTAACTATATCAACAATTGACGCTGCCAAGGTCTTTGATAGAGGGAGTTGGCTCTTTCTGCAGGCGGTAATGGACCACAACAATTTGGGAGATAACTTTCTTAATGCAATCAAAGCTATTTATAAGGCTCCTTCTGCTCGGGTTCTGGTTAACAGTATCCTATCTTCACATTTTAAGATTGAACAGGGCACACAGCAGGGCTGCCCTCTCTCTCCTCTTCTCTTTAACCTTTATATTGAACCGCTGGCTAGGAGAATCAGGGCAGATCGGAGAATTATACATTTTCAGTATCATGATTGGGACCTGAAGGAAGCCCTTTACGCGGCTGATCTTCTGATATATACACAGAACCCACAATGTGCTTTCCCCGCACTCTTGGAAATTATTGCTAGCTTTGGAGGAATCTCAGGTTATTTAGTCAATACAGATAAATTTGAAGTAATGACTTGGAATGGCCCTCAAGATAACTCATTAGAGAAAGATGAAATTCGATATTTAGGGGTTAAAGAGGTCAAAAACCTGGCAGAGATGCCCCAAGTGAACTTTGAGCAGCACCTTAGGGAAAATAAGAAGCTACTCCTCCAATGGTCACATTTACATCTTTCTATATTAGGCAGAACAAATCTAATAAAAATGGTGGTACTGCCAAAATTCACATTTATTTTGAATGCTATCCCATTATCTTTTAAAACTGAATGGCTACAGAAACTGCAGAGGGAATTAGCATTATCTGGTCTTATAAAAACCCCAGAATAGCTTGGAAAAAATTGAGGAAGAAAAAGCTAGAGGGGGGAATTACATTTCCGGATTTTTAGCTTTACTACTGGGCATTGCAGCTGAAAAATATCAGATCAATCCTCTCCAAGGAACATCTATCTTCTCGACTTCAGGCACTGACAGGGTACTTCCGGGACCAGGCTATACAGTTTCTTTATAAATTTGGCCACCCCAGATACTATAAAAAAGTTGGACCAAAAGTTCTTTATAATGCTTGCAGCATCTGGTATGCAATAAGAATGAGACTGGGCATCCTGTATTACAGTGAGTTGTCCCCAATCAGGAGCTCTCCCGGTACCCCAATATGTCTCCATGATGTATTAGCTAAGCCATTGATAGAGGGAGGAATTGTGCAGTGGGGACAGCTGGTTAGCGGGGGCTCCATTAGTTCTTGGGAATCTCTATCTGAAGCAACCAAAGCTAAATTGTCTAGATTCAAATACGTGCAGATTAAAGGCTGGGTGCATGGAGAACCGGAGGCCAGGTGTTCTACGGGTTGGAAGAGGGAAATCACTGGTCCACAGAGCCAAAGAAAAGATGTTTCAAAGTGGTATTGGGTACCTATACAAGCTGAAGACGCATCTTCTCCCCCCTTTACAGAGGGCTGAGATCTTGTTTTTCCTGCACTAGACCTTCTTTATTACAGACGGGCCTCTATGAAGAGTCTTTGGTCTGTGGTAAGACCTGTCCTCTTGCAACCGAACCACTTGTTTACTGTATACTGGGCTTACTGGACCCCCAAAAGGCTTTGCTAGAATAGCTTTCCAAGGAAAGAGTAATTGCCCGAAGTGGGATCTAGAGGGAGCTGATGATATTAATCTTTCGTGGCAGTGCCCAGGGATTCATATTTTCTGGGAACAAGTGGGTAAGTCAATCTTGTCTATTATAAATAGACATAATGAGATAACTCTTCCAATGGTAGTCTTTGGGCTATATAAGGCTGCCAAGAGGAGTTTGAATGATAGATTGGAGAGACCCCTGAGGCATCTCTTCTTTTATTTGGTTCTGATAGCCCGGCGGGAAATATGAATTAAGTGGACCTTTAGTTTCCCCCTCACCCACAGGGATTGGCTGTTGTTAGTTAAGAGAATCTCTGACTTAGATTGTAGTAATGGTTCGGATAGGTGCCTCAGAATGTGGGAACCGTTTTTGGCTTTCTAAAGAACCATCTCCTCCAGGCATTAGGTCAGTGTGAATTAATTAGATACCACCTGATTTAACTCTTAAGATTAGATTTTGGTAAGAGTCCAATGATTAAGTCCTAAGACCCAACAGCTAAGAGGATGGGGGCAGACTAGTTCTGTCCTCTCCCCTAAGGCTGATGGGGGGCCGCTCGTTCCTTTAGCGTTGCTGGAGTACCAGAGCGATGACCAAGGCTGGGGCATGTTGCGGCTTCTCTTGTCTGTCTTTTGTTACATATGAGTACTAAAAAAAAAACTTTAAAAAAACCATAAAACAAAAATATATTGCCCCCCTGAGTCAGCTGCCACCCCGGAGAGTAATGCCTGAGATCCTTGAGGCACAAATCAATACATCCCTGGCAAGTGAGGTGAACCCCACCACCAGAAACTGCCCCTGCAACCTGCTAGTGGTGACCACAGGGCTGTCCGGCGCCAAGTGTGTTTCCTGTAATATGGCAATATCTACTTTATGTCTGTGCAGGTATGCCACTATCTTACGGACCTTCCTAGCATCAATGAGACCTTGCACATTCCAAGTAACCAGTCGTATCTCACAAGGGCCCCCAGTCCAATCGAACGTGAGTGATTATGTGTCATCTTCCATGGTAGGACTCCAGTCTTGTACCCGCCTCACCTCATACATGAGTCTGCAAGCAACACAAACAGAAAACCTGTAACAGCCCCCCAAATCCCACCCACCACCCACAGCAGGCAATACCCCAACACACCCATCTGGCTACTTCTTCTCCAACCATGCTCCCACCCCCTCCCAACTTAGTCTACCTCTGTAACAATTAGACGTGGTGCACACGCAGAGGTGGATGTTGCCCAGTCACTACGCCTTCCACTTATGTGCCGTTCACCTATGCAGTGTTACTAGCAAACTCTACTGAACATACAGATTGCATTTATGGTCAATGGCAAATGCTCAGACCCCCCATTACTGCCTTCTAAGCATGCTATTTAGTAGAGTGATTCACAACCTCAGTGTCCAACAACAGTATATTAACTCTGGGACCTGGCAGCAGCGCAGAGGCATCCAGGAAGACCAGAGCTTTGGTATCACCACCGTATTGAGTGACCCAGACTGGCCCCCAAGACCGAGCACATATGGTCAATGAGCCAATCCCAACAGACTAGGGGTCTGTACTGTCCGCACCACAATTTCCTTTACCTGCTGTCCTGCGTTTGACAAACTGGGCAAGTTTCTTGTGATCTGTAAAAAAGAGAGATCCCCCATCCACTTCTACTCTCAGTTTAGCAGGGTATAGCATTCTGTATTCCAATTCTCAATTGTTTCTTCCCAGCTATGAACTGCTTCCTCACCTCTTGCACCTGCAATGTGAAGTCCGGATACAGCGAGACTGTCATACCTTCATGGTGGAAAGTTTTCAATTCCCTGGCGCAGCGCAAGGCCGCATCACAGTCTCTGTAGTTCAACAGTCTTGCTTTAATAGGGCGCAGGGGTGCACCCAGAGGCGGATGGGTCACCAAGGATCAATGGGCTCTCTCCACGACCAAGAGATCAGAGAAGGAGGTGCGTCCCAGCAACTACAACAGTACGCAATCAATAAAGGTCTCCATGTTGTCAATCTCGGTAGGTTCTGCGACTCATCTACCCTGAGGCACAAAGAGTTTAGCTTCTTGTTCAGCTTGACATGACTGGTGACAAGCTGTGTCTGTCCGTCCTCCACCTCTGACACCCACCTCTCCGATTGATCAAGACGCTCCGCATGTTTATCTAGACGTTCAGTCATTCTGACCATGCGATATGAAAGGGAGTCTATTTTGCAGTCAATCTGGGTTAAGCTATGCTGCATTGCCACCAATATTTGACACAAATCTTGTTCCTCCCCTGAGGGCACATCCGGCTCCTTCTCTGGTCTGAACTCTGCTCCGTCACCGGGAGGGCTACTTGACTTGAGGCGGTCGAAATGCAACTTAGCCTGGTTCTTGTCTGTTTTACCCATTTTTCGCACCCTGGAGAACATATGTCATGCACTAACCCAGGGTCGCCAGTGCACCAGACGCTCTCCCCTTGACCTCCTCTGAAGCGACTGCCAGTCGAGGATCGTGTCTCCTCTGGGGTGAACAAGCGCACAGCACAGCTATCTGCCCTGCGCCTCGTCAAATGGGCAGTGCCGATCAGAACACCCCAAGCTCCAGGCCAAGATCACGTCGCCATCCAAACTGCTGGGGGGTTCAGGAGGGCCCTGGCACCTGGTTCCAGGGCATCAATAGCGTCCAGCCCCAGGCCCACCCAACACAAGTGATTAGAACAAAGGAGGGCCTCAGCGCCGGTTTCAGTCAGCCAGCAGTCCAGTATCGGGGTCTATGAGAGCGCCCTGTCCTTGTGCACTAAGTGGCACCTGAATAATTCAAGTGGGATGCTTCGTCCCGGCCTCACTGTTTCGATCCCGGTCCAGCAACACCGCGTCTCACTGGTAAGGTGGCGCGACAGGCCCCCAGGGCACCCACTCGACTACTGTCAATGCACCAGGCCCCACCAAGCATCGCTACTCTCCTCCAGGGCCGCTCCACTGCCATTTGCTCACCTGCACGTTCCCTTGCAGCCAGGCCCCATGGATCACTTCGGGCCCCGCCGTGGCTCCTCTGCAACGCGGTCGTGTCCACCCTCCACCGCGCTCCTTCCGCAATCTCCAGCGTACTGGGCCCTGCTGCCCCGCTCTGCGCACCACCGGGCCCCACCTGCCGCCAGCCTCCTCTTCAGCAGCCTCTCCTCGCCACTGGGCCCTGCGTGTATCTCCAGACCGCGCACCAGCCAGGCCACTCCGCCAGGCCCCGCCTCTTCGTATCCACCTCTACCTGGGCCCAGAGGCCACGATGCTCTCCATCTTGCCCCCCGGTCCCAGCTCAGGTTGAAGCACACCCCGCCGTTCCAAAGTGTTATGGGCAGCTGTAACTGTGGTTTTCACGTTTAAAAAGGTGGTTGTTACTTAAGATTATGTTCGGATTCCCAGGCGGCCCCCCTGGAAATTGGATTATTAATAGGTGCAGGTCGGAACCTACAGCCAGTAATAAGGCCACAGTCACACAAAGGTCCAGTCAAGGTCTCAATAAATTAACCCTTGTTCAACCTTTGGTAGGATGGCTCACGAGCAGCCAGGCTTAACTCAGGACATAGGTGTGTAAAGCATTTAATATCATCAAAATAGGGAATAAGTAAGACACAACACACAATAAAAAATCAACACCAATTTATAAAAATAGAAAATATAATTTTCTTTAAAATTACACCAAAATAACAAAATCCAATGTAGGAAACTGGTGATATGAATTATTAAAGAGTTAAACTAGCGCTTAGAAGCAAACAACGATCAAAAGGTTTAAAAAGGTGGTGCTGAAACAGGACAAAGTCAAGAGTTCCAGCCACCTACAATGACACTTTTACATTTACTTCCAGAAGTGTTTTTTGATGCAGTAAAGTGGTCCACAGTACCAGCCAAGAGTTCAGAAGTGCTGGTTTGTCTTTTGGGGCCTGTGACTACAACTCCCACAATGCACCTGGTCAATCCAAGTAACATCCAGGTGAAGCATGTCATTGGAGTTGTTCTTATTGTTGATGTTGCAGGTAGCCCTTCCAGCACCTTTCTACCTGTTGTTGACCAGGGAGTCCACTCCTTATCCTTTAAGGCAGGCAAAGACCTTTTGCTGTGAAGCCTTGTGAGTGCATCAGGTGCAATCTGTATGAGGCCAGGTAAGTGATCCAGTTGGCAAAACAGAACAGTTCCTTTCTTCATGATTGGCATAATATTTTCTTGTCCCAAGACTTTTCTCCTGAAACACAAACCACCATTAGATGCTTTCTCCAGCTGCGACCATGTCTTTGTCAACTTGGTATTCATTATGGCCTCGCACTGTCATGCTGTTCACCAACAAAAACAAAACAATAAAATTCCATGATCAGGGTCAACTGGAGGGGTTTCTGGATGCAGCTGTGCCAACTCATATGGACCTGGGTCCTGCCACAGGTCCTGCCGATGTTCTGCCTTTCCCAGACCAGGTGCCCAGTTGGCCCACGGGGGGCCCTTACAACGAATGCCATGAGTTGGAGGAGGATACAGATAGAGGTTGGGGGGCCCCAAACCCTGCCTCACCTGCAAGAAACCACTTTAGAGGGACAGGTCCTGATCTACTCAGAAGTCTACAACCTCTGCTGATGAGACATCTTGCCCTTGAGCTCCTGCTGGGTAAGGTCAGTCTGATGCACTCCACACCACCCCATACTCTACACTGCTGGCCACAAATGCATGGTGACTCACAAGCATCTCCCTCTTTCTTTTGCCCCACATTAGGACCTGAGACACAGGGGCCACCCACACCGTACCCTGCATGCTCAGGAGACCCTGATTGCTGCACCTCAGAACCCTGTCAATCCTCTCCGGCCCAACCACAGTAAGTTTCCTTTCCCCTGTCGGCCGGTTGCTCAACGCCCAGCAGTGGTGCCCCTTTCTGCTTCTTGTCCATTCCTGTTTCTCCTTACTCCTCTCCCTCAGACCATATGCCTCCTTCCATCATATTTTCTTCATAGCCTCTATCTGTGGGGGTTTATTGGTGTCACCCTATCCCCCGACGGTGATCTCACTGAACATGAATGGTCTCAGCTATTACACAAAATGCAGGAAGATCTTTAGTTATACTTGCTTTCTGAAGCCTGACATAGCTCTTCTCAGAAGACCTACATATCTGATGAGGAGAATCAAAAGTTCTGTCGGGAATACCATTCATGCAGGGCTCATCCAGGTGTGGGTGAAGCTCTCTCTAGCAAACTTTAACACAAGGGTGGAGACGCTATATCGCTTGCTAAGCATTTATCTGCTAAGAGCCTCTGGGTATGGAGGGACCCTCACAGCCAATTTATCTTTTTTAAGGTATCCATTTATGACCAGGTCCTCCTTATTGGTTCCACTTGATTCTAACCCCAAGATTCCAAGAAACCCACCTGTGCTGCTCTAACTGGGATCATCCAACAGCACCCCAAAACAAAACTTTGATTGGGGGGTGATTAGAACATGGTCCTGACCTCTTCATGGACAAGTCCAACCAATCCATGCGCTACCCCACCATGGATAGGGGCCTTCTCCATAATATGGTGTCAGACCTCTCTCTGGCGGATCAATGGAGACTTCTCCACCCCACTTTAAGGGACTATACCTTTATTTCTGGAGGGCATGGCACGAGGTCAAAGAATAAACTTCTTCCTACTCAGCGTAGTACTAGTTGGGCATTTGGTAGACACTGCCACAATACCCTCTGGGGTTTTGGATCACAACATAGTCCAACTCCATCTTGGTTTGGGCAAAATACACCCACTCCCTCCAAATTGGTGCCTTGACCTTTCGTACTAGAAAGCCCCTGCAGAGATGGACTGGTTGCGCTCTTATCTCTCCATCTTTCAGGACTTCAACAATGGGTCAATAGATTCACTGGGCATCATATAGGTGGCCGGAGAGGACAGGTTTTAGCGAGAGTTAATGCATGCCATTTCCCAACAGAAGCACAAGGCTTCACACAAACATATCCAACTGAAGTCTATCCTCAACTCTCTTACTTCCCAATATTCCCAGACCTGCTCTCGGCTACACTGGGAGCCTTGCTGCAGGCCAAACATAAACACAACTCGCTGTATATCTGTGGGGTGACATGGCTCTATTCCGGATTAAACAGTGCCATTACCAGCGTGGTGAGAAGTCAGCCTATCTCCGGGTGCTGCCGCTGCAGTAGTAGGATTCCTCAGGTGCTACGTCCACCATTCAGTGGGATAATGGCCAACTCCTTACCCACCCATGGACATCTTGAAGTTATTTAGAATGTACTACGTTGTCTTTTACTTCTCAGGACACTGTATGGGCCCCCCACGATATTGCAACATTCTATGATCTGCAATGAGACCCTGTATCTCTTAGGCCACCAGAGACTGGGGTTAGATGCCAACATCACCACAGAAGACATCCATGATGTGATTAGGGATTTCCTTACAGCAAGGTCCTAGGGCTGGATAACTATCTTTCTCAATACTGCAAGGTCCCCAAGGACATGTTGGCTTCCTTGCTTTGCAAGGTGTACTCTGAGGGGGCACCGACACACAGCACCCTTACTGAAGCTAACAGGGCCTCCATTTCCCTTAGCCCCTAAAGCAGACAAAGACCTGTTGACTGTTCCAGCCTCAGCCCAAGCTCAGTGATAAATGTAGACACAAATACACTGGCTAAGGTGTTGGCCAGCAGGCCTAATGCCCTCTCAGAAACCCAGGGACCAAGTTTGGTATGTCACCCACTGCATGTCGACACCCCACTTCTGTATTCTGTTGCACATACTTTGGGGAAGTCAGCATGACGAGGATAAAAAGCTTGCATTATCTCTGGATGCTGAGAAACCTTTAGACCGGGTTGAGTGGGGCTACCTTTTTCAGGTGCTTTAGCGCTG
Source organism: Pleurodeles waltl (assembly GCF_031143425.1). Taxonomy (NCBI): domain Eukaryota; kingdom Metazoa; phylum Chordata; class Amphibia; order Caudata; family Salamandridae; genus Pleurodeles; species Pleurodeles waltl. The sequence continues at coordinate 1,562,247,730 of NC_090444.1, read as the reverse complement.
CAGGATGGTCCCAGAATTTTTTTATTGGATTCACCACAGGCCACAGGTTCCTGCCATGCCTCTGTCCCTTTTGAGGTTCATAGGGGTACTAGACAGGGTTGCCCTTTGTCCTCTTTTCCCTTTATTTTGGCTCTGGAGCCCTGGAAATCACCATATGCACTTCCGCTGACATTCACATCATTCCCTTCCCTAGTGGGGAGCCCAAACTGGCTCTGTATGCAGATGATATTCTGGTCACCCTAACTCATCCAGCTGAATCACTGCAGGCTCTTATCATTATGATCTCACATTTCTCTTCTCCCTCGGGTGTAGGATAAATTTGGGTAAAAGCAGGGCCCTCTCTTTCACAGTTCACACACCCCAAGTGTCATTGCAGGCCTACATTTTAAATGGTCCTCCTCCTCCATGAGATACTTCGGAATTTAAGTCACCCCAGCTCTTCATAACATGATGGGATGCAACCTGCATCCCCTCAACATGGTCATTAAAGCCAATATATCACGCTGGTCCCAACTCGACCTCTGACTTCGGGAGCCCACGAAAGTCCTGAAAATGAATGCAATGCCCTGATTGTATTTACTATGCTCCCACTCCACATCCCAGCTCGCCTGATGGATGGTCTAGAGAAAACTCTGAAAACCTTTATGTGGGGTTCGCGGAAGCCAAGGCTGAAACTGGTGAAGTTCTATGCCGCCACTAAGCAGGGTGACCTGTGCCTGCCACATGTTTGTTGCCACTGGTTGGTGTCCCTGTTGGCGCCCCTTTAGATACATTATACATAGCATGTTGGACATACCCAGTTGCGTACAACTGGAGTCTTTCCTCCTAGACCATCTTAGGGGCATCAAAATGTTCCATACTGGAGGCATTTCCAAACTGATCACGTCCCATCCTCTTCCTGTCACTATTATCCAAGCATGGCGGAAGTCACACCTGCCACTCAAGATCCACCTCATCATCTACGCACAGGCCCTCGTGTGGTGTACTGTCTCTGTGCTCAAGTAGCCATCTCTTGAATCCAGTGGTCTCCTTCACCTCTCTGACCTGGTTAAGGACAGAGTCTATAAATCGTTTCCTGAGACCCAGAACAAGTATGGCCTCCTTACGAGCCACTTTTGGAACTACTGACACCTGCTGTGGTGTTTTCGTCATGCTTTGGGCTCTGCCCTGCTAGAACTGCCCTCTTCACTTCTGACGAACTGCCTACGGAAATGGGGCACCTATAAAGGGATTGTATCTGAGCTTTAAAGGATGTTGGTTGACAGCCTCTATTCCATTCCGCTGTCCCACTTCATGCAGGAATGGTGGACAGACAGGTTGCATGTCACCTACTTGGAGGCTGACTGGGGAGATCTGCTCACTGATAACGATATATGCCTCAGGGAGGCCCATCTTAAATTCAGTTATTTCAAGGTACTGCATCACTGGCATTGGTCAGCGCTCTGACTCCATATGTCTTCCCTTATCCCATCTGCTGCATGCTGGAGGTGTGAATCACTGGAAGGGGACATAGTTAATTTCTCTTGAACTGCCCTGTTCCGACAGCCTACTGGTCCTCTGTCACCATAACCATCGGACAGGCAGTGCCTCTCACTAGGGAGCTGAAGGTACAGACTCCTCTTCTCCGTGTCTCCGCCCAGTGTCTAACCATCATGAACCAACAGTCCAAGTGGCAGACCACCGCTGTGGCTACCACCAAGATCTGCATCCTGCGGCTTTGGGCATTACCCCATCGGTCTGACACCAGTGGAGTGACTGCACACATTCTTTAAAGTGGCTGCTTTTGGGCAGATCATTGCTAGACTCACTGACCGCTGTGATAGATTCTTGGACACATGGGGAGCTTTTCACCAAGATCCCTGACCCACATCCCTCTCACTGACCAATTCGCTCATCAGGCATGCCTTCCATGTACTCATGTTCCATGGCCGCCTCTTTGCCCACAACTTGACCATGCTGTACCATGTCTTGCCCTCTCTACATTTCCATATCCTGCTTCCTGGGGAGTCCCTGGTGATGACCCCATATGGGGCGGGTACCTTGAAGGTCCAGCAGGTTCACACAGCCTTCTTGCAGTACCATCCAGGTGATAGGCTCTTCCGCTGTGGGACCCTTGACCTTTCCAACTGCCGCCTGTTGCCACCGCCCCCATCTTGATGCCCCAATGGACCATCATTTTGGTGCCTCACCTTGCTCCTTCCCATTCTGCAGGGGATGCAGCAGCGGGAAAACCACTGGGAAAACGCAGTGATCAGAGAAAGGCGAGAGAAAAGGCAAAAAAAGGTTAAAAAAAAGCACAGAGAAACAACAGAGAAACAGAGAAAGAAAACAGTATAAAAGACAGACAAGCAGACAGACAATACTTACACCAGTGACCACCAGGGATGAGGCGCAGGCAGGAGCCTGCGGGTGGAGAAGGACCTCGAACTCGCAGTAGCAGCTGCGAGGGCATGGAGAAGGTCACGGGCACAACAGGTGGAGCTGTGTGGTGAGCTTCTCCTGACCTCAATAGCAGGTCAAGGATTGCTCTCCTCACTGTGCAGCGGCTGCCATTAAGAGGAGGAGGTGGGAGGGAGGAGCAGCTGGGAGGCAGGAGGGAAGCTCGAATGGGCGCGTGAGGGGGCGGGGCCACAGGGGACGCAGACATGGGAAAACCATGGAGGAAAATGCAGCGATCAGAGAAAGGCAAGAGAAAAGGCAAAACACGGTGCAAAAAAGCACAGAGAAACAACAGAGAAACAGAGAAAGAAAACAGTAAAAGACAGACACAGGCAAACAGACAGACAATACTTACACCACTGACCACCAGGGATGAGGTGCAGGCGGAAGCCTGTGGATGGAGGAGGGCCTTGAACTCGCAGTAGCAGCTGCGAGGGCATGGAGAAGGTCACGGGCACAACAGGTGGAGCTGTGTGGTGAGCTTCTCCTGACCTCAATAGCAGGTCAAGGATTGCTCTCCTCACTGTGCAGCGGCTGCCATTAAGAGGAGGAGGTGGGAGGGAGGAGCAGCTGGGAGGCAGGAGGGAAGCTCGAATGGGCGCGTGAGGGGGCGGGGCCACAGGGGACGCAGACATGGGAAAACCATGGAGGAAAATGCAGCGATCAGAGAAAGGCAAGAGAAAAGGCAAAAAACGGTGCAAAAAAGCACAGAGAAACAACAGAGAAACAGAGAAAGAAAACAGTAAAAGACAGACACAGGCAAACAGACAGACAATACTTACACCACTGACCACCAGGGATGAGGTGCAGGCGGAAGCCTGTGGATGGAGGAGGGCCTTGAACTCGCAGTAGCAGCTGCGATGGCAGGGAGAAGGACACGGGCACAACAGTAGAGCTATGCGGCACAGGGAGCTTCTCCGGACCTCAATATCAGGTCAAGGGTTGCTCCCGCACTACATCTACAACAGAGCGAGCTCCATCATCACCCCCCAACTCTGTATGATCATCAATAGCTCCTTCGAGACCGCCACCTTCCCGGAAAGCTGGAAGCACGCTGAGATCAACGCCTTACTCAAGAAACCCAAGGGGGACCCCAAGGACCTCAAAAACTACCAGCCCATCTCCCTGCTTCTGTTCCCGGCAAATGTTATCGAGAAGATCATCAACAGACAACTGACCCACCACCTGGAGGAAAACAACACTTTGGATCCATCCCAATCTGGCTTTCGCAGCAATCACAGCACTGAGACTGCCCTCAAAGCCTCCACCGACGACATCCAGACCTTCCTGGAGAAAGGCGAAACCGCAGCCCTCATCCTCCTTGACCTCTCAGCGGCCTTTGACATCCTCTGCCACCACACCCTGCGCACAGGCCTCCACGGCGCAGGGATCCACGACAAAGCCCTGGACTGGATCACCTCCTTTCTCTCCGACAGAACAGAGAGAGTCCACCTCCCTCCATTCCTAACTGAAGCCACCAAGACCATCTGTGGAGTACCACAGGGCTCCTCCCTCAGCCAGACACTTTTCAACATCTACATGGCACCGCTCACCAAAATCATCTGATCTCACACCCTTAACATCATCTCTTATGCTGACGACACCCTGCTGATCCTCTCCCTCACCAAGGAACCAGCCACCGCCAAAACCAACCTCAACAATGGTATGAAGGCCGTCACCAACTGGATAAAGAACAGTCACATAAAGCTAAACACAGATAAGACAGAGGTCCTCATCCTCTGCTCCACCCCCTCCACCTGGGACACCTCCTGGTGGCTGCCCATGCTGGGAGCCGCACCAACGCCCACCAACCACGCCCGCAACCTGGGTTTCATCCTTGACTCATCGCTCTCCATGACCCAACAAGTCGATGCAGTCTCATCCTCCTGTTTCAACACCCTCCGCATGCTCTGCAAATCTACAGATGGATCCCTACTGAAACCAGAAGGACGGTTACCCAGGCCCTCATAAGCAGCAGACTGGACTACGGCGACGCTCTCTACGCTGGAACCGCAGTTGCTCTCCAGAAAAGATTGCAACGGATACAAAACACCTCTGCACGCCTCATCCTAGATACCCCCCCCACAACAACGTCATAGCCCACCTGAGAGACCTACACTGGCTCCCCATCAACAAAAGGATTCAATTCAAACTCCTAACCCACACCCACAAAGCACCCCACAACGCCAGACCAGCATACCTAATGATCATCTCACCTTCTACACCCCTAAGCTCCGTTCTGCCGACCTCGCCCTCGCCACCGTCCCACACATCCACAGGTCAACAACAGCCCCTAGCTCGCTGCCAAGACCTGGAACACCCTCCCCATCCACCTACGTCAGACCAAGGACTTACTGACCTTCAGGAGACTCCTCAAGACCTGGCTGTTCGAACAGTAGCAGCTCCCCCCCCCATTAGCACCTTGAGACGCTCACAGGTGATTAGTGCACGCTACAAATGCAATGATTGATTGATTGATTGATTCCCCTCTCACCCCATCTGGACTGCTCCCAGAGGCACTTTACCCACCCTGCTGGCCATTTCCCCACTCTGACTGTCCAAGAGCCGGGGGGTCCTTTCCTGTGTTCATACCGGACTTTGATGGGCCTCTCAATGTTGGTGGAGGTACCTCCTGATGGACTGCCCCCACAGGACACCTTGGCTCTCGAGGTGGTGTATAATGCTCTTCTGTCTTCCCTTGATATATTAGGTTGTGTTTTATGTCCTTAGGCATGGAGTTACTATGTCCTCGCAGCTTGTATCATTCATATTTCCTTCAATAAAAAAAAGTTTTAAAAAAAGAATTTAGAAGATAATACATCAACCAACTATAGACAATTGAGTTCTTGCTCTGAGTTCCCAAGTGGCGTTAAAAAAACATATGAGTAGTACAAGATATTGTTCTGTTTTAGAAGTAATGTAAGGTTATTTTATTAACATGCATACAGAGAGAAAACGTTTTTTCACATTCTAATCCATTTGTGTAGCTTTGCTTGGTTTTGGTGCTTGATTTATTTTCTGTGACCTTGCAACCTGGATTTTTCTTTCTTTTTTAGGGCATGCATTTTTTCTACAGCTCTTTAACACTGATAAATATATACCGTACCTACAGATACTAACCTCTACATATTGAAACGTCAGAAAATAAAAAATAAGAACACCTCGAACAAAAGTCACTCAAACCTTTAATTCAGGTGCTATGCTCGACACATGGCTGACACTATAGAAGTGGCCAACCTCAGGTCAAGCAGTGATTTGTAAACTGAAGGGAGTTGGAATACATTTTAAAGGCCTATTGGTCTTTGTGGACTAGAATTTACACCAGTCTGAGGAGGTTCACAGAGACAACAGTGGCAAGGATGTATCTAAATATATAAATTATCACTTACTCATAAGCATATGGGGTGCTTCCAGCACAGGCACAGCATTGGATCAAGTCTACTTGGGAATTACAATTACCTGTCTCTGTGGTAAAGGTGGTCAGCCCCCCGGAGATTTTGCTACACCAGATATTCAAGATTTGATGTGGCTTAGATCTCTGCATTCCTCTTATGTGCCCTCGTTTAGCCACACTTACGATGTATTGTTTCAGACAGACATTCACGATTTTGAAAGGGTAAATCAGGAGGAATTGGGGTTGCCAAATAAATTAGCTGAGGAAGACATATTTTCACCATTCAGGGGCCAGTTCTGATTGGCATAGTAGTGTTTGAGAGATAACGGTAACAGCACACGGCGATAATTTACTATTTAGTAAACTCAGTCCTGTAACTCCAAAATACAGTGAGTGGAGCGCCTCCCCTCATTTTGTGGTAGCTATGGTGCACAGAGCATGTGCTTCCCTGAAAAGTGGGTGTTAGGTATAAGCAGTACTAATTGAGAAAAAGGGAGAAAAATAATGAGCAAAAATACACTAGAACCATGAATAAGCGTTTGCAATGCACTAGGGTCTCGCATTTCTCCGAGTTATAGCTATTAGCAGTTGTAAACTCTAAACTGGATTTTTCTTTCCACACTGAAAGAAAAGAAGAGCGCGATCCTGCTGCTATTAGCAGTTGTAAACTCCCAAACGGATTTTCCTTTCCACATTGAAAGAAAAAGCGCAATCGCTTTGCTACAGCTCACTCGTAATGAAACCTATCGGCACCGGAAAAACTGCAATTAACTATGTAAGAGGGTGGATGTTATGCAAAGCGCTCGACTTGTGCCAAGTGAGATCACGCTGTGAACTAAAGATAAAAAATAGTCCCCCAACCTGACGGAAACAGCGAGCCTCGCATGTTTTCAAAATTTGCTCACTGCGCATGAGGAGGGCTAACCACCGTATGTGTGCATATTTCAACAGGCAAGCCCACGGACCAATGAAAGACAGCTGATGTGACGTGAACAGGGCTCCGAGCCCTTTTCTAACTCCGAAAGCGTCTCGCAAGCAAAACGCATGTGCAAGCACATGAAACACAGGCTCGACCCTAAAAATGCGCAAGGGAATGAGGTCCTACTACTTGGCACGCCATCTAGAGTTTACCAAATGCATGCTGCCTGCTTGCAAGTTACCTTCCAAGTCTGATGGTGATGTGCATATGTACACTTCTTACGTGAGCCAAAAATGTAAGAGCAATCATGTTAGAAATGGGGTTTTTGGTTGGCAGTCAGGTTACCTTCTGTCCAAGCAAGAACCCTCACTCTAGTCAGGGTAAGTCACACACAATCCAAATTATCCTGTGCCCACCCTCTGGTAGTTTGGCACGAGCAGTCAGGCTTAACATAGAAGGCAATGTGTAAAGTGTTTGTGCAATAAATCATACAATAACACAATATAGCACAACAAAAATACACCACACAGTGTTAAGAAAAATATATAATATTTATCTGGGTATTTGCAGGTCAATACGATCAAAGATGCAATAAGAATTTGTAAAGAATCACTGAAAAGTGACATAAAGGGGGTTAGTAGAAAAAGGGGAGTTTTAGGCTTGGCAAGTACTTTTAAATGCCAAGTCGAATTGGCATTGAAACTGCACACACAGGCCTTGCAATGGCAGGCCTGAGACAAGGTTAAGGGGCTACTGAAGTGGGTGGCACAACCAGTGCTGCAGGCCCACTAGTAGCATTTCCTCTACAGGCCTTAGGCACATATAGTGCACTCTACTAGGGTCTTACAAGTAAATCAAATAGCCAATCATGGATAAACCAATCAACAGTACAATTTACACCAAGAGCATATGCACTTTAGCACTGGGTGGCAGTGGTAGAGTGCCCAGAGTTCAAAAGCCAACAACAACAGGTCAGAAAAAATAGGAGGAAGGAGGCAAAAAGTTTGGGGATGACCCTGTCAAAAAAGCCAGGTCCAACAAATCAAAGTTGACAATCTGAGCAGACATTAAACAAATTATAAAGGCCCCAATATCACTTATTCGTTATATGCCGAAGGAAGACAAATTCTGAGGAAGGGGTTGGGAGTACATACCCCAAACTCTTTCCATTCTTCACAACGCTACCTAAGGAGAACGAGAGCTGTAGTGTTAAAATAGCAATATAATCAGCTAGGTAACATTTCTGGACACAAACCAGAGGTATGTCAGCATTAGAATATTTACGATGTATTTATTATTCATAGTGTCATGAGAAGAAAACAGCATCAGAAATTAATTCAATTTCCTTTGTAATGGATTCTCGAAAGCACCGGTGGTGCAATCTGAAGTGACACAGGGCCCCATTACGAACTTGTAGGTGCCAATTCTGTCATGTCGGAGATGGTGGATGTACCGCCAATGGGCTGACAGAGACGACCGCCAAATTCTGTAGATGGTGGAATTCCACATGGAAGACAGACAATGTACTGCCAGCACTGCCACTGTGGACACGCTGCCATGGACTACGGTAGCCACTGCAGGCCGGAGAAGACCATGTTACCGCCAGACAGATTACGTTGCACACTGCCAATGTTACCGCCGCGGTCACACCACCACCTAAACCCAGGAGGAAACCAACAAATTCAAAGGAGACACATTCCCACGGGAAGCCACACTCGTCCGGAGTCGACATGGAACCAGAACTACATCTCCTCCCATTGCTCCTGCCCATTCAGAGACACCAGAATCAGCAGAGGCGATGTGTACAACAACACCAACCATAAGTGCACACAGTCACCTGAAATGTTTCAAAATGCATAAGTACGTATGCACACAACACTTACCAATAGAAAACGGGGGGCAAGGCCAAGACATGTGTAACCTCACAGCAACCTACAGTTTAACACGGTCACAAACACACATGCCTAAACACATCACAAACACAATCGCCATCTCACACACATGTGACCACACACTCACACTAACCACAAGAAACACGCCTCTGGCACAACTGCTTACAACAACACATGACACCAACAAACTACACACAAACTCCACTAACTGCATACCCATGGATATGCACCCACATGACACACCAACCATCGACAAATCACAAAAACAACACAAAGTATCACCAACAGGGAACTCAAACACACACATAAACTTAAACACACAACGCAGACTACAAAATATCCCACTAACACATACCACAGTGCCTCTGGCAAGACTCCTACCACACAGACACACACATGATCGAGACACAGAATAACACACAATCCTGCAACAAACACATGACAACACAATTACCACACACTACCATCACAACCACATTTCCTCAGCACATATATGGACATCACACACACAACACACATCCATTACCAAGGAATATCATACACAGAACACAAACACATATAACATCAAATCAAAACACGTAGACCAAATATCACACATACACCTACAGACACACATAACAATTTGTCAGACTGGAACACATACCCAACATTTAAAGGACCAAGGCTGACAGGGGCAGGGGAAGAGCAGGCTGAAGTGGTGTAGAAACCCAACCTTCATGGGCATGTCCGCTAGACATTGGACCATAGCCGCTGCTGGGGTGAGGGCACCACCCCATTTACACAACAGTGGGGCTGGCGGCTTCCATCTGAAGGCATTCCACATGTATGAAAGTGTCCCACTGCAGCTGACACAACTCCACACTTACAGTGTCTGGCTGATGTGGAAGTACATAGTTCGAACTGTGAGTGCAATGTGATCCTCCATCCATCACATGCCACACAGATACCTCAGTGTAGCTCAAATCTGAGTTGCGTCAAGCGAGTCACACGTTTTGAAATATATGGCATTTATGAAATAACTGTCTACATCCTGTGTGCAATACATTCAAGTAGGCATCTACGTAAGGCCACGTGATAGTGACATTCACAAGGTGTGGCAACATCCCACCGTCACTGAATTGTTGCAGTGGCATGGAGGATGCCTGACTGTGCGGCAGCCAAAGGCAAACAACCGTGAGCCATACAATCTTATGGGCGCAGCTGTATGTAAACAGGGCATGCAACTACTCTGCAGTGAACAAAGCTTACTATCTGAAGGGATCCACAGTCCCTTTGACCAGAGCTGCGACCATGTGACCTTGAATGGGAGTGAAATGCACTTCAATAGTGTCAGAGTGATGGTGGCCTGATTAATAGCCAACGGCTTTCAGATGACCACCTGTTGGCAGAATGTCCATCTAGCTCCCACAGAGCAGAGGGCCATTGCTGACAACTGGCCTCAAATTAGTATTCCAAATATGCACCTTCAAAAGTGTAACAGACTCAAGGCCCAATTGTTGCTAAAATATGTTGTGCGTACTTCTGCACCTGTGAGCAAAGCACCCATGCCTCTGAGGTCAGCTAGCAAAATCATGTCCCTTTAAAGTGCAACTGGGTAGGCACAACTCCCTGATTCCGGTGTGAAACTATGTAACTCACACAGTGCTAGTAGGAGTATGCATTTATGTTATGCCTTTGGAGTCCGTGACGTACACAAACACACCCCAGTACCTGGCTTAAGATTGACATAGACACCATTTTTCGAAACTCTCACTGAAGATACCACATCACCCTCTATTGTCTGTCTGGAAGCTAGCATGACGCAATGGCTGCACGTACAAGACAAGCGGGACAGAAAGTACTTCCATCAGTACAACTCTGTAGGCAAAGGATGATGCTGTACTTCGGAGCACAATGGCTGGAAGACACAACTGGTCATGAAATTCAGACCGGTACTGGAATGTGTCTAGCCAGTTGTCATCTGTTGTGGTGTCAGTTGGAGTGTGCCCTGAAGCTATGTCTCACCACACAACATACATTCACACAGGACGCTGACCTCTTGCTATTCTCGGTGAGAGCCCATTCGCAGTCATGCTTAATGAGGGTGCCTCTGATACATGAAGCGGAGTATGAGCTGTCATGCGTAGATCTGACTGCCATTAGACACCAAATGGTCACTTCACATACTGCTGGCACCTCAGCTGGAGCACATGTGGCGGAACATGAGTGCTCCCTGGAGATCCTTGGAGACGATTTGGTAACATTACCAGCATCTGACTTTGGACAGGTGTTGGCATCCATTGTGCCTGGCATTATGGATGATTTTACAATTTGCACTGACTTCCAAGCCAAGTAGTACCCTGGATGATTGTGCATGATGGACCACACCCTCCACCAAGTTTGCCAAACAAACCCACATGTAGTTGGAACTTGTGAATATTGGCGTTCAGTCAACCCATGGCTCAGGTTCAAGAATGCGTTTAGTTAAATTAATATATATAGTCATATCTTCAGCCTCTGTCATACTTTGTAACTGTGAGATATGTGTGACTTTTAGACACGGATGAGGCATGAGACACAAAACACCACCTAAGCACACAACAACGCCACAAGTGCGATCACATCACATCAATGACACCAGAACCACAGGCCACCAACATACACAATCCATTCCTAAAAAACTCATGAAACCAGTAGAGTACCCACCCTCTTAAATGGCCTACCCAATCCAAACATTCCATGTCAGGCAGGAACTATTCCATACTTTGGAAATTAAAGGATTACAATGATATCTGTCTCGAACACGCAACCTGTTGCATGTGCGTTATCAGAATGTATGAAATGTCTACCACATCCAACCCCTGGCCTGTCCATTTCGACTGTCCTACATGCACATAGTGCACAACTCTGTGTCCCACACTTAGCTACTGACTGCCTAATGACCTCCACAGTATGGGGCTTCAATGGGGCGGCCCAGCACTAGATGACCAAGGGGGGTGCATTGTTGTGGGAGAGGGATTGGGAGGGCGATCCTTGGTATAGAGCCTGGGAGGGGGGGAATCGATTCTCAGCCTTGGCATGGGTTGGAGACACCTGATAGGGGTGGGATACTATGCAGGGGAGGGGTATGGGTATTTGAGGAGGCAGGGGTAGTTTGAGAGGTGGAAGATCCAGATAAGTTACAGATAGAGTGAGGTATCTCAGGATGGGAAAGGATGACAGAATAGTCTAGTAGCAGCATACAACATTTACCATACCACTCTTTCCACACAGTTATGGTGCAATGAGAAGTGCAAGACAGCCACTGGTTTATCGACCACTAGTTGACCTTGAAACAATGTAAGAGCACCACTGTATCCAGACTTATCGTCTGAATCATCGTACAATCAAGGATCTCTGCCAACTGTTGGAACATGATTTGTTGCATGGTATTCAGAATCGCTACCTCATACCTCCCATCATGCAAGTGCTGTCAGTAATACATTTCCTGACTACTGACTCCTTTCAGAACACAGTGGTTCTAGCTTCAAGGATGTCTGAGCCCATGTTCATTCGGGTTTTGAAGGCTGTACTGTGTGCATTGTTAAAACACCTGGACAGCTACACCAGGTTTCCACTACGAACGGGTTTGGCCTATGTGAAGGCACATTTTAATGCAATGGGACACATCCCACATGTGATAGGAGCCACACATGTCACCAATTTAGCTTTGATCCCCCCAAGGACCAATGAACAGGCTTTTCAGAACAGGAAAAACTACCACTCAATCAATGTTCAGGTGGGGTGTCTGGCAGACCAATCTATCTCTCAAGTACCAGCCAAATCGGGTCTGTCCATGATTCATTTGTCAATGCGAACAGCATTGATGACACAACTCTACACAGAGGGGGCCTGACTGGTTGGTAAGTAACATTAGAGATGTGTGTAATCAATGTCAGACTCCTGCCATGACTATGCTGTCGGTCCCAACTACATCTTTGTGTTGCACATCTATTTTGCTCACAGGTGACTCTGTCTATCCAAACTGTCCTTGGCTGTTGACACCAGTGAGGAACCCAACCATGCCTGGGGAAGTCTGCTACAATGAGGCCCACAGGAGTACAAGGCATGCAATTGAGAGGCCTTTTGTCTACTGAAGGCAAGATTCAGATCTATGGATTTGTCAGGGGGGACACTCCTCATGCCCCCAACAAGGTCTGTCAAATCATAGATGCTTGCTGCATGCTCCACAACCTGGCCTTGAGACATCAGATACCATTGATACAAGATGAGGGGAAGGCAGCGGGCCAGGTAGCCACAATTGCTGACATGCCTAGTGATGAGGAATAAGAGGAAAAGGGAGGAGGTAGCACTTGGGCAGATCTCATCGCACAATACTTTAACTGACTACTGGGAATAAGAAGGACTACCATAGTTATGCTTACTGTTTTGGCTAAGTGTTGTTAAATAAACAAACAAGTGATGTGTACACATTTCTCGACCATGATTGAGCAGCAAAAGAATTAACATGTATGATGAAGGAGACATATGCAGGAAGTGTGTTCCAGTCCAATTTATTTTGCACATGTGTATTATTTGTGAAACATCTATATAAAGGGGAATGAAACAAAAGTAATGGTTAGAGCAATGGTGGATGAAATCTTCCAGATAGCAGCTACACCAGTTGCTTACCCAAGTCCATTGTCCTTGTAGCATTGGAAAATGGAGTCGGGAATTTGAACAGTCAACAGGATGTTTCTGTGACACATGAGGGGGACACATCAGGAGAGGATCACTTCCTGGTGGTGGATTTTGGTCTTGACATTAGCTGCAGGAGGATGTCTGTATGGACGACCACGTTTACGAGCGGTATCTCAGCTACAGAGGCAGGGGTGTCTGCAGCTTGACCTTTCCCAGGTAGGGCCACCATCCCACTAGTGGCCGCAGATGTAGAACGGGCAGATGGGAGGGTGCTAGTGGAATGGGCTAGCATTTTGTCACAGAACCTACCTAGGGTGTCATTCATGGCTGTCAGCACCCCTTCTATGGAAGTAATGGTGAAGTTATATTGTTGTAGGTGGCCCATGACTTTCTGGCGGTTGTCCCTCTGCAGCATAATGAGGTCCCCAATATTGTGATCACCTGGCCCATGTCTTGGGAATTCTCGTAGGCTCCCAACAACTGGGAAATGGTGTGCTGGTCAGCCACTGTCCTTGGTTGGCCCCTTCTCTGGCCCACAACTTCCCTCCCAGAAATACCACTCCTAGGTGCCTGTGCCCTGGCACTGTGTGCCAACTTCCAGTGGATGCAGCTCCTTCATTCTCCATGATGGTGAGGTGTGACTCCAGTCACTGCACTATGGGCACACAACTGATTGAGACACACAATTTGGTGTACCAATGGTTGATTGAGATGTTGACGCAACTGGACTGGGAGGTGAATATGTGGGCAGGGTGAGGCTGGAGGTGGTGGACTGACCAGACGTCCCAGATGGGCCAGGCTCATCATCCATGTCCAGACATCCAATATTGTTGTCCTCACTTGGGCCTTCATTCAGAGGGGGAGTTTCATTGTCTGGTGTCCTTCCATGTTGAATAGGGCAAGGTCACCTGTGGAGGGAGTGAGGGACAGTGATAATTGTTTTATATGTGCACATATGGAGTGTACCGAGATGCAGACAGTGTAGTGTCAATTATCCAAAACAATGACACTAACAGCTGCTTCGCACCATGCCTGTGTTTCCCACACTACTCTATGACTATATGCAGCATTTGAAGGGTTCTACAACTTGGTTAATCGTGACAGTACAGCTGATGGTATTAGTGGACGTCTAATTCTAGACATACCTGTTCACCTCTGTTACCTAGTGCACTATCTGGCAAGTTGGATGGCACCGTTTGTAACTGATCAATACAATATGTCATCCTCATTGTCACACAGTATGTGATATCAATATGGACTTTACCCTCTCTCTGCCTGTTCCGCATGTGTATTAATTCAGCAAACAGATGTACCAATCCTGGGGTTACAATTTGTGACTTGGCACTCATTGCACTGTTGCCATGAAGCTGGGCCCTTCAGCTGTTGCTGTGTTATGCTTGGAATGTTTGTGGGAGTGGTTGTTTACATTGCTGTCATTGCTACTTCTTGTTCCACACAAGTAACCAATAGATGCTGTTCACATTGAGTTAGTTATCCATGCCTGACAAGTGAGAATTTCTGCTATATTTATTTTTCATGTGAGGTGGACTGTTGCATTCTGAGGGTTGTAGTGATGTGATTGGGCAGTGGGACAGGTGCCATTCCCAAGTGCAATGGAGTGCGAGGAGTGCAGTGGAGTGGTGACATGCGCAAGATGGCTATTAGTTGATTTGGAGGTAGATGTGGTGGATGGAGGATTAAATGGGGTGGGTTTGGGTGCTGCGGGAGCATGCAGGACAAGACAATATTGTGACTTGCCTGTTGTGGGTACTTCAGACTCCACTCCCCCAGGTATTCCTGTCAGGCCCTCAGGATGCAGGATGTTTAAAACCTTCTCCTCCCAAGCTGTGAAAGCAGGGGATGGATATGGGGGTCCACTGCCAGTCTTGTGGACCGCCAGCTGGTGCCTGACAGGCATGGAATGGACCTTGGCCCTGAGGTCATTCCACCTCTTCCTGATGTCCTCCATTTTGCATGGATAACTGCCAACAGAATTCACACTGTTGACTATTCTTTGCCACAACTCCACCTTCCTGGCAATCAAGGTCTGCTGGACCTATGCTCCAAACATGTGTGGCTCAACCTGTACAATTTCATCCACCGTGACCCTCAATTCCTGGCCAGTGAAACGGGGGTGTTTTTGACGTGACATGGTGGTGTGATGGGTGTGGGGGCTGCTGTGCGTGTAAGTGCTTGGTGTGTGGTGGGGTGTAGGTGCTGGACTGTGAATGGGTTGCGGAAGTTGGTGGGTCATGTGTGCAGGTGGTGTGTGTGGTGTGGGTTGTGCAGTTGTGGAGTGTGTGATGACAGTGTGAATAGCGATATGTTCAATTGACGGTGGCCCTTGGGGTGCTTGCTGAAGATGCAAGGCCTTTGGTTTTCAAGGGATTGTGGGTTGTGTGAGGGGGTGTAATATTGTGGAGTGAGTATGAGTGTCAGGTGTGTGGATGTGTCAGGTGCTGCCTGCTGGAACTCTCCAATACGGTGTGGCATTCTGAGTGCAGTGATTGTCGACAACGGCCGACTGCACCGCCAATGATTTTCTGCCATGGAAATACAGCTGTCGTGATTTGTGGATCCCAATCTTGTGGGTGGATTTTTGTCGGGCTGGCGGTGCTGGTGGTGATTCCTCCTCTTTTCAGTCGTCCATTGTTATGTCGGTTTCGGGAAAATGTTTTGTGACGATGTGCACTGTGTAGTTCTTAATATGGCAGACGTGTTTCTGTCATCTTGATGGTAAGTTGATGGGTGCTGTTGCAGTGGTCTTCCATTTCTTCAGTCAAGTTCGTAATGACCCCCATAGGGCCTGATTTAGAATTTGACGGATGGGTTACGCCGTGAAAACTTGATGGAAATCCCATCACCATATTCTGATCTCCAGAGGCTATAAAGGGATCGTAATACGATGGACAGGATAGCTGTCATGTTTGTGACAGAGTATTTCCCTTCACCCAACTCTAAACCAGGCCCATAGTTAGCAGTGCCACATGCCTGTGATAATAGGAGTAACATACTTTTTTATCTAAAGCACACTTTGTGTCCACTCTCTCAAATAAGGACAAATGATCTAAGGTTTCAGTTTCACCATGCATCATAATGTATAGACATTCTTTCGATGACCATGGGCAAATCTAAAGATGCCTCCTATTGCTCCAAAACTTTAATGGCTGGAATTAAGAGATGAAAATGTTTTATGTTTATCTAGCCGCATAGCAAATTTTATAAAGTATTTATTTGCTGCCCAATGAGATTTAGGCGAGGGGCTCAGGTAGTCCCTGTCCCATTCTTCCAGGAACTCAGTAGTAGGTATCTATCAACCAATTAGTAGTTTTCCTCCTAATTCCTTCCCCAAGCTCTTTTAGAAAATGTTCTGCCCAACATCTTGTCAGAAAGGATTACAAATATTTTCCTTAGCTTTAGTCCTATGATTCAATGGCAATCCACCAGTGCATTTATTTTAAATGTGGTTAACGCGATTCTACCTCCACACACACCGTGTTTGACAATAAAACTCAATTTGTGGTCAGTAACTCCTGAGTAATGATAGGTTTCAAATTAAAGGCATGGCTTGAAATAAAGAAAATGTTTGAAATCCATGTTGTCTGGCTTTGGAGCAGAATTTCACAGATCAAACCTGGGGCACAGAAGCTGCAATACTACTACAATTTACAAATGGGAATCCATAATTGTTCATATTCTGTAGGCACATGGGGTTCATAGATTCAATATTTTCTCAAACAACGGGAGGTGCAGAATCTGCAAATAGGTTGATGGAATAAAGCTATGAACCAGCTAAACTGGTTACAAAGAAATCATCATTTTGATTTACCCCTTCCAATAAAATAGCATTTTAAACCATTAACTGCGTAAGATCTCTTATGATGTTTGACCGGCTTTTACCAGAGCTGACTTCCAAACGCACTGGAGCAGATCAGTCCGGCTTTTTGTTACGGACTGTGTTTGACAATAAATGGCCAACTTTGTGTGTGTTGAATCAGCTGCCTGGAAAGAAACTTCCATAGTAAAGTAACCTCTTGAGCTAAAACAATACGGAAGCTGGG